>NW_021604603.1:2254089-2385707 GCF_004785775.1 Grammomys surdaster | reverse complement strand
CCACCAAACCTTCCAGTGTTAGCACTGAAGTCCTGCACCACCAAACCGGTCCAGCCTGGGAACTAATGAGGAAAGGTTTGGGATGCAAACTGAGTAACTGAGGAGAGAGCCCCTCCCCCCAGCTGTGTGGCTGGACAGGCACCACTGTCAGCCTGCCCTACCCTGCCCTGCCCCATGCCACCGCCCTCCTCTCTGCTCTCCCTCCCCAGCTGGCCCCCCGACTAGTGCTTAGGTGTCTCCATGTGCCACGGTACCAGGTGCCTGCCGCTGCCTTCCCCAGCAGGGGGCTGGCATACGGCCACGCAGCGGCTCACAGGGGGGTTTCTCAAGTCGACTTTAATTAGGGAGACAATAGGAGGCTGCAAAGGAAAGGGAAAGGTGGTGGACTGCTTCAGGGTCTGTCAAAACAGTGGCTGCACGCCTGAAGAACCGCATGGAAGCAGAAAGAGAGGGAGGGAAAGACAGGCAGGTACTGGGACCCTCCCTGCTGCCCTGTCACTCACCCACTCCTCACGTCTGAGTGGGTGTGGGCACTGTGGGAGAGCAAAGGGCTGGTTATGCATTCAGCTTTGTCTCATTGTGTTCCGTGTCTGGCAAGTTAATTGCCCTGGATCTCAGTTTCCTCTTCTGTACAATTCTGTACAGTCTTCCTCAGAGATGTCAAAAAGTGATCTATGTGGAGTAGGGACTGGATAAATGGTGGCTGTTTCCTGTTGGAGAGCCATACCTCCCAGGGCTAGAGGACAGCCCCCTTGCTGAACAAAAAAGCCTATAATTAAGCATTCATGAACCCAAGGTGGGAAGATTAGCAATTCAAGGCTATCCTTGTCTACAAAGGTTAGCCTGGGCTACATGAGACCTTGTCTCAAAAAGAAAAAAAAAAAAACCCAGCAAACCAAAGGCAGAGTATGCCCAAGAACCACAGAGCCCTACTAGTGTGCAAACCCCATGCTCCTTCATGGGGCTTCCTGCTGTTTGGAGGGTGGGGTCCAGAGACCTAGTAGGGAACTAGCTCCAAGTAGGTGATTCAGATGTGAAGCTGTGTCCACCCTGCTGTCTCAGGGCAGTGTCTGACCAGAGCCACTATCCGTTTTTCTGGAGTCAGCTGGCTTGGAGGCGAATCTTCTCCCACGTCTCCCTGCTTAGGGCTTGTTCCATGGACAGCTCTGACCCCTAGGCAAGGCAAACTGAGCCTCAGTGCTTTTACTGTTAAAAGATTTGTTTTAAGTATGTGAGTACACCACTGTAGCTGTCTTCAGACACACCAGAAGAGGGCATCGGATCCCATTACAGATGGTTGTGAGTCACCATGTGGTTGCTGGGAATTGAACTCAGGACCTCTGGAAGAGCAGTCAGTGCTCTTAACCACTGAGCCATCTCTCCAGCTCCTGGTCAGTGTATTTGAAGCAAAGACAGACCTGCATCTGCTTCATTCTACTTTCCAATGGAAGAAATGAGGGGCCAGGTTTGCTCCCCCCCACCCCCAAGCACATGCCCAGAATTCAGCATCTTCGACTCATGGGCAGGATGAAAGCACAATGCCTCTCAACTGAATTCTAAATGTCAGGGATGCTTACACTTCTCTGGGCTCCACTCCTCCGCTATGAAGTAATGATAAGCTGGCCCCTATACTGGGACCCGCCAGGGGCTGTTCTAAGTACTTAGCATGGATTCTTGCAGCTCATCCGGTGATGCATTACCTCCATTTGTAGACAAGAATGTAAAGAGACAGGGCCATGCAGCTAAAGCTGGGAATCTTCACAGCCTAGTCTCAGAGTCTGTGTCCTTATCCCCTCGTGCCTTACGTGGACACTCTCCTCTTCCTCACTGTGCATCCATTTCACGTCAATGCTACCTTCTGTCTTCGAGACAGGGACAGTATATAAGCTAAACACCATCCAGTGTCTGTCCTGAGGAAGCCTTTTATCCAGCAGGGCAGATGTGCAGAGGTGGCTTATGGCTGTGACACGTTGCACAGGCACCTGCAATCTAGAATGCTGGCTTTGGGGACAGTGGCTTTAGAGCCACCCATTTTCTCTTAGCTTCTGATATTTCTGTTTCCTCTCCTGCCCTCTGGTTCTCTGTATCTGCATGTGACAAATCACACCCATTGGTAGGTATGTAATAGCATTATTTTTGAAAAATGAGAAAACACAAAAAACATGGAGGAAATTTACACTATGCTCCACCTCCCCTTCCGGGGCTAACTGCTCTTATACTCCAACACTGTCTTGCCAGCTTTTTCCTGTGGTGATAAACGTGTTTTGTCTCTCCTTGTCTCACGCCATCTTTTTTTTTTTAAACCTTGTTTTTGATACAGTATATGTTCCAGTTGCTTTTGAAAATTATTCACTTTTATTTCCTGTGTATGAGTGTTTTGGCCTGCAGGCACGTATGTGCACCATATGCCTGCAGTGCTCTAAGAGGCCTGAAGAGGGAGTCAGGACTACCGGAACTGGAGTTAGAGATGATTGTGAGCTGCCATGTAGGTGCTGGGAAGTAAACCCAGATCCTGAGCTGTGGGAAACAGAGGAAGGCCAGCAGGGATGAAGTTCTGAGTGGCATGGCATATTGTTGTATTGTTGACATGGGCATAGCCGTGTCAAGGAATCCAATGCCTCAGTTTCTTTAGATGCTCCCCAGTGAAGCTCAGAGGCATGACGAAGCCTTCCTTGGGGTCTAAGTACAAATGCTGACAGTGTGTGCAAAGTGTCCAGCCATAGATAGCTTTCTCTGCCCCACACCAAGACTACAGCTGAACACAGTTCCCCTACAAAGATGGCTACTGAGACTAGCTAAACCTGCTTTCTTGATTTAGCTAATCAACCTACCCCCTTGATTCAGTTGTGTGCAATAACCCTGCCTCTCCACGTAATACACAAGCAGAGTTTCCAGAGCGCAGAGGCTTCTCCGTCAGAGAGTCCAGACCACCCAGTCCCAGCTTTTGGGTAGAGTTGTCTTTTCTTCATTCCTTCCTGCCTGTCAGGTCAATCCCTACAACCATGCAAGAACTTGGCATAATACAAAAGCAGTAAGAGTCCTTAATTGCTGAGCCATCTTCCCAGCCCCTTCCTGCTGCTTTGAAAAAAAAAAGTTTCTTGAAAATTTGCATGCTTACACATCTTTCAATCTGCATGGCTGACATTTTGGTAGAATTTGACATCGAAACAACCTGCTCCTGATATTTCTAAATGTACTGTCCCATCGTCTGTGTGCTGTCAGGGTAGTAGCTGAGCAGTCTGTTGTACCCCAAAGCCTGTCTTTGTCTTTCTAGAGATTTGCAGAATCTTGATTTTATCCTCGATATTGTGAAATTTGAGGCAGGGTTTTGACATGTTACTCAGGCTGGTTCTCGAACTCCTGGATTCAAGCAAGCCTCCTGCCTTAGCTTCACAAATTCTGGACTTAGAGGATGCAAGAATGACCATAGTATATCAGGAAAGAGTCTTGATATGTAGCCCAGGCTGGCCTGGAATATTTGACCCTCCTGTTTTGCCCCATGAATTGGGATTCAGGTATGAGCCACCACACCCAGACAGAACATAAATTTTAAATTTCCAAGAGCTCATTCTTTTTTTGTGTCTAACCTTAAAAACCTACCAGCATGGATTAAAATGTAATGTATAACAAATAGAATAAGATATATCCATGCATTGCAGCATTGCTATCCAGTCACATCAGTAACAAAGTAACAATGTGTGCAGCAAGATGGAACCTTGAACACTGTACATCAGTGCAAGAAGCCAGACATGAAAAGCTATACGCTAAACGATCCTGCTTATATAAAATGTCAGGGCGGGCTGCTCCATAGAGATAGAAAGGAGTTAGCAGTTGCCAAGGGTGGGGGAGTAAGTGCCTACTGATAGGCACAGGGTTTCCTGGGGAGGGTCATGAAAATATCCTAGAATTAGGGGTGATGAGTGCAGAGCTTTGTGAATCCACAAGAACCCACTAAATTGTGTGTAATAGTAAGATGAATTTTATGGAGTCTGAGCTAGTCCTTAACTTCAAAAAGCATTCCACGTTCTTATTTTGTGGCCATAATATCTCCTTGGAGGATATCACCTATGGTGGCTTGGTGGCCTGTTGTCCCCACACCTTTCACCATGTTTGATTTTTTTCACATTATTTTTTATTCATCTTACCTTCCCCCCCAGTAGTAGAAATTTCCTTTTAGAATCTTGTGGTTCAAAAACCATTGGCCAAAGCCAATGGCTTGCATTTTTTTGAGAGAGGCCTTGAAAGGCAGATTGAAAACATTCCACATGCCCAAGGAGAGCTGTGAACTGGCAGGTGTCACCTTGAGAGAGCTCAACACCCACGTTCCCAGCATCACCAGCACCCCAGAGCTGCTGGAGAAGCAGGAGGGGGGAAGGCAAAGACCTCTTCGTGTTGCCTGCAAGCTGTTGGCAACCCTCCATTTTCCAAGCTTGCCTCATCTCTCTTTGTATTTGTGCTCAGGTCCCCAGGGAGAGTCACTTCTTGGTCAGTGTCTCAGGGTTTCATTGCTGTGAAGAGACACCATGACTAAGGCAACTCTTTTTTTTTTAAATTTTTAAATTTTTATTTATTTATTATATGTAAGTACACTGTAGCTGTCTTCAGACACCCCACAAGAGGGCATCAGATATCATTGCAGACGGTTGTGAGCCACCATGTGGTTGCTGGGATTTGAACTCATGACCTCTGGAAGAGCAGTCAGTGCTCTTAACCACTGAGCCATCTCACCAGTCCGACTAAAGCAACTCTTATGAAAGAAAACATTTCACTGGGGCTGGCTTACAGATTCAGAGGTTTGGTCCATTATCATCGTGGTGGGAAGCATGGCAGTGTGCAGACAGACATGGTGTTGGAGGAGCTGAGAGCTCAACATCTTGATCCACAGGCAGCAGAAGGGAGCCACACTGGGTATAGCTTGAGCATAGGGCACCTCAAAGCCCACCCCCACAGTGACACACTCCCTCCAACAAGGCCACACCTACTCCAACAAGGTCACACCTCCTAATAATGCCACTCCCTATAGGTCAAGCATTCAAACATAGGAGTTTATGTGGGGGCCATTCCTATCCAAATCACCACAACCTATCTGGGAAACAGAGTTTACTTTAGGGTGTTTTGGGGGTAAGGGAGGGACAGTCACAGGGTAAGATGTAGTTAGGTGACTTAGGAGGTCACTGTTCCATACCCTTGTTTTAGGGCCGTGGAGTTCTGAGTCTTTGTGTGGCTCTGTGGCAGGAGTAGCCAGGCTATCTTTCCTCTCTAGCCTCCCTGCACCCCTCTACGAGGCTTTTGGTTCTCTTCCAAGTCAATGTACTCTCTTCAGTTTCCATAATGGGACGGAAGCTGCCCATTAGGTTTGCTCTCCTCTCCCTCCCTCCTTTGCTGTTGTTTCAGTGTGGCTTGGGAGGGAGCAGGGAGACTCCTGGATGTGTTTGCTCTGTTATGCTTAACCAGAATGCCTTCCTAGCTCCTGCTGTAGCAGACACTGGCACTTCAGGTTTAGGATAAAGTTGTGTCTGCTGTCCTGATCTACCATGATCTACCATGATATGCTGACCTGCAAGGGTTGAGACTGGTACTGGGAGGGCACTGGGACAGTTAGGAGTTGGGGATTGTGCCCCTCATTACAGTTCCAAGCCATACTTCAGTGCGTGTTATGAGGAAAATGATGTGGTCTCTCTAATCCAGAGACTCAAGGGCTAGGCTGTATCCCTTGAGAATGTCAAGGGTCTAGTGTACCTCTGTTGCTATGGAAACCAGTTCCCTTGTGGCAGTCATGTTTGTAACATCCTTAGTGATGTGATGCACACAGATTGGAGCACAGCAGTCCCCAGATAGAAAGCCACCTTCCCCCTAACCACTGGCCACATCCTTTTATGATGTCTCCAGGGTCTCCTAAGTCTGAGTGCCTTACTGAAAAGTGTGTCAACTCAGAGGAAAAGGAGAGGATGAGCCTGTTGGCCTGCTAAGGTCTAGAATTACTCAAGGCTACTTGGAACCGCTTTGAAGCCCACTTCCTAGGATTTCTGCTTCCATGTTCACCTGTGTGTGGGTGGAGGAAAGGGGGAGCTTTGGAACAGAGCTCTTAGACCGTGTGTGGGTGATGGATAGTTCAAAAGTCATTTCTGTTCGGTTTTGAAATGCATCATAGGTTGTTTTTTTTTCCTCCCAGCACACTTACTATGCAAATGAGTTAATATGTGTGAAGTACTTAGAACAGCCCGGCTCATGGTAAGTGCTTTATAAGTGTTTGCTATTATTATTATTATTACTAAAATTGTATTTAGCTTGGGTCTGTATGAAAACAAATTTGCATTCTCTGCTTCTTTGCAACAATCTTAACAAAGAAAATGGATGCCACAGAGACCCAGAGACTGAGAAATCCTGGGTCTTTGGACTTCTTTACATAGCAGGGGAATAAGACACCATCTATCATTTGTGTTCTCCCAACTCACTGGAATGATACTTTACCAAGAACTAATGCTGGTATCTGGAAAGGTGTCTGTGGCCTCTTTCCAGGGTGTCCTCCTGGCCACTGTCTCTGGGGCAGGGAGGACAGGGGCCTCTGCTCCTCCTCTCCAGTTTCTTGCCCTGCTCATTGCTCCTCCCAGCCGTTCATTCTCTCATCTGTAATTGTGTCCCATCTCTCCCTGCCCTCACTACCAAGACCACCATCACTTTCTTTTCCACCCCTGGGCTGAGCACTCTAGAGACTGCCCTTGTTCATTTTCACAGTCAGAATGCCCAGCATGGGCCTGTCATGTAGTAGATATTAACATTGTTGGTTTTTCTTTGTCAGGGGTGGGGGGGAATAAATGTCACCTTATTTCTCTAGTAGCTGCCCAGTGTCCTCCACCTGCCCCTTCCTCTCTTCCTTATGCACACACACATACACACACTCCCTCTATCTTTCCCTGGGCGGCTCCTCTGCCTGCCCGGGTGTGGGAGGAGATGGTGTTTCCCATTGTCAGGAAAGCCCTTCTGACCCTGCTGAGGAAAGGGCTGGAATTGGTTCCTCAGCTCAGCTTGTCAGCACTGATACCTCCACACAGGGAGGAGGCTTGTTCTGTGCAATTTCCATCTCATTTGTCTCTTCATTTGTAGCTGAAATTGGCCAATTTCATCTGGAGTGTGCCTGGACTTTCTAGCAACCCGTACCCACAAATGAACAACTTTAGTTGCTATCTAGAGAGGAACTGGCAGGAGCTGGCCCAGGATCTCCCCAGCTGAGCCTCCTGTGTACTGTTTTGAAGAACCATACCCCTACATGTGGTCTCCACACCTGAGTGTAGTCTCCACAAGGGCGAGCCAGGAGGTTGAGGAAACTGAATGGCAGGGGTTTAGGGTTAGGCCTGACTTCTCTCTGTGTCTCAGGAGAAACCAAAGCACACAGGACAGGAGAGATGTGGCTTGCCCCATTAAAAGTAGGCAGCACAGACAGAGATGCTGAGGGAAGGAAGTCAGATTCGATTCAGGTGAAGTTTAAAACAGGTAAGGTGGAATCTATGTGGTCAGATTCACTTCTCTTGTTAAGGAACATAAGGGAACAAGGATGGTCCTGGGTGTTCTAGGCCTTGATCTGGGAGTGATAAAATAGGGGAGACTGCATACATCACGTTCAAGTGCATCAGGTTGCACACTGAGAATCTGCTTGTTCTTTGTGAATTCTACCACAACAGAGCACGGGGAGGAATCCCTCAGTGTTTTCAAACTCTGTTGTGCTTATTATCTAATTGGAGCTTATTTGAAATACAAAGTTCTGGACCCCTGGTCTGAACTGCAAATGTATTATTCATTTTTTATTATATATTCACTGTATGGAGACTCTACATTTTTAATGCTCCCTACTTTTAAGAATCTTTTGAAGCAGGTAGTTCACAGGCCATATAAGAGCACAGAGAACCTTGGACAACTGTCTAGACCAAGGTTCTGGATTTTGCCAGGAGCCACATAAGTGGCTATGTGGTGACGGGTCCCTAGTTGCCCATGGCAGGGAAGGTCAGAGGTTGTCCAGGCTGTCAATAAAGGAAGGGCTGTCAGAACTGCAGATGAGACAGTTGACTAAGCTCTATGCCAGGAGCATTTTCCAGTACTCCTGTCCCTGGCTCCTGCCCAGGATGGCTGGACAATCTCATCAAGTGGCCAACTGCCCAGGGAGTGCGGTCCCCAGCAGAAGGATGGCATGAGATTTCAGGGTCTGCAGAGTGGACCTCATCAGTCTGGCATTCCTCAGCATGCATCTGCTGTTCAGCAGGATGAAACTAGATCTGGAAGACATGCGACTGGAGATGTGCCCCTGGGGAGGGTGCAGACTATGTGGCATTCCAATAGAAAGATGTTGGGGTAGGCTGGGTTTCTGAAAGTATGTGCAAATGATGACTGCTGAGCTGCCTTTGAAGACCCAAGAGGGCGCTAACAGAAGGAGCAGAGCCACACACAGGCATGGGACAGTTCCAGTATCAGCCCTTCACAAGCCCATCATCCACTGAGTAATTTACATTACTTTGCTTTACAGATGATGGTACCAACACAGGTCACCAACCTATCCAAAGCCACAGACACACACAGTGGGAACTAGACTCAGGTCCATATGGCTCAGGACTGGAATCTGTCTGCTTGCCATTTTCCTCAGTCTGTGGTAGGGTAGTTAAAGAGTTCCCGATTGTTCTTACCTTACTGTAGTTTATTAGTGTGTTATGTGAAGCGGGTACTGGGCTCCACGCTATTGAGGAAAGATCAATCTGCAGTCAAAGAGTGACAACCCCAGGCTGATCAGTTGATCGGTAGCTGGGACTTGGAACTGAAATAGAAGGTGGATATTCCTAAGTCGGCTGCAATTGTCTATCACTGGGGATGGTCCTTCTCAAATACAGCCTTCTTCACAAGTATTGGAAACTGACTTTTCAGGGGCCCTTTCTTTTCTCAGAATGACTCATGGGACCAGGCTGAGGAAATGACTCCATGGGGAAACAGAGGTCCAAAGAGCTTTGGTGGGGTTAAGGTTAACATAATATTACACAGGACCCCAAGCCAGAAGTGAAACACAGACCCACGTTTCCTTCTGGCTTTACTTCCACAGCCTTTGAGATGTCCCTTCAGTCTGTATTTTCTGCCCCAGGTGCCCTTCTGTGTCTTACATTTGAACCATAGATGACAAAGGTACAGTGAGGTCACCAGCCAGTGCTTGAGTGAGGACACAGGATAGCAGTGCATAGGCTTCATAGACATGGAACGTGTCAGCACAGGGAGAGGCAGAAGATGACATCTGAATGATACTTCTCACTACTAGTTAACCTGGCTAGCAGGGAGCCCACATACAACATGGGAGGCACATGGGAAGCAGCTGGTTCTGGGGTATCCTGCAGTAACTGCACTCATTCAATGTGCAAAGTCTTTGAACAAGGGCAGCTTGGGCATGCATGTGGTTATTGTTCATTTGCTCCTTCGCAGCAAACATTTTGAGGCAAATGTGATTTCTCCTGGCTGCCCACTTTACACCAGAAAACGCACCCTGCCTTCTCCAACTCGGCGTTAATTAGGCCAGTGACTGGGGGCTCTCCTGTCAACACGGCATGCTTCAGCATAGGTGGACATTCTGCTTTATCCTACAAGCTGTTTGTTATGTCTGTTCCTGTTATCCATTCTTTGCACCCTGTCTTCCATCACCTCACTAATGGAAAGGCAGGACACAGCCCCCACAGGCTAGCATTCATCTTCCCAGCCTGACCCTCGGGAAGGCTATTAAGCCGCTGTTGCCAGATATAGGCGGAGAAGGGAAAAAAATGAAACAGTGCTCAGGGGAGAAGTGGAGGGCAGAGGGACTCAGAGTTGGTGCCATCCATAAGTCAGGCCAAGGAGAAACAATGTGAGCTTTTAAGGGAGAGATATCTCCCAAACAGCAAGGCCAGGGGGGAATGGGCTTCCAGAAGGAGGCCAGACTCTGCAGGAGGACGAGGTCATTGCTGTTCCGTCTCAACTAAAACATTAGAAAGTGTCCCCTCCCAAAGCATTACAGAAGAAAATACGGAAGCCGGTAGATCAGCCCTATATAGAGTATGGTTCCAGCTCATCCCTCTTCCTCTGGCTGCTGCCCCAGCACTCTGCACAGCACTCTGCACAGCCCTGATGGAACACGCTCTGCTGTGCACCATCTGCACCGTAGATGCTGGCAGGTGTGGTCTCTGCTGTCCTTTATGTCCTCTCTGCCAGCCTTATCCCTTCCCACCCCAGAAAACACACTCCCTTACTCTCCTTCCTCTGCCTTTAAGATGAACAAAGTGTCCCCTTGGTTGTCACTCCTAGCCACAGATCCCTTCTGCTTAAGCCTCCATGATTTGCTTTTGGAGCTCGGGGCTCTTCTGTGTTTATCCTCATCTCCCTAGCTTCCAACCTCCGGGAGCTCCTGGCATCAGTTTCAGGCTAAGAGCCATGATTCTCAACTCCTAGCTCCATGCCTCCCTTGAACTCTGTTCTTTCTGGGCCTAACCTCTGCCCACCTGCAGGCCCATTCTCCCCTTTCATGGGCTGTCCTTACAACCTCTTGTCATCTCTTATACTGCCAGAGTTGGCCCAGTGGCCATCTTTCATACAGATTTTTCCTTTCTGTTTGGTTCCCTCAAGCACCAAATTCTACTTGTGTTTTTAGATATTCTACTTATGCATCCTAAATCAGATATGTTACCCCTCTGCTCTTGTGGTGGCCCCACTTCCTAAGAGTCTGTTCTATGTCCCCAGTTACCATTCTATCTGCTTTAGTCAGCTTTCCACTACTGTGGAAACACATGGGATACCTTAACTTACAAAGAGGAAAGGTTTATTGAACCCACAGTTTGGGAGGGTTCCGTTGTGACTGATTGGTCATGTTGCTTTGGGCCACTGGTAAGGAAGTACATCATAGTGGGGAGCATGTGGTGAAGCAAACGGGTCACCTCATGATAGGGATAGGACAAGGGGAAGAGACTGTTGTCCCTACAATCCTTGCCTTTTGAGGACACACCCCCAACACGTGACCTAAACCTCCCAACAGCACCACTCTGGGGAATTCACCTCTAATATACTGTCCTTTGGGAGCCCCTAATCAGAGCACTATGCTATTTCTTTGGTGCCCCGAAGGCAGAGTACTCATATGTTCCAGGGCCTGAGGACATAGTTCCAAATGGACACCAGGAGGCCACAATTACTATCGAGTCTCATTTTAAACTGTTTGTAAAATAAACATCTCAGCAGAAGGTGCTTGCTTTCCTCCAATGTTTTCCCCCTGAGTTTGTGTGTCCCTAGGGCACCGCCTCGGAAAAGCAAGTTATGAGAAAGGTTCTCCAGTGCCCATCGTGAGCTCAGCAGACAGGAGACTCCTCCAAGATTCTGCTCAAAACAGACTCTTCCATGTACAGCTGTGGGTGCTGGAGCCTTTGTGATGAGGTAGGTCCAATTATTCAGAACCACTTCTAGGAGGAGTCAAAGCCATTGGCTCTTTCTTGAGGCAGAGCCTAGTTATACCTATGGCCATTGGTAAGGCCTTGGTTGGGCCAAACCATAGGTTTTCTTCAAGGCCATGTGCCTATTTTCACATGCCCCCTGTAACAGTCCTACCATGGATACCTGGTGTATCCTTAGTGTGTCCTTACAGGCAGTGATTGGTTCTCATCACTCTACCAAAGAGAGGAAGGCAGGAGGAGCTCAACAAGATGTCTCCTGGGTGTTGTTCACCCAGCAGGGCTGGTCCAACTCGTGGTTGCTTTCCAGTCACTTACTGCCTCTGGCACTGCATCCCTCAGGTTGAGGACTAAGAGCTCCACAAACCCTCCTTAATTAAACCTCCTGGGGCCCTGCTGAGCGGTAATGACTTGTCACCCCTTCCAGGAGCAAAAACACCCAGGCAGATTTTGCAGCTTACGATGGGCATGTTCAGGACCCAACAGATTGTTTTTATAGGGGGAACCTGCACACCCTGACCCAGGGCCACTCAGCCTGACCCAGGATCTGACATCTTGACCCAGCACTTCCTGGGAAGGCAATGGTGACAAGGAGCAGGGGTTGCAAAGGTTGCTCAGCATTTTGATTAACCGAGCAACCTGCAAATTAGATGCAAACTACCATGCAAATATGGAAGTTATAAGACAGCCAATAGTTTTGGACATTTTAGGCAATAAAATAGCAGACTTGTCTGTGATCAACATTTACAATCCCAGTTGATTTTACTTTCATCCCAGGTAAAATGGAAAGTGCGGATGTCAGGCACAATACTGAGAAGATCCAGTCTTGTCCTGCAAATGGTGGCACTCAGGGCAAGCTGTGTGTGACTCGCACTCATGTAAACACAGGTGCATCTCATGGGCGAGCATTTACTGAGGACCTACTGCGTGTAGAACAACTTCCCAGGTGCTAGAACATACAATGCCCTCATGCAGTAGAGCTCAGTAGAATAAATATCTATTTGTTTTCTCTCATTTAATATTTACTAAATGCCATTGGCTAGTCATGCAACCCTAAGCATGTTAATCTCCTCACTTGTAAAACAGAGTTAAACAATTATCTCCTGGTGGCTGGATGGTTCAACAAAAGGTAGCACATCCAACCCTCTCTTGGAATACTACTCAGTAACAAAGATGGATAATGACCGGTGTTGATCATGACTTGATGGATCTGAAGGAAAGTATGCTAAGTGCGGGTGGGTGCCCCGAACTAATGGTAACAGATGGGTGGGGGTGCACTGTTATAAAGGGGCAGGGGCAGGGAAGCAGAGTCCTGTGCCTCTAGTTAACTATCTTACATTATTTAGTAATGTGAGATAGTGTCTCATTGTGTAGCTTGGGCTAGCCTGGAACTCTCTATGTAACATAGGCTAGCTGTGAGTGCTGGGATGGCAGACATGTTCACCATGCTTACCTGTTCCTGTTTAGTATCTTGATTTAGGTTATAGTTACACACACACACACACACACACACACACACACACACACACACAAATGAATATGAAATGTGAATAAGGGCTATGGGTCACACCAAGTCAGTTTCCTGTTTTCCTGTTTTCCTGTTTTCCTTCCTTCCTTCCTTCCTTCCTTCCTTCCTTCCTTCCTTCCTTCCTTCCTCCCTCTCCTGCCCTCCTCCCTTTCCTGCCCCCAGCCATGGTTTCTCTGTTAAGTTCTGGCTGTCCTGGAACTTGCTCTGTATACCAGGCTGGCCTCGAACTCAGAGATCTGGTTTCCTCTACCATCAAAGGTGTGTGCCACCATGCTTGGCTTAGTTTTCCTGGTTTTAATATTGCAGTGTAGTTAAGCAGGATGTTAAATGCAGGAAAGGCTGGATGAAGGGTCTTTAGGACTTCCCTGTACATTTCTTTGTACCTCCAGTGAATCTATACTTGGTTTAAAATAAAAATCTGCTTTAAAATTCAGTGCGTCTAGTCCACAGAAAGTGTTCAATACATGTTATTTTATTGCTACCGTGGAACGCCAGCATGGGAGTCCCCCTGTGAATAAAACCCAGGCTTTGTCATTGAGGAGCTTCCAACCCAACAGAAGCAAAGGACCAGCGAAGAGGGGCGTTTCGGAGACTGTGCAGAGTATGCTCAGTATGTGGGAGGAATTTCCTGGAAGGCATGTCAGTAGATGTGCATGCTGAGGTGTGGAGAAGAGCCAGCCAGGAGGGGAGACTGAGAAGGTCCCCAGGGTGAGAGGTGTGGAGCAGCAAAGGGTGGCTGGGGGAGCAGGGCAGCTGGCTCAAGGCAGTGAAGGCTGAGGAGAGGCTGGTGGCATGGGAGAGCATGGCTCCTGGTCTTCAGGAAAGGATTCGAGGAGCACTGTCCTCTGTTAGCTCCCAGGTCTTTGTTCTTCGCTATGGGCTCTCTGGGAACTTTTGCTTCTGGATGGGACACTGTCCCTAGCCTGGAGTGAAGGTTCTGAGGATCTCTGAGAAAAGTACAAGGATGGTTCCCCTCAACTGCAGGTGGGACCTCAGGTCCTATTTTCCACCCCATGGGGGTTTGGGTTTTGGTGTGACTCCTTCATCTTTTTCTATGGATCGTCTTGGCCGGACAACAGCCTTTTCCCACAAGCATAGCCACATAGCAGTGGGGATAGGATTAGAGTCAGGCCCCCAACATGAGGCCCAGGTTCAACTCTGCTTGATCATCCATGGGACTGCATGGGAGCCACCAAACCCTGCTCTGCCACGGGACTGCATGGGAGCCACCAAACCCTCAAATGTCAGATGTGAAAGGGTTCTCAAGAGAGCTACTCGTAGGGAGAGGCCTTCACAAGAGCCCCTGGCTTCCCTTTAAACCTAGGCTGGGTCTGCAGCTGGCGGAAGGGAGGGAAGAGAGGTGCTGAGGAACACTCAGAGGCCACTGGCGAGATCCAGCCTTTGGGTCTACCAATGCCATACTCAAGAGCCAGACTTTCCTCTAGCTTAGGAATTTTTTTTTAAAAAATTTATTTTTAAATTTTTTTTTATGTGTATGTGTGGCTTGCATTTATGTATGTACACCACATGCGAGCCTGGTGCCTGTGGAGGTCAGAAGAGGGAATTGAGTCTCCTTGGACTAGAGAATTATGAGCTGCCATGTGGGTGTGAGGGATTGGACCTCAGTCTTCTACAAGAACAGCCAATGCTCTTAACCTCTGAGCCAGCTTTCTATCCCTGCCTGCTTTTTGCTATGAGACTCTGTTAGTGTTTAAAGTTATTTTCTTAATGAATTCACTCCTTAATATTTTTAATTCATTGTTTTTTGTTTTCTCTGCTCTTTTATTTTGTTTGAAGCAGAATCTCACTATGTAGCCCAGGCTGGCCCCAAACTCATGATCCTCCTGTCACTACCCTAAGAGTACTCGTGTTACAAGTATGTGATGACCACACCCAGTCCTCACTTGAGATTTTGAGAGATCTCCCTGTATGATCCGGGTTGGCCTTGGATTTGACATCCTTCTGCTGATAGCTCTCTAGTGTTGGGGTTACAGGTATGAGCCACCATACTTGCCCTGAATATTCATGAATACCTAATCCGTGCCGGGTGCCAGTGATGCATGCTGACTAAACTGAAGAGCCTCTACCCTCATGGGGTCGCAGCCTAGCGAAGGAGAAAAGCATTTCTCTGCAAAGTTCTCATTGGTGTGATTAGCTATTGAGGTGCATGTTGTGGGACCCAAGAGATGGCTCAGAGGTTAAGGGTACTTGCTGCTCTTCCAGAGGATCCAAGTTTGGTTCCCAGCACTCTTGTCAAACAACTCGCAAAGTCCTGTAACTCCAAGGGGTCCAACCCCTCTTCTGGCCTCTCCTGGCACCTGCACACATGTGGCACACACACATACAGACAAGCACATCTAAAAATAAGAATAAGCCCTTTGTAAGAAGGATGTGCTAGGTGTGGTGGTGCACACTTTTAATCCTGGGACTCAGAAGGCAGAGGCAGGTGGATCTCTGTGAATCCCAGGTCAGCTTAGATTGCATGGTGGGACTGTTTCAAAACAAACAAACAAACAAACAAACAATCAATTGTAAAAACGATATAGATTGTAAAGGAAACACATGGGATACTGTGAGTGTTCACCAGGGGTTTGAGGAGGTAGAGGGTCGATTTTTCTAAAGAAAGGCAATTGAAGTTTATACCTGAATTTCAAGAGACGTATAGAGTTGGAGTAGCAAAAGGACAGGGGACAGAGGACACGAAGGCCATGAGGACATAAGAGAAGCACAGGTGTAGAACTGGGGCTGGGGCTGTCAGTAAAGACCCTACCTCACCAGAATCAGGACTTGTTTGGTTCCCAGCACCTGTGTTTTCCAAAACAAATCCAGGCATGGTAGTATGCACATGTATTTCTGAAGCTGGGGAGGCAGAGAACCCTGGGGTTCCCTAGCCAGCCAGCCTAGCCTACTTCATGAGTTCTAGGCCAGTGAGAGATCCTTTCTCTAAAATAAGGCAGTTCCTGAGGAACATAACCTTCTGAGGTTGTCCTCTGGCCTCCACATGTGCCCCTGCACACCTGTACACACCTGAACCTGCACACACGTGCACACACACACACACACATGCACGCACATACACAGAAGCATATGCTGAGAGCTCAGAGCTCAAAAGTTCGCTTTGGGGCAGACCTGGGCCAAGTCTCGCATGAGGCTATTTCCTGGCCGTCCCAAAGAGCACTGGGATGTCCTTAAGAGTGCTGAGGCTATGACAGACAGAATGTCCCCACAAATGTCACTAGAGCAGTGACTGAGAGGCAAGACTAGAGGTGCAAGGTGGTCACAGCCAGGGAGAAGGTGATCCCAGCAGCTGGAGTACGAGGAGGAGAGGCAGCCTGAAGTGCAGCTGTGGGGGAGGGGCAGTGAAGCGGGTACACAAGGGGAGATGGGACCTGGCCACATACTAGACCTCAGGTAGGAAAGGAAGAATGGTCAATGAGTCCTAGCCCATGGCTTGCAGAACAAGCAAGGAGGTGGCACCGTTTGCAAAATCAAGTCATGGCAGGCAGAGGTGGAAAGGGCGTGGGGAGTTAGGAAAAGCAGGACTCTGGCTGAGATATCCCAAATTCAAAGTTTTCTGGTGTATCCTTATTCATCCCAGCATATGGCTATGAGGATACAGAGCTAAGATGGAAAGATAGACTAGAGATTTGGGGGTCCTCTGCACATGGATGATAAGGGGAGCTCTTCTTGTGAAGTCATGACCTGGAGACAGGATCCTCAGTCTGAAAACAGGACCACCAACTGAGGCAACGACAAGGAAGGCTGCATTTAAAGATGGAGAGGAGACACATGAGTCAGCAAAGATGACCTGGGAGTAACCAGAAAAGCCAGGAATATTGGGTCAGAGAACCCCAGAGAGAGGAAAGTGCCAAGAGTGAGGGCAAGTGCCTCCACATCGGGAGCCTGTTACCCCCCAGCTTGAGCAGAACGGAGAGCTGCTTCCCAGGCTGGGGGAGGAAGCCATACCCTAGCGGGGCTGAGGAAGGTGTGGGCGGTGTGAAGTAGAGCACTCTGGTGGAGCCAAATCTCTCAAGACACTTGGCTGGAGAGGATGAAGATGGGGGCGGGGGCAGCTCCTGGGCTTGAGGAAGGACTGCACTGTTGGTTTGCTTTCCTGAAGGCAGGAGAAACTACTGCAGGGCTGAAGGAAGGTGTTGGAACCCATCCACGGCAAGCATTGACTGAGGTGGCACCTGTGACCTTGGCTGAAACAGAGGGAGTCGAGGAGGATAGTGAGAGGCAGCGTGTCTGAGGGGTTGGGAGGGACAAGCTGGGAAGTTCTGCCTGAAGACAGCTATTTCTCTGAAAAGTGGGAGGTGAGGTCCTCGGCTGAGATCACTGGTGGAGGCGGAGGTTTGGGGAGGAGGGTGTGAAACCGTCATGGGAGACTCAGCGGGGAGAACCAGGGAATGTGATAGGAATACCAGGCACTTTTGAAGAACAAGTTGCGTTGGTGATGGTGAGCTTGGTGGTGTCCCCATCTGCCTCCATGTGTGTTTGTGCACACGTGTGTGCACATGTGCATGTATGTCCCCAGGAGTTTTGATCTCAGGTAAAGGCATCAGAAAGAGCAATTGATCCAGAACTGGGATTTGGGGGGGGGGGCAAAAAAAAAGAGAGAGGGTCAAGACAGTTTAGGCTATTGGTGGGAGGATCCTTAACATGGACCTCAGAATCTGTATGGAATCAGGAGCTAATGAAAGGGGTCCAATGGACCCAAGGTCCCAATGTTCAGGAATGGTGCTATGAGGGTCCTTGGCCGAGCAAGTTGGGAGAGCAGGAGATGGTCATCAGAAAACTGGGTGCTCTTCTAGGTGACTTTGCAGGTGTTGGCCCTGATGGGGAGGACCCACTGAAGGGCTGCTGGGCCTGAGGTAGGATATACTGTCCATCGAGTCATTGATCTTTCCAGGTGACAGATAGGCTTGGAAAGAGGTGGGTAAGAAAGTGGAGTCATTATGAGAGGATGGGGGAGAGGGTAGGTATGGAGGAGGGGAAAGGGGAACTATGAGCAGGCACCACAGGCCTTACTCAATAAGGAGAGTGGCTAGTGAAGAGGCAGGGAGAGTCAGTGTGACTACGAGGCTTAGAGAAATGGCCTCCCCTTGGATCTGACATGCCCTGGGAACTAGCTCAGGAAAACAGAGAGAATCAGGAAGAGCAGGCAACAGATGCAGCACAAGGCCCGAGTTAGAAGCTTTATGTCTAGTTCCTGCAGCGCTAAACACATTGTGTGACCTCAGGCAAGTCATTTCCCTTCCGTGCAGCTGAACTTCCTCATAAATAAAAGTAGGTCTCAGGAAGTGGCTGAGGTCTGGCTTCCAACCCAGGTTAGAAATGACAGTATGGTGTGTTTGGATAGTCATCCCTGGGTCAGTAGGAACCCCTAAACATCATCACCTGGATATGAGCTACAGAGCGAACCCAACTAGTGAGCCAGTCCCTGGGGCCCAGCATCCCTGCCATTACACCAGCATCTCCAGTGTGCCTTCTCAGAGGTGGCTGTAGGCGGGCTCATGAAAGAACAGACACTTGCTACAGGCAGAAGCCCATCTGCTGCCATAGAGGAAGCCAAGTGTCCTAGCTCCTCTTGTTCTCCTGTCTTCCGTTCTTGCCGCAACCAAAGGAGCTGTGACATGCTCATCTGACCAGGAGGGAGCAGGTACTCCCTGCTCCTCTTTTAGCTGGTGGCTGGGGTGGTCCTCGGTGGCCCCTCGCTGCTTCAGATGTTCTCAAGGTAAAGGAGTCAGGAACACCTGTCAGCTCCTTAACTCTAAGCCCTACTCCTCCTCAAGTCAGCCCTGAAAATGCTCTCCCTTTCTAACAAGTTGGGCAGCATTATCTTCCTGCATTGCTTAGAGCCTTCACAAGGCAGGTCTTTGTCCAGGGGTCAGCCGCTTCTCAGGGAGTCACATCAGGACCACTTCCAAGATGCCCGAATTCTGAGAGGTGTTACATGCTCAGAGGATGCACAAGTAAACTAGTCCCCCCCAACCCCAACACACCAGGAAAAACCCTGCATCTGGCTGGATGCTTGTATTCAGTAGTCAATGTTCGATAAACATTTGCTGAATAAATGAAGGCATTTCAAATATTTAAAGAAGAAAACCTCACCAAGTCCACCAGAATTCTACATTATCGATTGAATTACTCCTGTTTATTTGGCTAGATAATTAAAAGTCTGCTAAAAAACATTCTCTAATATTTATCAGGGCCAACCACGCATTGCGAAGTTTTACAAATGTGAGCTGATTTTATTTTATGATCCCGTGAGCTGGATATGTTAATCGCACTTTAGAAATAAGCGAACTGAGACCTAAAGAAAAGTTAAGAGCCTGTCTTGAGGCCACAGAGTAAGTAAGCAGTGGCCCCTGGCTTCTAACCTAGATTAGGAGCTAATTTTAAAGGTGAAACTGTGTTCAGCACAGCAGCTGCCCCCACGACTTCACAACACAGTGACATCAGGAGTGACAGGAGTGGAGGGGAAGACTGAGAAGTTGTGTGAAGGAAGAAGGCAGCGGAGGCTCCCCACTGCCTCTCCCCATGGCCTTATCCTGGGGAAGCTGTGCACACTTCGAGCTCAGGGACCTTTGCCCAAGCAGAGTAGAAAAGGGTCTGGCTCCCCGCACGGCTATCCCTCTTTGATGGCTGGGCTAGTTCTCCCTTCCCTCTACCCTCTCACATTTCATTCAGAACTGTACTTCTTAGTTTTCTGTATGCTCCCGAGGCCTAGAAACAAGCCAAGCCTTAGGGCCTGTGGACATTGTCCTCACCCATGTCCCATGAGGTCTATGACTCCTCGCCCCAGAAGGGACATCTTCCAGAGCCCAGGGAAGCAGGCAGCAGAGTTCCAGAAGATATGCGTGGTCTGATCTGCTATAGCTAAACACAGCTGTAAGCTCCCCCACATCTGTTCAAGCCTGTCTGACAGGTGAGCAGCTGTGTTCCACATCTGCCTGTCCATCTGTCTCCTTTGCAGGTCTGAAGGGACAGCCAATGCTCTTCAGAGGGGAGGCCCTAGGCCTGAGGCAACGCCCTTACTTGAACTACTACTCCAAAGGGACTAAAAGAGGTGAGGAAGGAAGGCTTTTGCCTCGGTCTCCATTGGACACTCTGAACCTCTCCCCACGGCCAAGCCTCTCACTCCAGCTCCTCCTCCCAACTTCCCAAGCTTCTGCCTGCCAAGCTCTGCAAATTACCACACATGCCAATAAGTCATTAGAAACCAGAACAGGCAAATGTGGGGTTGCCATGGAGACCAACACCAGGAACTGGCAGCCCTGGGGGCTGGCCAACGGGGCTCAGGTGTATTAGGGGGATAGCTGGGAAGGCCAAACTGCCTGACAGAGGCTGAGGATAAGATACTACACTGAGGTGCTGCTGGCTCTGTCTCCTTTTTTACTTCCCATTCCCAGGACCTGCATGCTGTTGTTCACCTGCAGCTTGGGAAGATGTTGAATCCTGCACAGGCTGCGGTGGCTGGGGTCAGGTGCAGAGGAGGTGACTGTGATAGTGTCCAGTTGGCAACCCCAGGGCAAGGAGTACTGCAGCCCTAAGTAGCCTGGGCTTGGTTACATCTGTTTTGAAAAAACTAAGGGCCCAGTGAGGGTCTGAAGGCAGAGCAGAACCCAAGCAATGCTGTTCTGGGTCTTACTTTACTTTGGTCAGGTACTTAGCACAGCACTCTTTGTAGGTAAGTACACACACACACACACACACACACACATTATACACTGATGAATGGAAGAGAGACTTTATGGAAGAAGGCAGGATTTGACAAGATAAGAGTAAGTCCTAGGTTGGAAGCCTAACTCGTTTGACAACTCAGTGTGATCTCTAATGAAGTCCCTTCTCTCTGTGTCCTGGCTTCACTGTCTGGAAGACATGGAGGAGGTACTTTAAATCTAGTGTTTCAAACTAGCTTTCAGGCCTCAGGATATAAAGCGATTCCCCCAGGGTCACTGGGAGGTCAGCAGGATCTTGAGTAGAGTTCTGGTCTACCTCCTTACATTGTTTTTCCTTATACTCACTTTCCTATGGCTACTGTAACAAATTAACATGAATTCTGTGTCTTACTTGAGTTTATTTATTATAGGCATGGAATGGGTCTCTCCCAGTTAAAGTCAAGGTATCTACAGGTTCATTCCTTTCTGGAGGCCCCAGGGGACACTGCTTCAAGCTTTTCCCTTCTTCCAGAAGCTATCTTCATTTCTTGGCCTAAGGCTAACAATGACTGGTCAAGTCTTTCTGAACTGCATCTCTCCAGCTCTGATTTCTTCTGTCCCCTCTTCACAGGACCCTGTGGTTACACTGCACTCTCCCGGATAGCTCAGGACATCTCTTGATTTGAAGGTTGATCCACACCTTTCATTTCTATTCACAAACTTACCATCTCTTTCCTATGTAACATAGTCACAGGCTCTGGGGACTAGTGTAATACAAAAGGGCTTTTACTCTGCCTACCATACACTGCAGTTTTGTTTCAAAACAAAGCAAAACATCTAATTCTAAAAGCACTAGAAAGCACAAGGCCAGATGACTTTCAGCTCTAAAGTAACTGAGACCCGGGTTCCTCTTCTCATTTCTTGAGATTTCCTTCTGAGGAAACAACAGGAACTCTGGAACCTGCATGTCCTGTGACACTGTTGACAGGAAGTTGCAGGCTGCACAGAGATGACTGTAGGACCACCAGAAAAGGGGAGATCTAGGGAGGAACGAATGAGAACCATTCTAAAGAACCCCCTTAGCTCCACCCCACAGTCACCTTGACATTCATATTACCCTCAGTGTCTGTTCTTGGTTTTCTTTCCAGATAACGTCAGATCGAGCTATGTGTGCAAGTCAGGTGCAGGAGACACACTGATTCAGCCGTCATGAAGCTGAGATACTAGTCTCTCTTCCACACCCTTCAAAAACCATACCCAAGACTGGAAAGCTCGGTCTTGGAACCTTCTTGTGAGGAGCTTGCCAGTCCTAGGGGCCATTTCCAGCACTGGCAGGTGAAACAGCTTCCTCCTTGCTCTGGGAGAGAGATGGTAGCTTCCTTTCTCTTTCCACCTGACCTTGGTCCTCGTCTTGGCAGATACAGTCTGCCACGGCCTGAGACCCTGTAAGGCTGAATAACACTACACAGAAAGGCGGGAAGTAACCGTGGCCCGGTGTCTGTAGATTTTATTCAAATGGATCACTCTCTCCTCAGCAGTTTCTTTCTTGGTATAAACCAGCAGCTCATTCTCATTGCTACCTCTCGTGTTCCAGGGGACTCTGGAAAGGGAATGCAGAAGGGGAAAGCTGCTCTCTGGAGGAGCAGCCCTGGGGAAAAGGAAGGGGAAAGGAACTAACGTTTATTGAGCGTCTACTTTGTAGTAGGCACTTTACACAGATTAGATCATTTAATGTGGTGGCTGAGAACCAGAGCTCTGGAGTCACAGTGATGTGGGGCTGCATTCTGGCTCTGTCACTTGCCGACTGTGTGTGGCCTCCAGCAAGTGACTTAAAGCTTCTCGGCTTTAGTTTCCTCAGCTGCAAAATGGGGGAAAATAATGTCTGCTTCCCAGCGTTATGTGGATTAAATGAGATGAATGCAGTAAAGCCTTGGGCACCGCAGAAGCACGCACAAGTGTTAGCTATGATTACTAACAACCCCGGGAAGTAGCTGTTATTAACCCAGACTTAACACAAGCCCAAGTTGAGGCTCGGAGAGGTTAAGCTAAAATGCCCAAGGGCAAGTAGCTAGAAAATGGGGCTTTTACCCAGCTCCAGCTGACTTCACTTGCTGGAGCTTGTGAGCCACAAGGACAACAGTCTTAGACTCCGCCCTGTAGCTTCAAGGAGCTGGACCGGAGGCATAGTTTGAACATTCCTTTCTCAGCTCTTGAGGGTCCAGAACAGGAGAAGGGACTGGTGGTGGATAGTGGCAATTTTATTGGTGTGACTCCTGGCTTCTACTCATTGGCTGAGGTCCAAGGAGAGGTGCATTTTTTGCTTATACTTTGAGTAGGCGCGAGGGCACCCCAATGGATTCTCTTACCCTCTGCTGCAGAGGTGAGCTACCCTCTGCTCCAATGGAGCACCCCCTACTCAGGGAGAGGAACAGCCACTTCACTCACAGGACTGTCATGGAGTAACCTGCCAGACAGCTCAGGCCCACTAAGATGCAATAGGAAAGGCTGGTTGCTGACTACATAGGAAAATGGAGCCCAGGGGCATTCTAGAGCAATGGGCCACAGATACCAGATGGGCTATGGACAATTGTGGACTGCTCAGAGGGATTCTGAGAACAGAACAGAAAGCAGCTGGACCTGGGAAAGAGGCAAAACCCCTGGAGGACACCATGAGGAACAGGCTACAAGGAAAGGACTCATCCCCTACTTCCCTGCCCGGTACAGAGCTTGCTGACTTGCTTCCTCCCCTAATGTGACCCTAATCCTCCCCTCCTGCCTGATCACCCTCTCACCCCTCCAGGTATAGATTCTTGATCCCTCCCCTCTGCCGAGTGGAACCCCACTTTGTTCTCCAGGTCCCTGATCTGCTGCACCTCCCGGGGAAGCGTTCTCTGTGTACTCCCACACAAAGCGCACAGTTCTGATAACATTTATAGTCGAAATCACACAGTTTAGCACTTGGTTTTAAATACTGTCTGGTATTATTCCCTCGTTATTTCAAAGTATGAGTTCTGCCTCCCCAACTCCTTTGAGCATCTCCCTACCAGCAGCGACTAGGTCTTACACTTTTCCACACTCATACCCCAGCCCTCCACACCAGGTGCCACAAACAGGTGGGCACATACTGATTGACCAAAATAGTCTTGGAGACAGGAGAACGCTGGAACAGACGGCCCGACCCTAGGGTTTCGAAATTCCAAATCCTCTTCTCACTCAGAGAGGCCAAAGTCCTCAACTAGAGCCCTAGCTCCAGTCTGGCTTTTTGGGTATTCCCCAGCCTCAGCTTCTGCCTTTCTCAACACTATACTCTCACTAGCCCCTCTTTGCCCTTCTCCAGCATGCCAGGCCCCATCCTGCCTTCCAGCTGTCACACCAGCCTTCTGCCCAGCACTCATCTCACGTTGTCTAGTCACCTGTGGCCACCCTGAACGACCCTTCCCCCACCCCTCCCCCATCCTTCCCCCTCCCCCCCAGGCCTCTCATTATCCATCCGTTTCTCTGGCTATATTTTTCTCTGGAACACTTTACACTCTCTAATGTGCCGGTTGCTTTCTAAGTTTACTTTGCTGTATCCCCAGATGGCAATATAAAAGCTCCTTAAGGGCACAGCTCTCCGTTATTCCCTGCTGCCTGTATGCCTGGGGCAGGCACAGAGGCTTGATAAACACTGGCTAATGAAGAGACACACCGCCCACCCTGTTTATGAAGACAGAGGCATGGCAGTGCAGAGATGGGCTGTGGTTGGAGCCATTCCACAGATGGCCTGGGCTGTGGGAGTCTATGTCCCTCCTTGCCTGGGCCATCCTGAACATTAGGTCAAATGTTAGCCTCGCTTCTTTCCCTTTCCTCTGGCACAGGTTTTATAGGATATGGAGACTTTGGCCTTCCCGAGCTGGACATTTCTGGCCCTACTCTGCATGCCCAAGTGAAGTGCTATGCAGAGATAAACCTTCCTTGCTGTTATTCTCTCTGCTTCTGGGAAGGATCAGATAAGAGAGACCCCACTTCTCCTGGGGGACCCAAACTGGCTGCTTCACAACCATCGTCCCCCTCCTATCTCATGTTTTCTCTGAAGGAGCTGCCTCAAGAGATGCTTGTAAACAGAACCCGCTGCACGGCTCTTCCCAGCACACTGAGCCTGCTGTGTTAGCAGCAGCCTATTGCTGGCCCTACATAGCCTGCCTGGCTCCTTTCACCTTCACAGGACATGTTCCGTTCTCCCATCCTCCAGGGAGCCATGCTTTGGTTGGGCCCTCTCCTGTGTCCATGGGCACTGAGTCAAAGTCAGCTTCTTGGAGGCCCTGGAGGCTCTGACCAAGACAGAAAGAAGTAGTGTTAGATCTTGTGTTTTGTTTCATTTTGAGACAGGGTCTCACTGGGTAGCTTTGGCTGTCCTGGAAGTCTTCTATAGACCAGGCTGGCCTCAAACTCAGAGATCTGTGTCCCTCTGCCTCCTGAGTGCTGTCATGAAAGGCATGCGCTGCCACCACTGCCTGAACTGTCAGGTCCTGGGGGTTGCAGCTGTGGCTCATTGTCAGAGTGCTTGCTTAGCATGTGAAAGATCCTAGGTTCCATCCCTAGAACCACCAAGAAACAAACAACAAAGACAGGTTAATAGTATTGAATATCATAACCTGTGGGAACTGAGACTTCGAAGTTTCCTAAAGAGGGAAAGGTGACCTCTGGCTTGGACCATAGGGTACTTGATCCTGTAGGAAACTAGCTAAGAGAGTAGGCTACATGACTCGGGGTACCTCTAGGCCAATAATGGCTAAGTCGTGGGGGTAGTGAAGGGGCTGGAACTCTGAAGTCAGAGAAGGGTTAAATCCCTCCCTCTTTTCATGTCTACTTCAGCAAGTCTAACCCTCAGTTGTTTTGTGTTTCAATTAGGGACAGGAGAGCCACTCAGCTAATAGGGGTATTTGGGGTGTAGTTGGGCAGGCACTTTGCACAGTGCCTGGCACACGAGTGCTCAGCTAGATGCTGTACTGTGTGTCATTACAAGTTGAGAGGTGGAAGCTGAGAAGCCATTTTTGCCCCAGGAACTCTCTGCATGCTCTTCATGTTGGAACTTGCTTCAAGTCCATCAAACGCTGAACAGCAGGGAAGATGTGGGTGGAAGAAACACACAGAGACAAACTGAATTCTAAAGCAGACCTGGTTAAACTCACCTCCTACAAGGAAGCTCTCTAAGGCCAAAGCATCTCCCAGGTCCCCAGAAAGTACCAGAAACCAGAATACAAGGCCTTGGGTATAGTAGAATCTGGACACTGATGGTTTAGACATATGTGGGGAGTCAAGGTCACACAACTAAACCCAGCAGGGCTGCACCAGGCCCCCTGCTTAGAAGCTCACTCTTTTAGACCAAGGGGTGTGGGGCTGTTCTGGGCAGCTAGCCAGCCTCACTAGAAGCCCAGCTCCTAGCATCAGGAACAAAAAGGCTGAAGAGGGCCACTAAGTGGTGTTAGTGATGTCCATAAAAGACAACACATACACTCCTCAGTGCCTTTTCATATACAATCCTGTGCCCCAGATACCCTCAGCACCACTGTCCTGAGGCTCCCCACTTCTGCTAGCTGGCCCCCTTTCAGGCCTTGCCCCAAATATCGAGCGTTTCAGCAAGTCTTTTCTAGTCTAAAGACACAAATACATTCCTCTGTTCAACTCTAGACTATATAGCACCGACTCCTTGCTAATAATAACAACAACTTTTATAGCACTTACTATATTCCAGACACTTCTCTGGGCTCTTTGGCCTGTATTCCCTCCCCTTATGAAGTAGGTGCTATTATTATACCAGTTATAGATAGAGAAACTGAGGCTCAGAGAGGGTAGATGAGTTTCCCAGTGTCTCCCAGCAACAAGTGGTGCAGCCTGGATAGAATTTGGGTGGGTGACTCCAGAAACTGTACCCTTACTGTGAGTTCCCTAAGGGCAGAGACAATAGCTGATTCAACTCTTTCTGAACAGAGTAGGTGGTTTAGGGAAGATGAGTTGACTGAAAAAATAAAGCCCGAATGAGACAAACTCCATGTCTGTCCCTAGCCTAGAGACAGCTACACTACTCAGGAAATCTTAGACAAAGTCACCTTTCTGGTCTGACCTCTCCTAGCGGCCAGTCACGTCTGCAGCAGGACCTATCTTGCTGTGGCTATTTTTTCCACACCCTTGTGTTTGTTTTGAAGTCATCCTCTATCACTGTCTTCTTCCTGTTTGTGTTGACATAGCCTGTCCCCCTTCCACCTTCGACCACTGACCTTGTCCTGGCCTGCAGTCTTTGCAGGTACCCAAGCTACCACTCCCCTTCTCAATCTCTGGGCTTTTGTGACAGTGAAGGCTTAACTGAGGAAGCCAAGAACAGGAGCAACATGGACTCATTAGGCTGACCAGCGACGAAGCTCTAACACTGGCCTCAGATAAACACAGCAATGACCTCCTCACTCTTCACCCCGATAAAGGTGGAGACCGAGGGAGAGTGGTTGTCACCTACTTCTGTAGGTCAAAAGGATTCTCTGCCCTCCCTGTGTCCTCTGCAACGCCCTCCTTCCTGTAGGAAGCCTTCCTGGATCATGTGAGAAGGTTTATTCATGCAACCGTTCAGCAAATATAGTCTGTATTCTAAGTAGAGAGACAAGACACACCCCTGAAAAGCTAGGGCAAATGTGGGCTCTGTTGCAACTGTAGAATTCAGCAGATGTCGTAAATATCATAAGAGGCAACTGAACTGCAGTGGTAGTTTCCAAAATCATGGAGGGCAAGTGGTCCATTCTCTTTAGGCCCCAGATTCCCCAGCTAGAACACAGAGACTAGGATGCAGCCCTTTAGGACTGCATATGATGGTTTCTGTAAAGCTCCTCACAGCCTGGTGCAGAGCAGCTGCTCCGTAATCTGTCTTTAATTCCTTTCTTGAACGAACCACTGATGTTTACACAGTCCTGGCCTCCGAGATAGATGATGATACACAAACCACTCCATCCTTTCTAGTCACAAACAATGTAAGTGATACATTGTATATAGGAAGAAATGGGGCTCGGATGTTTAGGGTCATTCTGTGATTATGCTGTTAATTTTCTGGAGTTATTAATACTCCTCATCTTCCTCCACCAAACCTTTGAAAGAAACTGGCCGGCATGGAACTATCAAGTTCAAATACAAGTTCAGTTCTGCCTGCGATGTGGAAGTTTGTCTATTACTTACATTACATCCTCGATGCTTAAAACAGGCACATAGTAGGTGTTTAATAAGTAGTTGTTGGACAAATAAGTTTTTTAAAAGCAATGCATTTCCTCCTTCCCTTCAAACAAAAGAAACAAGGGGGTAGAGGGAAAGAGGAGGAGCAATTGAGAGAGTGGCAGGGCAAAGGGGGTACCAGGAACAAGGAAATTCAGGTGCCAAACCGGCCAGCCTGGTCCTCTCTGCAAAGGGGATGCTCCAGGGACAACCGGTTCATGTGCACTCACTGTCAAGAGTCGAGGGAGCCATTGTGTAAGCTTGTGGTTTAAGCTGCATTTTACAGAAAGGCAAAGGTGGAGGTAGAGACCTGGAAGGAAGGGAGGAAGGTAAACTTGGAGGGGGATGGGGGAAGATGAGCAGTGTGGTGTGAAAGCAAAGGAAGATGGAGATGCTTTGGGAGGAGGGAAGAGTAAAGGAGGGACGGGGGAAAGGGGGAAGACATGGGCTGTTAGGAAGTATTCTGCTAGCCTAGCTTGGTTCAATGAGGCTCAGACCTCTGCCTTCTTGTTGCCATTCCGTGTCTCCCTCAGGGTAAGCTCTGGCAGGAGATCTGGTTTTGGGAGTGCTTCTAGGTGCCAGACCCTGAGAGTGTCAAAATCCCTGAGGTGCCAGAGAGTTTTTCCACTCTACCTTTTCCGAATAACATTCTACCCTAGGCCCCAGTCCCCCTAAACAGGCAGCAGGCAACATCTGGGGCAGTGCAGGGAAGGAAGAAGGCCCGAGAGGCACAGACCCTTAGCTGTGCTCCTCTCTTCCACTTCTTCACGTCCTGGCCAGGAAAGTGGGTCAAGACACCACAAGGTAGGGAGAAGACCCTACCTTGGCCAGGGAGCCTTCCTGTCCTGCACATACCCCTGCTCCTCCCTGCTCTTTTGGAGGACTGTTCAAGGAGCCCAGCGACTACAGACAGGAGGTTTCTGGCTTTCCCTCAGAAAGGGAACACTGTCCAGAGCGATGTCGAGGCAAGGGGCATGGATTCTGGATAAGTAAAGACGTCTAGATATTTGCTCTTGGTCCCCTCGATAATGGCGAAGAAGCTGGCAAAAGGCCACTCCTGTTGTCCTGACCAGGCTGCTCTCTACAGTGCCCTCCTGCCTCCCGGGGTCTTCAAGCAGACGCCAGCCAGTCCATCACTGGCAACCAGCGGCAACCAGCGCTGTGCCCAGCCCACCCCCTCCAAGCCCTGCCAGTCGCCCAATTAGAAGCTGCGTTGGCTTCAACAGATGGGAGCTGCGGCAGCCTGAGGAACAGAGCACAAAGCCCAGCTGACATTTTCCTTCCTGTTCATTTGGTGGGGGAGGAAGGGCAGGGGCAGCCGGGAGCATTGCAACACCCCACCAGGGCCCACCCCCGGGTCCAGTTCTCTCCTTCAGCTTCTCAGTTCATCTGCCTCAACCCCGCCGCTCGCGGATCTTGGCTGGCTGGGCAGTCTGCGCCCGCACAACCCTGTCATGCCAGCAGGACAGACGGCCCACCTGTGGCTGGCCAGCCCAGCCTGTCCCTGGGGTGATGCTGTGGCCTCAGAGCTGCTTTAAACCGCACAGCGCCCAGGCTAAGCCCGGCCGGCCCCTCCCCCACCCAAAAGTCCCATCCTAGACTGCAGTCGGACCCCAGTCTCCCGCCCGGGAGGAGCCTGGCTCTCGGTGCCAGATACTTTGTACAGACCCAACCAAGGCCATCCTGTCTTTTCTGCATGGCCACCACCCGAGCTCCCAGGAAGGGAAAGTCCCCTAGGCTCTCGTGAGCTTCCACCCTGCGAGCCCGCCTCTGTCACGCCCTCTCTAACCCCGGAGCCACCTCTTTGGCTCCTTCACATCTCCAGGGCTCCCCGCTACCCAGCAACAGTTTGAGGGGTTGGGGCCTCTCCCAGTTGGTTCAGGCCCCGACCCCCTCCCCCGCCGCACAGGTCCTGCCGGTGCAGCGTCCACCTCCTTTGCATTCTCCAGCTCTCCTTCCTTCGCCCCTCCCGGCCTTCTCCCAAATCACCAGCTCTCCTGCAGGCATCTCGGCGACCGCCGCGGTCGCGGCCGCGCTCCCCTCCCCCACCCGGTCATCAAAGCTCGGGCCGCGGGGACAGGATCGCGGCGACCCTCGAGGCCACGCCAGCGTCCTCGGAGTCCACGACCCCGGCCGCCGGTGAGCCGCACACTCACCGCGCGGGTCCTATGTCTGTCACTCGCCGCCCGGCTGGGGTCGCTTCTCCACTGCGCTCTGCTACCCAGGCCCGGGAGGCTCGCCGGGCGCCTTCCCCAACCTGCACTTGTCCTGGGAGTGGTCGCAACGCTGATTCTGCGAGGGCGTCAGCAGAATGAGTGTCCCCAGTCCTGCGCGCCGCGGCCGGAGGCTGGCGGCCAGGGCCGGCGCTCCCGGAGCGCCGCGCGTCTGCGGAGCACGGAGCAGGCCCGCGGCGCCCCGCGCCCCCGCCGCGCCTCCTCCCTCCTGGCTGCTCGCGCTCGTCCTCCTCACTAGCTGCTCCGCCGCGCTCCCAACCTCCCTAGCCCACTCCGGTCGCCTCCTCCCTGTCTGCTTGCCACGCCAACCCCCTCCAGTCCCGCTGCCATTTTAACTCCTGAGTGGCCAGAAGCCCCTTCTGCCTCACTTGCACACATCCCAGAGGAAGGAGTTGGGTGGGGCCCGATGCCGTAGTTTGAGCCGGTCCTTCTGCATCAAGACCAAAGGCTTACGGGAGAGGGGGAGAAGGGCATAGCGCTTGGGAGTCAGGGGAGAAATAAGTGGCATTGCTGATGCAACCTCCGACCCTTTTGCAAAAGCCAAGAGAACAGATGGGAAATTCAGCTTGTAGGACAGGTGTGGCTCATAGGCACCGCTTGTGGCTGTGACCACAGTTTTGCATGGTACTACCCTCCCCAAGTTAACGGTGGGTAGGACAGTAGCGGTGGGTGAGTTTGTCCATGGGCACTGGCGGCTCTTCTGTTAACAGAAGTAGACTTTCCAGTACTGCTTCCAGAACAGGCAGCTCTAGTCTCCTGGCACATGGTTAGTCTCAGTGGGTTTAAGGGAGGAGCTGACAGGTCCACACAGGGACCTGGTTGCAGGGTTCTCCACCTGCAGGCTGGTCATCGTGAAGCCATAAAACTAGGAGGTAAAGCAGGACTCTGTGTATGCAGGAAATGGGTGCTGGGCTACTGCTTGGTGGCTTAGAAAATTTGGGTCACCAGCCCACATTGGGGCTTAGAAGAGTAGGTCTCCCGCTGCAGCAAAGGCAGCAGTCTTTGAAAGGCCTTCAGTGTGGCCCACTCAGAATGGATACAAGAGCCCAGCTTCATAGCAGGCCACGCCCGATCAGAGCCTGTTAAGTCAGTATGAGAGAAGTCCTCAAGGCATGGGGACTTCTGCAAGTCCCCATGCTTCCTTAGGGGGCCATTCTTCATGACTGGCTTCAGCTCAGTGTCCCTGGCCAGACACAGGGCTTCTGGGTCCTGTCTTTTTGAAGAATACAACCAGCAGTGACAGCCATGCCTACAGGCTTGTCAACTGGACTTGAAGTTCTGTGTTCTGTATAGACAGAGGAGTCGGCCCTTTAATCTTTCCAGTAAGCATACACTAAATTCCTGCTGAACTACTCCCAGGCCTCCACCCGCCACCCCTGCTGTGGGGTATAATGGCCTTCGGGAGCTGAGGGGCCGGGTTGGAAGTACTTAAAACAAATTTTTAGCATTTCAAGGCAATGGAAGGTGCCATAGAAACACAGAATGAAATGCTCTGGGTTATTCATGGGAGGTTTTATGGAGGAGCTGAGCTTCCAGCTGAGCCCAGCTGGACGGATAGGATTTAAACTGACAGAGAAAATGGGGACCAGCAAGGCAGGAAAGTTGAGGCAAGCAAAATAGAATGAGCTGTCTGAAAGGCGGGGGTGGGGGAGGAGAGGGGCAGGCAGAGGAGGAAAGCTGGGGATGAACTAAGAGACACCGAGCCTTTTCACACAGCTCTTGTCTCAAGTTGACATATGTCCCCATTTAACAGCCCAGCAAATGGAGGCTGGGACAGGTGGAGTCCTCATCCTGGCAGCTCTCTGGCACAGGTAGTATGACCTCGGTTGTGCAGAGTGGGAGAGCCTTCGACCAAGATCTCGAAACTCAACTGTGGCCCCCGTACGCAGTGATTTAGGATGAGGAGAGGCCAGAGGCTGGGAGGGTGACTGCTATAGAGACAGAAAGTCAAGGAGCACTGAGAAAGGAGAGCCTTTGTAATGGAGACTGGGCTGAGCCTAAGGGAGTAGAAGGGTTCAGCACGGGGCACAAAGTGCTTGACACTTGTCAAGTCCGAGGAACTATGTTTCCAGCCTAAAGGCCATCAACATATGCAGACGGGTGTCCAAAGAAGACATTTTGCCAACTCTTTTCCCAGTTCCAGGTCTGAGCTGGCACAACCCCCTGCCTCATATTACCCCCACTACCACGTGTGTCTAAGCCGGACTGGAGCACACACTCTGGAAGGCTGTGCCGGACCCAGGCAGCACTGAGATGAAACTAAATTGTTACAATGGATGCCCAACAGCTGGTTGATTCTGCCACTGTTGCTGTTTTTGAGACAGGGTCTTTGTAGCCTAGGCTATCTTCAGTGTGATCCTCCTGCTTCAGCCTTCTCAGTGCTGTGCCACCGCCATGTACCACTACACCTGGTAATAGCTAATCAGTGAACAAATCATATTAGCCACTGGCTGATCCCGGAGTGGCAGACACTAATACACATTAGGTAAGCATAAGGAAAACCACATGAACTCTTAGAAAAAAAGTTTCATATAGCCCAGTGGGAAAGAATTTAGATTCAGGGAGATCTGGGCCTGAAACTTGCTGGACCATACTCTGTAACCTTTGGGAAGGTTATTGAGCTTCTCTTCTTGGTGTAAAAATATTAATGTTTAAATTAATTCATAGAGATCTCTTAGGAGTAGCAATGGGTATTTGCTGACTGTCTACTATAGGCAAGGGTAGTGATCTCATTTGTGTGTCATCTAACTGAAAAGTCCCAACAGGCATAGAGATGCCATAATCTCAACTGTTTTAGAGGCAGAGGCAGAAAGATTATATACCTGGGCAACTTATCAAGACCTTGCTTCAAAACAAAAGTAAAAAGGTGTGTGAGTGGCTCAGAGGTATAGTGCTGGTCTGGTGTGCATAAGGCCTTGGGTTCAATCTTCAACACTTAAAAAAAAAGACAAATACAACAAATAAAGAAGAAAAAAATCCCACCAAAGCCCAGGACTCTGAAAATAGAACAGCATCTTTATAATTAGGACATAGTAGAATTTAGATCAGAACTCAAGGCCACTGCATGCAGAGTTCAAGGATGGAGAAGTGCCTGTTGCACTTCTTTTAGAAGGAAGGTAGCAATCCGGGCACAAGTGTGCATTCAAGACTGATCTGAGATGGATGGGGCCTCTGCACATCTGGGATGGGCATGGCGTCTGGACACAGCATCTCTTTTAACTCACTCCACGCTGTCATCTTTCCCTTTATTTTAATTTTATATGTATGGGTGTTTTGCCTACATGTATGACGGTGTACCACATGTATGCAGTGTCCATACAGGTGACAAGAGGACATTGGATCCCCTGGAACTAGAGCCATAGATGATTGTGAATATGGGTGCCTGAAATTGAATGTAGGTCCTCTGGGAGGGCAGCTAGTGCTCTTAACCTCTGTGCCATCTCTCCAGCCCTAAATAAACTTTTTTTGCAGAGAGGGTCTTGTTCAAAAGTCTTGTAAGGGAGACCTGGCAGAGCCTAAGTGAGTAGAGGGTTTAGATTTGGCCCCAAGCTTTTGAGTCTGATCTTACAGGACACTCGTGGTGTCAGTGGATCACCACCAATGTATGCAGATTGATGTCAGACAAGAGTGGTCTGGAATGTACCGGGTAGACCAGGCTAGCCTTGATTTTACAGAAGTCTACCTACCTCTGCTGGCATTGCATTCTCAGGCAGATGCTTCCCTGGGAAAAGACAGGGACTCAATGCACAGTCCTTTGGAAGTATGTAGGTAATTACTCAGAGGATTTACTGGCTCTGGTATTGACCTTTTGCCCTCCAAGTTTAATCTCTGGGCTTAGTAAGTACAATGTCCTGCCAGGAAGCCTAAGACTCTAGAACATCAGAATGCTTTAAGAGAGAGATGTTGGGATTATGTACCCCTAGAAAAAAATCCTTGGTTCAACTTCACTTGGCTATTTAGTGGAAGAATCAGGATCCTGAACTGGTGTGTGTGCTGGCTGTGTATTTAGAGGCTCTAAGGAGAGGAGCCTGGAGCCTAAACATACAACATGCGAGGAGTGTGCCTGGAAGGTGGGTTGGGACAGGGGAGAGCTGGGATGTGGTAGCTCATTCCTCCCTTTCAAGGCCTCTCCACTGCTGCATGTCTCCTTTGCTCGGCTCCTGTCCCAGGAGCTGTAGGATGGAGCCTCAGGGGTCAGCGAGGATTTTTGTTCCACCAGTGGCTCAACTATGGGGAGTGTGACCGTAGAGTGGTTGGCTTCAGTGTGGAAGTCATGCAGAATGATTGGACAGACCTTGCTTTCAAATGTGCTGGCTGGAGTGTCCACTGCTCTCTGTTCCCTTACCCAGGCTCCCTATTGCTGTGAAGTGACACCACAACCTAGGCAACTCCTGTAAAAGAAAGCATGTAATTAAGAGCTTGCCTACAGTTTCAGAGGCATAGTCCATCATTATCCGGGCCGAGAGCATGGTCCAGGCAGATATGGTGCTGGAAAACTACTACATTCTTATCTGCATGCAGAGAGGTGGGAGAGGGGACTGAGTTTGGCATGGGCTTTAGAAACTCAAAGCCTACCCCCAGTGACATACTTCCTCTAACAAGACCTACCTCCTAATCCTTCCAATCTTTTTAAAGAGTTCCTTGGTGATTAAGCTCTCAAATATATGAGCCTATGAGGACCATTCTTATTCAAACCACCACACCAATGCAGAGTCTTGTCCTCTGGGCTATTGGAGACTAACTAGAGACAGGAGAACAGCCCTAGGCAAATGCATAGTGAAGCTAACACAGTTTAAAGCTTGGGGGTTTCTCTCCTGTGGAGAACTCGGAGTTGTGAGATGGGAGTGGTAGAGTGGTCTTGGTCGGGAGAGAAAGCCAACTTAACAAACAGGAAATATTTTTATGTAGGCATTTCTGATAAACTGAATGACGGGTTATCAAAGGAAAAGGCTGTCATTTCTAAGGCTCATGTGTTTTGCTATGACCTTCTGTCTAGTCCTAAATAAACATTACTACTGAGATGTCAGGGAGGATGGGTACTGGAGAAACGGCTCAGCAGTTAAGAGCGCTGGCTGCTCTTCCAGAGGAACCAGGTTTGACTCCCAGCACCCACATGGCAGCTCACAACCAGTTGTAACTCCAGTTCCAGGGGATCTGACGTACTCTTCCAGCCTTCTTGAGCACTAGATTTGCAAGTGGTGCATAGACATACAAGCAGGCAAAACATCCGTACACAAAAAAATAATGAATACACTCTTAAAAATTATCATTGGAGCTGATTTTGTGGGTATTTTGTTTGTTTCTTTGGGAATTATTGTTTGTTTGTTTTCTATGGTACTGGGGACCCGTCCTCATGCATTCTGTGTAAGTACAAGATTAACTAAATCATATCCCCAACCTCAGAAGCAACTGTAATTCTGTCCTCTGTTTCTTAAGAGGGCCCCATGAAGCCAAGATCTTTTTTGGTCACCTGTCCTTAGGAAGCTGCCAAGACCCACAGATGCCCTGGGAACTCAGTGAACCAGAAAGGCAGCCAACCATGTACTGCAGATAGAAAAGTTTGTGGAACCGAAGTCAGCTCTTGAGTTTAGCCTGGGTTATATTCCTGGAAATGGTACTGCTGGTAAAAATGGTGTAGGATGAATTTGTTTTTACTCATACGAAATGTGATAACAGAAATTACATTCCTCACTGAGATCCCGGCACCCAGTTGTTTGGAGGCGTGAACATAAACACCATATTTAGTCACCTGTAAGGGATACACCTGTACTTTGTGTTTCTGAAATGGAACCCAAGTTTCTAAAACAGTTAGACTGGGCAATATGGTACCCAAATCTCATTCTGTTTAATTTAATGTATTCACAAAAAGAGTCGGCTGTGGTGGCAAATGCCTTTGATTGTGGCACTCTGGAGGCAGAGGCAGGCAGAACTCTGTGAGTTTGAGGTCAGCCTGATTTACATAGTGAGTTCCAGGGTACATGGAGAAATCCTATCTTTAGAAAAGAAAAAAAAGAAGGAAAAAAGAAATTCTTGGGGGGGGGCAGAATGCTATTTTGGGGAGAAGGAACATGGAGCAAATAAGAGACTGCTCTTTCTCCACAGAGGCCTCCATAGGCAAGAGGGTGGCTCTCAGAAGTCTGAAGCTAAATGAAGGTAGGGCTCTGTGCCACACAGCACATCTGGAACCAGATTGGCCAGGCAGCCTCAGTAGTGGTGGTGCTGGGGCATCTGTAGAGGAACCAGGAATACCAGAGCCAGAATGATTCTGGATCATGGGGTCCTGCTCTAGAAGTGTTTCCTGGAGGCATGAACTTTGTAGATGCTCCAGGCAGCAGGAATGATAAGGCTTACCAAGAGCTCAGGGCCCATAGACTTAACTTTTGGCCACATCACCATAGCCTACAGGCATCTGGAAGACCATCCCCATGGGCTTGTCACCCACCTCTCCTCTGCTGGTGCTGAAGCTGCAGGCAGAGACCCACGAGTGAGTTCCAGTGAGCACTTTAAAAGCAGATGAAGTAGAAGAGGGATATATTTCAGTGATGACTCTGTTCCAGGTTTACATAAGCATTTTGTGGATACTGAGTTAGAGTCCCATGGATTCTTCCTAGGAGTCACTGTTGAACTTTGGTTATTTAATCCAAAAGCCTGCAAAAAAGTTACAAGTCCGGTGTTTCACCTGTTAAGAAGGAAATATGCCCCTCTGTGATGGGCATTATTACTTTGAATACTGTTGTAGTGGTTGGAATAGGTTTGGCCCCCATAGACTCATGTGTTTGAATGCTTGGCCCACAGGGAGCGGCACTATTAGGAGGTATGTCCTTGTTGGAATAGATGTGTTCTTGTTGGAGGAAGTATGTCACTGTGGGGATGGACTTGCCCAGTTTTCTCCTGTTGATCTTCAGAACAAGATGTAGAACTCTCAGCTCCTTCTCCAGAACCAAATCTGCCTGGATGCTGCCATGCTTCCCACCATGATGACGATGGATTAAACCTCTGAACTGTAAGTCAGCCCCAATTAAATGGTGTCTCTTTACAGCAATGGAAACCCTCACTAAGACAACTGTATTCCTTTCCAGTCAGATGTTGTTCATTTCTGAACATGTCATTTCTGAAATTGTTCATAGGTCAAAGACCCTGGGACTCCAAGTCTCCTGATCTTGTTCTTTAAAATCAAAAACAACTTTCCACTATCTCTGACCATTATATATTCCTTCCTATTTTACTTCTTATTATCTCAAAAACAAAACCCAAATAAAAGGTTATTATGGTCTTGCCTCTAATACTTGAATGAATTCCAACATCTGTCTTAGGACTCTCCAAAGATCTCATGCACAGTCTGTCCCTTTAGCCACTGGGTCTATTTTTAGTCTTTATTCTTATCTATCCTAATGTTATAAATTTATATATGTCAGGAGTGTGCAGGTCAGGGTCTAAAGGGACTGAGTGTTTCCCTAGATCAAACAGTGCTGCTGATCGGTGAATTGCCTCTGTCTGCAGTCTCATCCTTAGAGACTTAGGGGAAAGTGAATGGCTAAAAGCCACTGGTCCCGATGACCTTTGGGATGGTGCTACTACAACCTGTTTTAGTAACCCATCCAACAGTCCAGGCAAGGGTTGAGCGAGTGGTATGGAGTTTCCTCAAATTAGCATGGTAGCTGAGTGCACAGGGAAGGGGTGCCTTGAGGAGCCATCCTACACAGGTAAGGTCCCAGAAGGAGCACCTGCTGAGCTGGCCCCATGCCTGCCTTGCTTTGCCTCAGTCCCAGATACCTCAGGGGCAGCCTGAGGTTCGTAGTTACGTCCTAGATCCTGACCCTAAGACCAAAACAAGACCTTTGGGTTTGTTTTGTTTTGTTTTCTTCTTTTCCCTTGAAAATGCTCCTTTCTCTTGTGACAGAGATCCCACAATTCCCAGAGCTGCCTGTCAAAGGGATTAAAGTGGTGAGTCAGAAGCTCACCCTTCTATCAGATCTGTATTGTATCAGAACTTCTCAGTTCATCCCCTCACCCCTCTGCTGGGGGCGGGCAAGGGAGATGTGCACCAGTCAGCCACTGGCCACAGCTGTTGCTGGTGGCTACCACCTTGAGACCTTTTCTAAAGTGGCTTCTGCTTCTTTTCTTCAGGAACATTGAAGTGGGAACTTCTCAGTTATGTCAAATGTTTTGCTGGAGCACACTTCGAAAGGATGTTTTGCTAAAACAGACACGTGAAAGACTATTTTCCTGAAGCAGACACATGTGAACAGATGTTTTGATATAGCAAACGCATGAAAGGACACTTGATGAAGGAGTATAAATATGACCCCACAGACAGTGGGAGACGAGCACTGAGCTTTGGTTTGTTCCACCTTGCTGTTCTTCACTAAAGACACACATGTATTGGTTCACCTTACATAGCATTGTCGAGCTCAACTCATGGTAAAACTGAGAGAAACCCACTCAAGAACTGCTCGTGAGGTTCCTGCAGCAGCTTGCTGCCTCTGAGGCCTCGCCTAGAAGTTTCTTCAGGACCGAACTACAGTTGCCTGGTAGCTGCTGGTTTGTGCCTGGTGTCTGCCGGCCTAGAGGACTGGTCTGCAGCTGCTGAGTCGTATTTGGTGTTTGCTACAGGACTGAACTGCTGTCAAAGAAGATCAAGCTTGCCCCCAAAGAACTATTGCTGAACAGGTCCACTTCCCCCATATCCTAATAATTTTTCTCTTCCACTATCTCGACTGGGTGGTGGAATAGAGGACAGGTTGAACCCTTATTAAAAGTAGATTGCAAAACATTCATGCCTACAGTACATCAAACAACCCGTTTCCTCACTGGAGATTTATCTCTGTCTGTGTCTCTGATTCTATCTCTGTTTCTTCTAGTGAAGAAAATTTGGAAGAAAAGTAAGAGAAAGAGGAGAAGAAACTCTTACCTCCCTGGGTAAGGGAGTCTGAAGGCAGAGACATGAAGTCACCCCTGAAATACTGGGCAGAGTCCAGGGCTCTTAGTCCCTGTGGCTCGGTTCTGCATCACTTTAAAGTCTAGAGCTTGCAGAGACCCCAGATCCCTGCCTCTTCTCAGGGAGGTCTTACTCCAAAGGGAAGGTGTCTTTTTCCTATGGGACTCACCTGGACATCCCAGCCACAGATGGTGGGATTTCAGACACCTGGTGGGAAAGCAAACTCAGGGACCAGAGTCAGAAACTAGCACCTCTCCTTCCCTAGCATTCGTACACAATGTCGGGTAGTGTGAATAAGTGACTAGTGTTTGTCACTTTCAGGCTGCTCTCTGTACGAGAAGGCACATTGAAATCCAGGTTTTAATTGTGTGTGATTTTAGCTGAGATGGTGTTAATGTATTTCCTTTGCCACTTCAGCGCTTCCTCCTCTTCCATCCTGGTGAAATTATCTGGAATGCTTCTTTCTTAGGGACAAAGAGAAAAATGCTGATCTGGCTCCTCTCCCACTGATTGAAGCTCAGAATACTTCAGGGGCTGCCAGATGGCTGTGAGGGGCTGATCTCCCACTACCTGCCCTCCTAACGCCATGTGTGCCTAGCAGAAGGCTTCCTGCTCTAGGCTGTACCACCGGGTGGACATTAGGCCTGTCCCCAACTGAGGAGATCTGCAGTAAGGCTTACTCCTGTTTCCAAAATGACAGTTCTACCTTCTCTCAGCCTTTTGAAGAAAGGAGCAGCTTGACATCCCCAAAGGCCTTAAGGGACAGTGTTAACCTCAGAGAGACAGAAGAGGTAGCAAGAGTCTTGAGAAAGCTGCCTTCTAACTGGCTGGTAGTGTTTTAAATTGTTTTCCTTTTCATTTATATTCTTTTTGATATAAACATAAAAACAGCACTCCTACAAGGGGAGATTTTGCTCCAGATTGTTCTAGAGTTTTGTTCTCAATTGAGAGTTCCTGTTTTTTTATGTGTCCTGACTAGCTAAGGCCATAATGTTGACCCCAACTCACTTCAGCTTTTGCTAGACAAATTAATAAAAATAAAATAATTTTTACTTTCCAGATGTAGACTTTTGAGTATGTTTTTTTTTTCCAGCTCCAGTTGAGTCCCACGTTGGAGGACAGGCTTATCCCATTCCCCGATAGAGAACAGGAGAACAGGACATCAGAGGAGGCCTGGCTGTGCCTGCTGGGGACTGATCAACAGTCTTTTTATCCCTTGTCTAAGTCTCCTGCTCATTCTGTGAAATCTTTGATCTTTCTGGCATCTAGTAGGAAGTTGAATAAGTAAATGCTTCTCCAATCTTAAGGTATTAAACTGCGAAAATGGGGCTGGAGAGATGGCTCAGTGGTTAAGAATGCTTCCTGCTCGTCTTCAGTTCCTGGCACCCATGTTAGGTGGCTCTCAATTGTATATATAACCCCTGCTCCAAGGAATCTAGAGCCTCCTTCTGACCTCCATAGGTATCCCAATATATGTCATTCATTCACACATACACATATACATACACTCATATACAAACACCCATAACAAAATCTTTAAATTATCACAAAGTACTTGACACTGCACTGGTGCCTGGCACCCGACAAGCTGTTCAATGCTAGCCTTTGCTGCTAAGGCTCTTGATACCCTGCTGCTTTCACATGCCCTCCTGTCTGCCTTCTATTAGCTGGACAGATGCTAATTTTCTTAAGGTGTCCTAAGCCTTGGCAAGACCTCAGACCTCAAACTCGATTTACTTCAAAATGTGACTATCTGCTCATTTACTTCCTCCTTTTTTAGTGCTGTCCAGAAGCCTGATGTTTAGTAGGCCTTCCTCAGATGCCCATCAGGGAGGAGAGAAGTGGCTTGGTGTTCTCTGTTTAGCAGCTCTCTGGGTAGGTGAGTCTCAGAGAAGCTGGGCCTGGACAATGAGACTTCCTAGTGAACAATTCAATCTCTTTGACGGTGCTCTGTGTGTACCAGGCTCTGATTTACCAGCACACAATTATGGCATGGATATCATCCTGAGCACCCCATCTTTTTTGCGTGGTTGGAGGCCAACATCACTCCAATGCCTAAAATGCATTCCTAAGTTCTCCCCAGGTTGTTCTGAATAGCTCTGGAGTGTGGGTAGTTCTTCCTGCCATTAGCCATTTCATTTCCCGGCTGTGAAAGAGCAGCACTCTCAGCCTCTAACGGCCAATAAGTACCTGTCTCTTCCCCTGTGGAGCCCCATCCCAGGCCCAGTGAACAACTCTGAATGTATGGTAGATAGCTTTCTGGTCCCCAGATGTGCTCTCTGCTCACTCACCCCTAACTGAAACTTCTTTCAAAGCAAACATACTTGCTATGATGGGTAATCTTGATCGCCAACTTGATGGGCTTTAGAATCATCGTGGGAGGCAGTCTCCAAGCGTCGAGCGTGCCTGTGAGGGAGAAAGCAGCTGAGCACTGCATTCGTTGTTCTCTGGTTCTTGACTGTGAGTGTGTCCTGCTCCTGCTCCCACGCCGTGCCTGCTATGGTCACCTGATCCCCTAGAATCCCAAGACAAACAAACCCATCCCTCCTTACGTTGCTTCTCTCAGGTGTTTTGTTGAAGGAAAGAGAAAAGTAGCTACTACCCCCGCCTTCCTAGGAGTGTTGTGGAACATGGGTCATTCAAAAACCTGTACAAGTCATAGTGGCTTTATTTGTGAATGGCATTTAGTGGGTGAATGATTGGACCAACTGTGGTATCACAGTGTCACAAAGTACTGCTCAACAAGCCAAAAATAAATAAACAAACAAACAACAAACAAAAAACTGACACGTGTGGCAACTTGGGTGTCAGTGGCACAGTGCTGAGTGGAAAAAACAACGGATTTCAGAGGCCACGTGCTGCAGATTCTGTTCCCAAGACAGCCTCAAACTGGCAGAATTACACAAATGGAAAACAGACACAGACTTGGGGAGGAGAGCATGCCATGCTATGACCCCAAAGGGACAGTGTGAGGGATTTTTGTCAGTGAAATAATTCTTATACACACACACACACACACACACACACACACACACACACACATACTCACATGCTTATGTGCATGCATGCACACTTGAATATATCACACACATGCACACACCCATAATCTCACACATACACACTCACATACGTACATATACCCGCTCACACATGCTCGTGCACATGCACACACTCTCACACCACACACATGCATACACATGCACACATGCATGCTCACACACCACACACATGCACATACACACCATATACACACGCACATGCACATATGCACACACACACTCTCTGTGGATTGTCCAACATCCATTTCCTGTCTGATGTTTGTTGTATGTGGTCACTCAGTGTGGCTTGCCGTGGGGAAGAATTGGGCGAAGAGTCTATGGATCTTTCTCTACGATTCTGCGAATTCCTGTGAATATATAATACCTCAAAATAAAATATTTCTCTCTTTTTAAAAGGCCTTCTTTCATTTTCCCTTATCATTGTCTTCAAGCCCATACCTGCCCTGATCTCTCGTGGTGTTGGGGTGATTTAAGAAAGGCAGAGTCTTCTGTCGGCGTCAAGGATTAGGAACAGAGTTACACACTTGATTTCTCTTACCTCCAATGAGTCCATTTTCTCAACTCATAATCATGTTTGGAAGCTCCTGATTCTCAAGTCTGTGCCTGCTCTTGGGACATTGTGTTCTAAGTGCATTACCTACCCTGTGAATTGCGATGATAAACTAGATTTGGTTTTGTTTCTCCTAAGCCTAATCAGCTTCACCTTCAAGTTGGAGAAAGACCCTGGAATTCAATTATCATAGAACAGCTGCCTTGTTTTAGAACCAGGCCTGCGCTCGATGAGCCTGCATCCCCTTTGATGATCCCAGCCTCCACCTTGTCCTGGGCACCAAATACATGGTGCTCGTCCCCACCTCGGAGCCTGAATGAGCTATTCTAAGTCTTGATTAGTTTAGCAGGCCCTTCTTTCCCCTTCAGAGACCTGGCTCACTCTGCCTGCACAGATCTCTGAAAGAGAAAGGGCTTTCTGCTCCTCCACTCCACGCCTTCCCTTACCACCACTGAATAGGTCTTTTGCAGCTTGTCCTTGCAGCTCCCAGGAAGGTAGGCAACCAGACCACTGGCGTCCTTCCCTTCTTCCTGGCTCCTTACAAATAGACAAGACTCATTTGGACACAGCCTACATGTTGTGGGTGGGACCCAGAGTCTCTTAGTGGATAAACTCAGTACAGGCCTGCTGACTCCTGGACACCTGCTTGTGGTCCACAGTTCTGGTTTGTTCTTTGGAGGAGTCGGGCAAAACAGAAGCAGGCCACGGGACGTCAGTCATCTGAGATGCTCGGAGAAGACTAAAGAGCACCTGTCTCCCTGCTCCCTTTCAGGTCAGTTCTTCTGGAACTGGGGAAGCCAGGCTGGAAAAAGGAAACATCTTAGACTCTGCCTTTCTATGCTCTGATATTTTGGAATTCTGAAGTGTCATCCTTCTCCTGGTGTAGTGTGACTAAGCCCCTGAATGTGTGGGTAGTTAGTGTGACCTGGAAAGTACTGTAAGGAGTCTAAAACTTCCCAATGTGTTAAACCCCTCCCCCCATCACACTCTCACAGGCAGATGAACAGACAGACACACAAACACACAAACACAAACACACTCCCTCCTGTCTTCTTTCATAGTGACAGCAGAGCCTTACAGGCTTTCTGGAGCAAGTGTCAGGACTGGGTTCTCTCTCTCTCTCTCTCTCTCTCTCTCTCTCTCTCTCTCTCTCTCCCTCCCTCCCTCCCTCCCTCCCTCTCTCTCTTTCTCTCTCTCTCTCTCTCTTTCTTTTTGGTACTCCCTAACATCATGCTCCTATGACCATGGAACATAGTAAGATGGTGAGTAGCTAAGGTCACAGGGTGAAGCTGTGCCACCTCCTAGCTGCATGGCTTTGGACAAGCCTTGTAAACTCAGCTTCCATTCCTTCATCTCTAAACAGGGTAATGGATAGCATCTGTCATGCGTGCTAGAAGAGACTGTGTGCAAAACATCTAATCCAGTCCCTGGCATTTACCAAGGCCTCAACAAACCTAAGTTATTTTGACAGCTGATGGTGGTGATAGTAACTATGAGTGTTTCTGAGTCATTCTGTGGCTTTGCTTCAGACACCACTTCCTCCAGGGAACTTGCCTGATGCCACAAGTACAGAAAAGGGCTCTTCCTTTGGTCCCCTTGGAACCTATAGAATTTTTTCTTCAGTGTCTGAGGGAGATTGATGCCAGGCCTCTTCACAACTCCTTCCACACATATTTAAGCCCCTAATACAAAATGGCAGAGTCTTTGCCTAGAATCTATACAAGTCTTCCTCCTCTTCTTCCTCTTCCTCCTCCCCTTCCTCCTCCCCTTCCTCTTCCCTTTCCTCCCCTTCCTTTTCCCCTCCCTCTTCCCTTTCCTCCCCTTCCTCCTCTCCTTCTTCCCCTTCCTCCTCCTCTTCCTTGTTGAGACTTGGAATCGTCTCTCCATTACATACAATCCCTTAAACAATATAAATGCTATGGAAATATCCATTTTTGGCATTGTTTAGAAATAATGACAAGGGAGGATGTGTACTTACTCCATACAGACACAGACTTTTAAAAAGTACTTTCCCCCAGTGGTCCTTGTCTATCTCCATGTCTCCCTTTATTCTGTGATTCAGCTGGCAGCCTGAACTGAGAGCTGTGACCTGGTTCATCCCCATCACTCATCCCCAAGGCTCAGCACAATGACTGACAAGCAGTCGCTGCTCCAGAAACATTTATTGGGTGAGTGAATGGGTAAAAAGATGAATGGTCGAGGGTCGGTGAGGTGGCTACTCAGTGAGTAAAAGCCCTTGCTTCGAAAGCTTGTGGCCTTGTGTTCAATCCCTAGAAACCATGGGAAGGCAGAGGAAGAGAATCAACTCCACAGTGTCCCCTGAGGTCCACATACATGCCATGGCATCCATATGACCATGTGTACTTTATACACACCCAGTACTAATGAAGCTTAAAGGGAAAATAAATGACTAAAAAAGATGACATCTGAGGGACTCAACCGCCACTTTCCATCATGACACAAATCCTGTCCCTGGGCCTTTGCTTTATTTTTTCCTTCATATCTCTATCATTTATATATCTCTATATATCATCTCTTTATCTATCTATCTATCTATCTATCTATCTATCTATCTATCCATCTTAGCTATGGCTATAGATATTTACACATCTGGATTTTTTTTTTTTTCTGGAGAGGATCATGAGTAACTCAGGCTAGTCTTTAACTCTATATGTAGCTGAGGCTAACTTTGTACTCCTTAGCTTCTGCCATCCCAGTGCCGGGGTTACAGGTGTGCTTATCGATTTTCTCTCTAGCTCATCTATATAATTGTCTATAGCATTTCCTCTCCAGACTCTGCATCTTCTGTGAAACTTTCTCTGGTTGCTGCATCCCTTCTTGGGTCCCACTTGTCTGACCTTATTTGCCATGGGCCTGGGGTAGCTTATTGTGTCCTTTCTCCCCAGCTACAGATTCTTAAATGACAAGGGCATTCTCCCTCCTCTCTCTGTTTCTAGAGTGCTTGGTAAACTTCAATAGATGCTCATGGGCTAAGGGTCAGAAGATTACACAGGAGGCAACTGGGTGAGGGCAGGCATGGGCAGGAGCCAGGGGACAGTGTGTGCCGTGTCTCCACCCCTCTTGAATGGGGCCCTGGGGCAAGTTTCTTGCTTTCTCTTATTGTCTGAGGAACTGACCTCAGAGGCTGGCTGTGAGGACTGGCACACAGAGTGGCTGGCAGGCAGCATTTCTATGGTTTTTCCTTCTTTCCCTGCCTCCACTCCTATAAAACGCCATCACTGAACTGGTTCCACCACGCTGACCTGTCAGCCATGTTAGCTTGATCCTCACAATGACCCCGCAAGCACCACCCCTTGGCATGTGTGCAAAGAAACCAAGACACAGACATGTTGGTGGTGTGCCAAAGGACCACAGCTAGAAGATGACAGAACCAGAAGGCAAGCCCAGGCTGTCACCAGAGCCACATGAAATGCTACATGCTTCAGGTCTAGCCTTTGCTTTGCTTTATTGCTCTGTGATATGGCTGCTCATTTAATCTTTCCAATTTTTTTACAATGAAGCCATCAGGATAGGCAGTCACTCCTGACCACAGGCTGTGATCATCCACCCATTTCCATCTATTCCAAGGGCATTGACTAGACATCAACAAGGTGACTGCCACTCTCCTGACTGAGAGTAGCCCTCTGTGGCTGCTGAGTGGTGTGGGACTGACTGAGGGTGGTAGGGAGGGTGCTCAGAGAGGGTGTGGTCCTGGCTAAGAGCAAGTGGCACTGGGTGAAGTGGAATGGGGGTATGGCTCTCTGCATCTAGGCTGGAACATGCAGGTGGGGGCAGTGCTCAACATGGCTGTCCCTGAGCAAAGGGACCTATGAGCAGATCCTGAAGACTCCATGGTTTGGGAGGCTGTGGAGGGAGGGTGGTCTTGCCCAAGTGCTGTGGCTGCAGCTGGTTGTCTGTGCTGAGCTCCAGCAGAGAAGATCCAGCAACAGTAATCAAGACGGTCCCTCTTTTTCATAGAAAGAAACAGCTGTCTTCTCTCCAGGCAGGAAATCCAGTCTTTAATACTCAGTCCTGAAAGGTGACTCTTCTGTTACAAGACTCTGAGTCCCCAGGGAGGCCATTACTCTCCTCTGTGTTCCCTCAGCAGGAAGAATAAGAGGACACTGTAGAGAACCCTTGGGGTTCAAACATTTCACGTTGTCACATTCCATGGGTGGGAAGTACAGAGCAGCTATCAGACACTGCTGTGACCTGCGGACAGAGAGAGGTAGTATGGGATGGTCCCAGCTCCTTCTGACTGGTTCAACACTCTTCACCTCATGCCTGTCTGCTGCCCACTCCAGGAGACCTAGACCTGTCTGTCTCCTTCCCAGAATCACTTAGTTCAATCCCTCTTGTAATTTTTGGTCACCTGCATACTGTGGGCCTGGCTTCAAGTGACAAGAGGACATGGAAGTGATGTGAGGTGCATCTCTCTGGGGAGGACAGGGTCACCCCACCTGTCACCCCACAGCAAACAGCACTAGCAAGGTGCTGATGTGGCTTACAGATGCTGATAATACACTATGGACCATAGGGCTGAGTGAGACAGAGCAATGGCTGCACTGTCCCCTGGGTAGGATGAAGCCCCAGGACATCAGCATCACTACTGTCTTCCTTTAGGCAAGCGTGCTCCTGACCCTTGACAGTTGAGAGGAACTGGAGAGGGAGCCACTCTTAAAGGATTGGCTATCTTGGCCAGGGGCAGTGAGGTCTGGATACATGCCCTTTCTCTGGAGGAGGCCTGGGGGCTTTCCTCTGAGGTATCTCTTGCAGAAGCAGCTCTTGTTTCCTACTGGCCTGGCTCACCATGCCGTATCCTGTTAGAAGCACACTAACCTAATGGAGACCTGGCTCTATGAGAGTCCTTTTGTACTGTTCTCTCCGGGGACCTTCCTTCTCCAATCCCACAGATAGTTCCTGATACAGCAGACGGGCTGGGTGGGGCCAAGGTAGACAAGACATTGCTCCTCTGCCTATTTTATTTCCCTGGTTTGTAGCAGTCTGACAACAGCCGTAAAAACAGCATATAAATTAGGTGTCTGCTGTAAACAGCAGAAACATCATCAATGCTGGGAGAAGGGTCTCCCAAGGCAGGCCATTTCTCCCTCTCCAGTAGCTCAGACTCATTCAGATCTAGGTCCACAAGGCAGGACAGCGGGAGGGAGAGCTGGTGTCTCCACATCCCTGCATGGCAGCTACCCACATCAACCACAAGCCCGAGCTAAGGTGTCTCCTCAGAGACTCTTCAAACATAGACATGTTTATGTCTTTTCAGGGTAGCTCAGATACAGGTAAGGAACTGGCACCTAGGGAAAATAAAGTCTGGGATATAGGGTAGGGACTGTATTTTTAAAACTTAATGTAAACCAATTTCAAATGGGCCAGTCGGGAGGAATCCCTACAAGAAAGCAGGCAGACTCAACTCTCAGGAGCCCAAGGACTCTATGCATAGCTCCCTTCTTATACACTGGGCTCAGTTCCATACTGTAGCCTTTACTACCCTGCTTATTTGGAAGCCCATTAACCTAAAAGAGACCTAGCTCTCCAGGATGAAGGACACGGTCTTGGCAGAGCTCTGAGACACTGTCAGAGCAGGCCTAACCTTCTTGCAGACACCAGCTACATCTTTGACCGTGGTGGGTAGCTTGCCTGAGGTCTATCTGGAAGCACCTAACCCAGCCCTAGGCAGGGACACTCTTGTCTCCTGTCCCTTTTATGGCCCGATCCAGACCCTTCAGAAGCCTTAGTCTCCAAGTCCAAGTCACTCGATTGCCAGACTGAATGTGGAGGGCACAGGTACCTACTTGCTAAAGCCGACCATTAGAGTTCATCTGGGCACAGAAGCCAGCTTCTTTGACTCAGCAACACCGCCCCCTCCCCCTCATCACATCCACCCCCTGGCTGACTGTGTAAGACTCTCACAGCAGAGTTGTTACTCCACACTTGTTTATATGTTTTCTTTGACTGTGTTAAGTCATTGTGTGTGCATTGCCTTCCCACACAGTGAGAGCCCAGAGAACAGGGGCAAGGGCTGCTCTGGCAGCTAGATCTGCCATCCTGAAAAATAAGAATTTGGGAAGGATTCTAAGGAAATCAGAGAGAGTGCACCTACCTACATGCACGTGGGTACACACACCTGTACCTGTGCATGTGTGCAAATACAGACACTAACTGAGCTGCAGGGCACAAGTCCCGCAGGAGCAGTGTTGCTCAAGGCTGTTTAGTATTTTTACTCTTTTTTTTTTTTTCATCCGCATGACAGCTGCCTACATATCACTTTCAGAAGACCTAAGAGGGGCACAACCCAGGCTACATTAGACAAGTGTCAGGTCTTTTGCATGTTAGACCAGCAAGCTGCAAAGCAGTATGCCAATGTGTGTGTGAGTCTGTGTGTGTGTGAGTGTGTGTGTGTGTGAGTGAGTGTGTGTGAATGAGTATGTTTGGCAAATTTGACATTTCTTTTTGTTTATTTGATTTTGTTTGTTTGTTTGTTTTATTGGATATTTTATTTATTTACATTTCAGATGTCATCCCCTTTCCCCATCCCTCCCCCAGAAGCCCCCTATCCTATCCCCCCTCCTCCTTCTTGCTTTTTTTTCTTTATTAGTATTTTAAGTTAACATACAAAGTACTGGGTTTTATTACAGCATCCTCATCCATGTGCCATTAGAGCTCTGACTTGTTTCCCTCTGCCCGCTCCCTTTCTTCCTCCAGCTAGTTTCCTCATCTGCTTTCCTGTCACATGTATTCCACCACCCTCCCTCCTCATCCTTTTTTTTTATTAGTAACTTTTTTTTGTTAATCAATGGCTTTATAACGCTCAATAACAAGATGCCCACACAATCAGAAGTGTAACCCAATACTCAAACTAGATATACCAACTATCTTTGACTGGTGGAGACACGCGAACATCTGCCTCCATGTTCCCCCCACCCACCCCCTCACTTCTCTCTCTCTCTCTCTCTCTCTCTCTCTCTCTCTCTCTCTCTCTCTCCTAGTTCCTCCTCTCCTTCTCCTCCTCCTCTCCTTATTCCTCCTCTTCTTCTCCTTACTCCTCCCACCTTAGCTCCTCCTACATATCACCCTTCCTGTTAAAATAAAACTTTTCTCTCAAAATACAATTAGAGCATAACTATACCAATTTGTATCAGTAAGGTACAAGATAGACCTAATACCCAGTCCATCATTTTGTTGACTAAACAGAACTTCTGTCATCTTTCCTAACTAAAAGACTTAGTTCTGAACCTGGCTTTTTTCTTGGCTTTAGAATGAATGTCAGCTGAAAACCATCCTCTCAAATCTTTTCTCCCAAAGTAAATAGCTGGGATTGGCTATGAGACTATAAGTCTTCAACCCTGTCAGAAATCTAGAATGACTGAATTAACTGAAATTATGGGAAGCACAAAGCATAGCTTCTAAAACTTAGCCAATTTATAGAGACCACTGAACACCTGGACAAAATTTGACATTTCTAATCACTGGAAGAGCCCAGGAAGTTTAGCTGTCTCTGTTTATCCCTGGGAAATTGATTCTAAGTCCTCCCAAAGCTACCAATCCATTGGTGCTTAAGTCCCTTATATAAATTACCATAGCATTTGCACTGCATAGAACCTATATAGTCTCCTGTATCCTTTAGATCATCCATAGATTACAATATCTGATATAACAGATGCTATGGAAATAGGTTATTGGGAATAATCAAGAAAACGACAAGGGAAAAGTCTGTATAGGATCAATGCAGACTCTGAGTTTTAAAAATTAATTATGTATTTATTTATTTTACATATGTGTTTTGTCTGTATATCTATGCAACATTTGTGGGCTAATGTGGTGAAATATTATAGAAGGCTGTAGCGGTGGAGTCCTGGAGGCTTCCACGTGCTGCGGCAGGAAGGTCTAACATTCCAGCGGCCTGGAGGCTTTGGCGGCGGCAGGCCCCAATGACACGAGGAAGTCCTTGGTTCCAAAAGGGTTTATTGTCATGGTGGATGGTGAATGAATCTGGAAGTACCCCGTAAAACTCAGGCCAGTCCCGAGTTAAATAGGGAGGGAGAAAGGGGGAGGCATGCTTAATTTGTTCTGCCCTCTGGCCTTCACTAGTATGTAAATCCCTAGGGCCTGAGGCCTCTAGTCACGCCCCTACCTGTGCACTTTGGGAGGGGCTGTCTGGCCTACGTGACTGAACAATGTAATTCTATAGAGACTAGGCTGCTTTTCAGGACCCTGGGTTCTGGGGGCGCTCTGAACTCCTGCCGGTTCTCACATAGAGTCTCGGGGTTCTAGGCAACTGCCCAGCCATGACCCAGAATACCCTTGTGCAGTCCCACAGGCTAAGTTCTCTCAGACGCCAGAAAAGGGCATCAGATCCCCTGGGACTGGAGTTACAGACTATTGTAAACCACCTGTGGGTGCTGGGAATTGGGCCTTATAGCCATCTCTCCAGCTGCTTGAATATATACATATTTTTTAATCTCTGAGTAGTTGGATCTGTAGAGTGAAAAATTATAGATACTGGGTATATAGAATCCTTTTTAGACATATAAAATATTCTTTAGGCTTTCTTTATAAGGACATGGAAAATTTCCTGAGAAACTGAGTCATGAAGCAAGTTAGGAATGTGGAAAGACCAGTCACCACTACTGGAACTGGCCTATCGCAAAGAGAAAGGAAAGAATGCAAGTGAACTAGGAGGAACCAAGCTGGGAACCAAGCTGGTAACTGCAGTGACAGGGCAAGGCGAAGTAACAGGGCAGGACCACATTCTTGAGAAAGATAAGCGTACAGAGAGTTTTCACCTGACCCTGACTCCCGTAGGTTGGGTTCCTTTGGAATGTTCCACTATTTTTATGTTATACCACCCTAGCAACCCCTCACTCCCTCCCCATTCCTTGGTTTGTGGTTTTTCCCTTTAAAAACCCCTCTCAAACTGGCTGTTGGGGTCAATTCAGCTCCTGCGTGGGCATACGAATTGACCGGCAGCTAGTTGTCAGACACCCTAATAAACCTCGCTATTGCTCTGGTACACGGTGTCTCGAGCAGATTACTGGGTGGTCGCGACTTTCTGAGACTTGAGTGAGGGTCTCCCTTCTATGGAGGTCTTCAGATCCACTGACGTGGAATTCATGAAAAGGGGGTTTGAGGGAACTGACCTATCATTTTGTCTTGTAATCAAGCATTTTGTTAAGTCTAGTGAGCAATATGATTTTTTTTTAGACAGGCCACACAGCATCTCTGGGTTTAGGAAGTTGAGTGAGGTGACCCCTAAGAACTGATTATGAGGATCCGGTGAGGTCAGAGATGACAATGGGGTCTGAATGCTTAGGACTGTAGGACTCTATGGCAACCACAGACAGGTGTGGGATGAGTGTGGATGGAGTGTAGAGAAGGCAGGACAGAGGTCAAACCCCAGGTGTGTCCCGAGTCACACTGTGCTTGCTGGGCTGCTGCCTCTCACAGTCTGACTCGCTTATCTTACTACACAGACACAGGTACTCCAAGGGATACTAGAGTGACATCCTAGGACATCTTTGCCCAGCCTGAGGGAAATACAGCTGTCCTAGTACAGAAGTTTCCCAGGATTCTGTAGCTTGGATATAAGGGCCCTGCAACTTGAGAAAAAATGCTTCCAGGCCATTGGGAGCAGCCCTGTCCCATTGGGTGACTTCATTGCTTCCTATTTTAGAAAAATGGAATTCAGAAGCCCTTCTTCAGAATCAAACTTTGATCTAAAAATCGTCTTTCTGGCTGCCTGTGCAGTGACATTTTCAAGCTGACCCAAGTCGTCCTTTGCACACCCAGCATGGGTCCTTATGGGGCAACAAGGTGGTGTTCCAGTCACTCAGGCAGAGCCTGCCTTCCCACTCTTCATCCTGAGAGTTGGAGGGTGGCTTGATTTAGATTTGGCTAAACTCTGAATGTCAGAATAGCCAGGGTCCCTGTAGGGCTCAATGATAGGAATTCCTCTCGGGACTTCTGCCGGGAACACGAGAGGAGAAAAGGGCGTGATGCCGAGTGTTCCTCCACAGAGTTACCAGGACAGCGTTTCTCCACCTACTTTTTTTGGCTTTTGTATTGATTTCAATAGAGAGAAGGCAAGTCAGGGGAGAAGGGGGGCACTAAGGAAGAAAAGCTAAAAGAGCAGAAGAGGATGGTGGCAGGGCCACAGGAGGAGGGGAGACATGGGTGGGATGAGGTGGCACTTGGCTTTCTTGCTACTTAGGAGCCAATGGAAGAATTTGCCCTTGGGATCCATCTAGCCCAGAGCGAGCAGATCAGATACACCCTACTGTTTGAAAGTAGACCTCTGGCCCCATGCAATATATGTTGAGCAGGGCATAGACACCTTCCATGTCTACTGTCCAAACCTCTCTGTTCCCTGTGACCCAGCCAACCTGGATTTACAAACCATGGACACACTTAACATCCCTTTCTGCAGAGGGTGGCACTGGGTATATGGGACCTCCTTGGTCAGCACCAAAGGAGAGGCGGCCTCTGAAAGGAGCCCTTCCTTTCTGCCCTGGCCTGAGTGCAGCACACGGGAGGATAGATGTAGGCTGCCCGAGGTGATCCCCACACCCTGGTCTCCATGCCCCTATTTCTGCCTTTCTTGGGTTCTGTCTCAGAAGAGGACTCACACAGAGTGGTGTTTGCAGCAGAGTTGGATTTGTCTGTGTTGCCATGACAATAGTGAGAGCTGCTCCTGTTCTCTCAGCCTCTGCTCCTTTCACAGGCTACAGAGCTCTCTCTCTCTCTCTCTCTCTCTCTCTCTCTCTCTCTCTCTCTCTCCCCTTTTCTCTCCTCCCTCCATCCCTCTCCCACCCCACCATCATTATTTCTAATTACCACAGAATCTGGACCCCCAGCCCCCGTTTCTCTCTGTCTGCATGTGTCTCATCCAAGACTGTTGCTTCCCGCAAGCTTCCCACACCAGAGCTGGGGAGCATCCTGTGCCCCTCCAGACGCCCTTGAACAGACTTATTGGGACAGGAGGGCCCTGGGCCTGCAGCCTCTGGGGATTTCTGTCTCCTTTCTCAGTCCCTCCCCCCACTCATTTCCCTCCTGCACAGCCATCATCAAGGAGACCCCCTCAGGTTCTCTTTCCCAAAGACCTCTTGCTTTCTTCTGGTTCCTGGTCAAGATTTCTCTCCTATAAGCTTTCCCTATTTGACTCTATCTGACCTCAAACATCAAGGTTCTCCTCAGCATTTACATGCACTCTGGAGTGCTGATCTGTCCTGTGCATGCCTGGAGTCTACATGCCCAGCTGGGCCTGTATCTAACCTCCTTAGTGCCTGGAGCGGTGGTTTTGTCTGTCCAGCTCAGCTTGCCATGTCCCTACTTCAGACTTAGTCACGTAGCTGAGTCTGTCCCTCCCAGCCCAGGTCTATCTGTCTCCAGGGATGGGCATCCTAACCAGACATGTCTGGTGGTGCTGCCTCCGAGCTGAGGTGCAGGGCTTTCCTTCTGCGTAGGGTGATTTGGTCTGAGAGTCTCCTGGGGCCACATTTCTCATCACAGGAAGAGTCTGAGAAACGGCTGGTGTCTTAGTTTAGATTTCATTGCTGTGAAGAGACATAAGTCCACAGAGTTCTGGGAACTCTCTTGGGGCAAGAGACATGTCACCCCTACCAGAACAAAACACCTTCCACCTCAAAGGCTGTCTCGTATGTGTAGGTCTCAGTGGTGTCTGTGGTAAATATGAGGCATTTATAGCTGCCCGCCGGAGGCAGCCCTGATTTGGATCCTTCATAGCACTGTCACCTGATTCTAAGTGTCCCTAGGCAAAAAACCTTAGGCAAGAGGAACATCTCTGTGCTACGGGGGAGGGAAGGGCATTCAGGGTGGCACAGGAGAAAGGGCAACACTGTCTAGGGACAGATCTGGAAACTCTTCAGACAAGAATCCAGACAAATCTAGAAAGAGGTAGAAAGTCCATCTCCCGGACCGGACTGACTAGCACTCCAGGCTAAGGCAGAAGCTCAGGGAGTTCTGGAAACAAAGGTAGGAGGGAGGCAGGTGCTCTTGAGTGCTCAGGCACTGCGGCCCTCTCACCCCTCTCCTGGCCTCTCCTTGGTTGGAACCTTCAATAGAGCTAGCCTCAGCTGCCTTCCTCCAGGGCAAGTCATGCTGGGCTGTGCTCTGGGCTGGCCCTGCCCATTTCCTTGGTCCCACCCTCTGCTCACCATTTGAATTCTGCTCTGCAAGCGCAGTGGTCCCTCCATGTGCACAGGGAATGGGCTCATGGGCCCCTGGAAATATGATAATTGGAAGATGTTGGAGATTCTTATAGAAAATAGTAATTTGCATATAACAACACATTCCCTGGAACACTTTAAATCACCCCATGAATGGCTTAGAATATCTAGAGCGATGTAAATGCTATGCAAATAGTTGTTATGCTGTGTTGTTTAGGGAATAACAATAAGACAGTCTACATGTGTCATACAGGTGCATTTTCTTACCTAATTCTTTATAATCTTTATTATTAAAAAACACTTGCAAATAAATTAAGGCATCACACACTCAAATTAACTAGACTCAAAGTTTGTACAACTCAGGGAACTTGTATGCATTTAGAATAGGCATTTGGAACGGAAGCCGTGGAGCCTGACATTAAACTTTACACTTTCCGAACTGAATATATTTTGTGTATTTATCCACCACCAAACCCAAGAATTCCTGACAGAATCAGAACTAGAAAAACAATTAGATTTCTCTCCTCTCTCATTTCTCGTGCCATTACCTGCCTTCAGTCCCTTTCTTGTTCTGTCATCTTCCTTGTATGTGTACTCACACACACGTTTGCTTGCATACATATTACCAGCTAGATCCCGCATATGATAAGGAATATGTGGTTTGTTTCCTCCCGAGATCGTGTGACCTCACGTAATAGTATAGATTGCCAAATCCTTGCACAACTCCCAGGACTCAGACCAGGCTGGGATGGCTTGGACGGCTGGGATGACAAGGGGATGAAGGAAAGACAGACAGGCAATACTGAGTGTGGTTGGCCTGGACTCTTCTGGAAAAACTGCTATCCCTTGGAATTTCAGCGTGGATATTATATAGAGTGGGTTATTATACAGAAAGGCAGGGTCATGGCACATGGCTGAGCAAGGAGGCGGGGTTATTACCTACACATAAACAAGGAGGCAGGGTTTACTGCATTCAGCTGGATCCAGGAGACAACTTTAGCTATCTTTAGGAATGGTCTCAGCAGGGGAGCAGTCTTCAGGCAGTAACATGGCAGGAGAGTGATGGTGGCCATTTTCTGCACAGACTGTCAACACTCACACTCCATCCCCTGAAGATGGCTTTGCTATTTCCCTCTGAGCCTCTTCCTGGTGGGGAAGATTCTGCCATTCATCCAGGAATCTGAGGCTCTGGGGTCCTTGATGTGGGTACAGCCATATCAATCATACAATCACCTGGGAATTTACCAACTCAGGGCTTCCTCTGCTCCCTATGATACATTCTAAGTCCACCAATTTTCCTGAAGAAATATTAACTTTTCCTTTAGCACTAAGAAGTATTCTATCACACACACAACACACACATACACACTCACATACACATATATAATTTTTATTAACCATTCATCTGTTGATGGACAACTAGGTTGATTTCAATTCTTTGTTATGGTGAACACGTACATACATATATGTTTCCTTTGGCTGAATCCTTAGATGAACCCAAGAATATAGAGGAACAGTTCTGCCAATAGCCAATGCTTTCTGTCAGAGGCATAGATAGAATATAGAAAACAATGAAAGATAGCTAGTATGTCATACTTCACCAGCTTAGGGCACAGTCTTCACAGATCTTTTGTTTTTCACTGTTTTCCTTTAGTTTTACTTTATGTGTATGAGTGTTTCCTTGTGTGGATTGTTGTGCACCATTGAATCAGTGTCCACAGAGGCAGGCAGAGGGTGTCCTGGAACTGGACTTACAGACAGTTGTGAGCCACTGCGTGGGTGCTGGGAACTCAGGTCCTCTGGAAGTGAAGCCTGCACTCCAAACTACTGAACCACTTCCCCAGGCCTGGCAGATCCTTAAATATGAATACGAATCCTCTAGCTAGCCACCTGAAAAGAAAGTTCTGCATCTCCATCTTGGTCCCTTCTCCTTTTTTCCTCATGTTGGTAATAAAAAATGTGTATGGGTACACGCTCGAGTGTGTGTGTGTATGTGTTTGTGTGTGTGTGTGTGACTGAAGGAGCAGATGAGCAGATCCTGGAGGTGCCTGTGTAGCCAGTGCCTCCCTCCTGCCATCAGCAATGGTTTCCACACAGGGCTTTGCCACAGATATCTTTGCTGACCAAATGACAGCACAGATCCACCCCTACCCCTCAGGACACCCACCTTAGATCTGGACATTATACAGGTGACTTACACTCTAGCTAAGCAGTTGAGACTTGAGTTTCCAGTCTCAGCTTCCAGGCCACTGAAGCAGAGTAAATGAGAGTACAGTGTCTTTAGACTTTTCCCTTCACTCCTTGGTCCTAGACTCTCCTACCCAGCTGTCTCTCAAAGTTCACAGATGAGGTCCCAGGAGATGGTAGCATCATCATCAGCTTATGGGGGCATGGTAGAAAGGCATTTCTGGCTCCAACACAGATATCTGTATTCTTTGATGTGACTGTTAGTTTGGGGTGGCCACAGCGGAGGCTCAGGGAAATGGGGTTACCATAGGTCTGAGAGATTAGGCATACTTTTCTTTACAGGGCCTTCTGGGTAAGCATCAGTGTAGGCAGGAGGTAGACAGGAAGGATTGAAGGGAGAATCCAGGAAGTGCCTTCATGGGGACTTAAAGGGGGAAGGGAGGCAGGGTGGAGGGATGGAATGGTTTAGGAGTGCCAGCTCTGACCTGGCAGGTACCTACCTGCCTGGATCCTGGGCCTGAGATCATGTAGAGTGGTGCTCACTCTAGATGGTCTAATGTACATATCAGAATGCTTTCTCTAAGAATCTGACTGCCCTGGAAGACTCCTCCCTCCAGATATGTTTTTAAACAGCAAAGCATATTGATATGCTAACATTGACAATGTAAAAAATATGTCTGATGACCCGATAGCCCCGGGGTGGGTGGAGATCAGCTCTCTGTTTTAAACAGCCTTCTAGGCCAGTCCAAGGCACATGGAGGTGTAAGACCCACTGCTATGCTAAGAGCAGCTAGAAGAGCCACAGAAGGCTCTTGTCCAATGCTTGTGCAGAGGGCACCTCCCTAACTTCACCTAAGCAAGAGGGACACTCACATAGCTTTCCTAAGGGTACCCAGATTGATCCCAGCCAGGCAGCTCCAGAGGTTATGCAGTGGCTAGCAGCTGCTGTCTTGCCCTTGCAGCTCGCCGGGCCACTGACTGGCTGTGTCCGGAGACATGTCACTGACTTCTTGATGTTTCTCCAGCAGAAGATGAAGACTGAACTGGTAACCTCTCAGGTTTCTTCTAGACTCTCTTTTTCTCGATTTTCTTCGTTACTCTCATGTCTTGTCCTTGCTAATAAAGAGGTAATCTGAGGAAGTAAGGTGATGTGTGTGCGGATGTACCCAACATCTGGTAGAGCCTTGATAAATGCTTATTGACTTTAAAATTGTCCTTATGTTGCTGCTCAAACTTTTCTTTACTTCTCCTTCCTGCCCCTACTCTGTGCTTGCCTCGGGCTCTGGAACCCCTCCTCTCTGACACAGTGCTCTCTGTAGAGTGAGCGGGCATCCTTACAACCACAGTCTAGAGGGGAGAAGAGTCTCCCAAATACTTTCCTAAGAACAAGAGTGTAGGCTGAAGGGTTGGATTGGTGCAGTCAGCACCAGACTTTGCAGCCACTGGAGCGCCTGAGGACACATTGACAGAGCTGGCTCACTGGCCCTCCCTTTTTCTGAGCCCAAATTCCCTTTGCTCTTCCAAGCCATAGCTAACTCCTCAGAGGAACAGGTTGTGGTATATCTGAGCCCATTGGAGGACCCTGCTTTCTCACTGCCTGTCGCCTCCGACTCTGCCCCCTCCCACCCAGCCCAGGGCGCCTCTGCCAACTGCTGGTTATTTATATCCCGGAGCAGCTGCTGACAGACAGCTGTGAGCTGGGAGGCGTCTGACAGGGACAGAGCTAGGCAGAGATGACAGGGTGGTGGGTGGTGCTGTCATTCTTCGCAGGGACTACTGGGCACAGCTTCTCCTACTTTCACCAGAAAGGTGAGCCTGACAGTCTGACAGGGTTTCTGGCTAGGGGTCCTCCAAGGAAAGGGAACAAGGGCTTGAACTCCAGATGCAGGAGGCAGCAATAAGAAGCTGTTAGGGTGGGAACACCAAGGCTTATCTGGATGCTTGTACATGGCACCTGCTCAGGTTGTGTGACCTTGCAAAAGTCATAGAGCATGATGAGTCTCAGTAAATCTTGATGAGGGCATGACAGTTCTCTAAATTCTCTTCTGCCTGTGTTAGTGGAGAGATCACAAGCACAAACTCTTCCACTTGCTTGCTGTGTGACCTTGGACAATATATGTAACTTCTCTGTGCCGATTGCATTTCTATATAGTAGTGGTCTTTTTTTTTTTTTTTTTTTTTTGGTTTTTCGAGACAGGGTTTCTCTGTGTAGCTCTGGCTGTCCTGGAACTCACTCTGTAGACCAGGCTGGCCTCGAACTCAGAAATCTGCCTGCCTCTAGTAGTGGTTCTTAATAACATCTCTAGAGTTATTAAAGACCTCTAGGGTCTTTGTAGGCGTGAATGGATTAATGGGTACGTGTGAGGGGGAGGGGAGCCATGCTTGACACATGCAGTTGTCTACGTTTTTAAACAGAACCCTGAGTCTACGCCTCTTATTTCTTAACTAAGAAGGTAAGTGATTGTATCAGAAAATACTACAAAAGAAGGTGTGTGGGGGAACTTTTAATATACATTGCAGAGGAAGGGGCTTTTTTTTTTTTATACATTTATGTACCATCAGGTAGGTAATATGTAGATGGTGAAGGGTACAGGATAAACATACATTTGTGTAGAACCCAAGTCCCGGCCTCTAAAGCCTTTGCCTGAAATCTCTTTGGGGCCGTTACTGACTTAATACAGCTGGACTAACACTGGAATTCCCACTTGGCAGGTGAATAAGGCAAGAGCACCGTTGGGAGTTTCAGGCTAGCCTGGGCTACATAGTTAGTATCAGGCCAACGAGGGCTATCTAGTAAGACTCTGCCTCAAAATAAACAACCACAGAAAGCTACTAAGGGATGTGGAGAAACGGCACAATGCTTGCTGCTCTTCCACAGGACCAGCGTTGTGTGCCCAGCACCCACGTCAACCCATCTGTAGCTCCGGGCTTGGGGCATCTGAGGCTCTCTTCTGGCACCTATGCACACATGTGCATACTCATGCACAGACATATAAGTAAAAATTTTAAAAATATATTTTAAGCTAGGGAAAGGTCAGAAATAGTTGTCCCCCTTTCCTGCCCTGTTTCCACTCTCTCCTGTAGCTCTTTCTTCCAGCCCTTCTCCTGTTTGACTCCATGTTGTTCTGTTTAAAGACAAACTCAGGTCTTGGAGAACTCTTGGGACAGACAGCTAAGCCCATAACACCAGAGGGCTGTCAGGGCAGGGTGGATTCTGAGAAGGTGGTGACCTTGGGATGGGGATCTGGTGGCCCGCTGGCTGTGTGCCCATCACAGCGCAGACTCGCTGGGCTTCAGCTGCCTCTTAGCCAGTGTCTAGAGCAGCTGAGGCTAGTATGCATGGTTTCCCTTCTTTCTTACCAACCTTGGCCCTCCTGTAGAGAGGAGTGTCTCTCCTCACAGAGGAGGGAGAGAGGGGGGGAAAGCAAAGGAGCTTTCGGTTACCATGGAAACCACTGGAACACAAACTCAGCATTAGCTAATCCTTGACTTGCTGTTATACATTCATAACCACAACTTAAGTGAAAATACACACACGCACACGCACACACACATGCACACCTTTAAGAACAAAGGATCCAGGTTTGAGGTGAGGCTGAACTGAATCTGCCCCACTTAAAAGCCCTATTGTCCACTCCACCTGGAAACTCAAGCACTGAATCCAATGCCCGGCCATCACCCAGAAGTATGTAGGGAGTGTTGCATCCCCAAAGTCCCATAGGCTTTGCTGAGTCATGATGGCCACAGGCAAAGGATGTTTGCTTTGTCATTGGCCAGGGCCACAACTCCCAAGAAACAAGCACCTAGTTTCGGGATTGACACATGCAAGTGAAAAGTCTGTCTCCCCATCATCCAGAGTCATTCAGCACAAACAATAGAAGGTACAGCACAAATTATCTGCTGCTGATAATGAAGGTCGCCGTTTACTCATGGTCACCCTGGGATGCTGTCTTTTTAAGGGAGGCTCAGAGAGGAAAGAGACTGATCTAAGACCGTGTCACTAACGCTGCCTTCACCATACACTCCGGCCACAGGTGGCTCACCTCCCAATGTCACCGGACGGCTCAACTCAAACGTTGTGAGGATCCTGGACTCTGTATTGTTTTACTGCTTCAAGGTTGGGTTTTCATCTCTTCTGCGCACACTTGGAAAGAGTCCCCGTTCACCCGAGAATCTAATTACCACTACCTTCTAAGCAGCACTCGGCTTCTGTTATGCAAATGTGGCTGTGATTGTGTCAGGCAGGGTTTGTTGCGTTTGGTTTCCTCCCTTGCACCCCCACCTCCTTTCAGGCTAGAGTTGCAGCTCCCTGCTTTTCCTGGAGAAAGTTCCCGAGATGTCGTCATCCCCCTCCCTCTCCAACCAGGAATTCACCTTGATTACCCACCATGGATCCCAGGAGCCAGGGCAGGCCTGTCTTGGGTAAACAGAAGGAAAAATAAACAGCTGGAATGAGAATTTATTTTATTTCTTTGCAGGTGCAATCAGAAGATTCCAGATAAGCTCTGGGGACAGCTGTGAGGGCTGAAGCAGGTTGGCTCTGAGAATGGTGGCTCTATCTATACGAAAAATGGGCCCCATTGCAGACCAGAGAGACATCCTGATCCCATGAAAGGCAGGAGAGGCATGCACTGCTTGGTGCCCGACATATTTGGACAGACTCTGTGGGTTAACTAGTCCTAAGCCAAGGAATCCTTGGTTTCCATTACTAGAAACTCCCTTCCCTCTCTGGATGGGAGCTATTAAGTAACTGGCTTGTTTTTCCCCCATAGATTTAACTGTGTTTCTAGTGTCTCTAAGAGACAGTCCGATGTTCCTGGTAGGAAATCCAGGAATAATCAATCTCCTCACCTGACTCCTCAAAAGGCAGGGAGTCCCAGTTTAAAACACAAACCTACCTTTGTTCATTTATTTATTGGAAACAACAACAACAACAACAACAAAACCCACAGCAAGCAAGTGCAGATGAGCATGGTGGTGCCTGCCTGTGGTCCCACTGCTTGGGACTGGAAGGCAGGATGACCACGAGTTCAAGGTTATCCTTGGCTACAGTGCAAACTCAAGACAAGACAGGGCTGTGTGAGACTCTCAAAATAAATACATTAAAAACCTCAAGTCCCTTATACATTCTAGGCAGTGTTCTTGGTATATGAGCTTCCAATCTGAAAGAGACATTCACAAATGAATGAGTATGTTGTAGCCATTAACAAGTGGGCGGCCCAGAAGGAAGAGTAGAGTGTGTTCTGAAGGTGCAGCTTGGAAAGGTGATTTTTTTTTTTTTCCTGGAAGCGCTTAGATAAAGGTGAGCACCAGATGCAAATCCTGAGCCCAGAAGCTTAAGGCTGACTTGTTATGTGCAAAGGGCTCCTGTGACAGGCTGGGCTCAGGTGTGCCTGAGTGTTCAGGGCAGTTGGCAGCTGTGGGGTAGGAACTTGGGAAAGCAGGTGGAGGGAGGAGGTCAGCACTCAGATGGTTGGGAGGTCATCTAGGGATCTTGGATTTTGTTTTCAGTGACAGGGGCGGGAGCAGCACTGGGAAGTTTTGAGCAAAGAGGTAAGTGGGCATATCTTCTAAGGGCCAAGCGTCTATATGGCCGACTGTGTGACGGAGATGCATTAAGTAGAGGGCTGCTTGGGGACACAGGACAGGGGCCCAGGCAGGAGCAGGTGGTCCAGGTGGGAGCAGAGGGCCTGAGTGGAAACAGCAGTGAAGGCAGGAAGTCCCAGGAACCAGGATAAATGCCTTCAGAGTGTGTGGGATGGAGGTAGAGGGATTCAGGGGCAATGACTTATCTGAACAATTAGAACTACTGTTGACTAAGGTGGGTAAGGATGCAGGAGGAGAGGCCAGGGGAGCAAATCAAAGGCCTATCTGGGGATGTTGGGGTTTTGATTCCCCTGAGATAACTAGTGAGTGGAGAAAGATGCTCAGCAATTGGAACCTGAAGCTCAGGAATCTGGTATACAGCTACACACAGCTGCACACAGCAGCACACAACAGATAGGACTTACTATAGTGGGGGTGGATGAGCTCTCTTGCCCTGTGAATGCTGCCAGGATTAGTATTCAGCGGTTGCAGTGGATCAGTGGAAAGGAAGGATGAACCATCAAGGAAAACTGAGGCCTGGATTTCTGAGTCCCCCACCTACAAAACTCTCAGATCTTGGAGGAGATAAACTAAGGTTGCCTTCTGTAACCTTAAAAGGAAATAGACAGGACAGAGCTGAGGTGGCTTGCATGTCCTTCATCCTAGGTGTCTATTTTTTTTTTTCTTGTCTGAGAATAGATTCCAGAAAGCCCAGTACTCAGCCAATGTCACTGAGGTCACAGGGAAGGCTGGGTAGGCATCTCATTCCCCTGGCCTGTCTTCAATGTATTTGTGTTTCTCATGGGCGATTTTGCTCTTCAGGAGGTCTATGAGCATGGTGCCAATGTGCATCTTAACCTCCCAAGTATGAGCAATCTGTGGTGTGCCTGGCAGAGAAAATATGTGGGTATAGGCAAGTTTCATGTAGGTTTGGGTTCCAGGTGTTGGCCGTGACTTGGATGTTAACGGGTCAATGACATATGTTAAGCGAAGTATTTTAAAAACAGAACACATACAAAAACAAGCTTAGGTATCGATGGTTCTTGAAAGAGGCTCCCAGGAGCCAAATCCTGTGCCTCTGTTTCCTCTATGAGCAGTACTTCTGTATGTACAGTAGCTGCTAGCTAATTCAGCGTTTGTAGGTGCCTCAGAAGGACCAGGAATGCCCACTCGATTCTCTGTCCTCACGCACTCTCACAGAAGTGGTGTTGGGCTTGTAAAGCCACTGGAGCCATTTCCCGAGCACAGTATGGCACTGCCTCACACCTTTGAAACCATTCTTCTGTCATGCAATGTAAGGTAGCTATTTTCTTTCTGAGCTTTATTATTATTTTGATATAGCTATATAATTTATTTGCAGGACAGTTCATTTTGTTATATTTTAGGTTCTTTGAACTTTCTGATAACTTTTTTTTTTTACAGTTTCTCACAGTAAAATTTCCTTTTTTTTTTTTTGTGATGTTTGTGCAACTGGTCCTGAGTCTGCCACCACATTTGATATATAGAACAGTTTATGCCGGAAATTCATTTGTCCTGACAATTTTATGACAGCACTTTTCCTTACCACTAACCTGGCAACCATGCATCTATTTTTATTGTCCCTATAGCTACGTCTGCCAGAAAGTCATGTTCAGAGACTCAAATTTAAAATTTTGGATCTGACATCTATCAGTTCAGAAACATATTTAAGGCTCATCACAGTGATGCTGTTGTTTCAAATTGTGCTTCTTTTTCCTTGCTGAGTAGTACTCCATTCTATGTAGGTGCTGCAGTCTGTTATGTGTTTGCCAGCTAGAGAGCATCTCGGTTCTTCTAGCTTGGAGAACATGAGTAAAGCTGCTGTGCATCTCTACTCTCGGGTCTTTGTGTGAATATGAGTTTCTGGTATTGAGCAAAGAAGAATAGAGTTATAGATCCTCTAGTCATGGTGTGTGTGAGGTGTGAGGTCATGGGAAATGGTCCAAGTGTTGTCCAGACAGCTGAGCCATCTGCTCCTTCACCCACAATGTCCCGGAGCTGCAGATGCTCCGTGGCCTCCCCAGCACTGGTGCTGTTCCTCACGCTTAGTTATTTGCCATTGCAATAGATGCACACGCTGTTACGTTAGCTATCCCTCTAATGACCGAGGCTATAGATAACTTTTTGAACTTGGTTCTTATCTCTGTGTCCCTGCCTTTTCTGATTTTTTTCTATTGTTGTTTTTAAGTACTTATTGTTAAATTCTGTTGGGTTTTTGTTTGTTTGTTTGTTTTGTTTGGAATTTTTGTTGTATCTTGTTTTTGAGACAGGGTCTCACCCTGTAGCCCAAGATAGTTTTGAGCTCACTGTATAGGCCAAGCTGGCCTCAAATTCATAATCCACCTCAGACTACCAAGCGCTAAATTACAAGTATGTGCCTCCCTGCCCAGCTAATTGTTGTGATCTGAGAGGGCTTCATATATTCTGGATCTAAGCACTTTGCCAAATGTGATTTGCAAGAATTTGTTCCCTGCTTATGGCTTGTGTTTTCCTTTTGTTTCCAGAATCATTTGCAGAACAAAGTTTTGAATTTTGATATTTATTTATTTTTCTTTTGTGGATTGATTACATTTTTTTTTTTTTGGAATTTCATATAGAAGCTCTTTGCCTAACCAAGATCACAGAGATTCTCTCCCATGCTTTCATCTAGAAATTGTGTAGTCTTAATGTTTCATGGATGATCCAAATATTACATGACCCATTCCAAATTAAGTTGTGGTTAATTTGTGTAAAAGTTGTGCAGTTTAGGTATATATATATATGTATATGTGTATACATGTATATGTGTATATGTGCATATGTGTATACATGTATATTTTACATGTGCATATGTGTATACACATATATGTGTATATTGCATATGTGTATACATGTATATATTGCATATGTGTATACATGTATATGTGTATATTGCATATGTGTATACATATATATGTGTATATGTGCATACGTGTATATGTGTATATGTACATGTTTGGTTGCTCCAGGACTACTGTTTCTTTTTGTTTGCTTTTTTACTTTTTAAAAAAACACTATTAAGGAAAAAGATGGCGTTTCATAATGGGTTGATATTGTGCAAATGGGAAGGGATAAGAGACATGGCCTACCAACTAAGCAATTCACCAGAAGCTCAAAATCAAACTGTCAAGAGTCCATAAGTCAGAGAGTCTGGCAGAGGCTTTGGCCTTTGCGGAAGCCATTAAATCGAGAACAGGTTCTTGAGCCAAGCTCATGCAGCTCCATCTGGGGAAGGGTGAGCCTCATCAGTGGTCAGTGACATCCTGCATGAGGTCCTCACTGTCCCAGGGCTCTATCTCCTCAGACTCTGGAGAGGAGGTGGATGCTGCAGCCTGGGATGGAAGCCAGGCTGACTCATCGGCCCAGGGTGAGCATCTCAGGGAAAGGTTGTTTTATTTGCTCTCGCAGCAAATTGCAATAACAGCACCAAGGTGTCTGGCACTTTGACTTTCTCTTCCTGGGCTCCTGATGGAGACTGGAAGAATCCAGCATCCAGGTAATCCATTGTCAGTCTCAGCAGCCTCCTGTACCTCATTAGACAAAAGCTGAGGGAGATGAGCATCGAAGGCTTGTCAGCCCTGTAGCAGGGTATGTGAGAGCCAGCAGCTTCCAGGAGATGGCAAGACAGTAAGAGAGTCACCGGTCCTCCCACCAGTCCCTCTAGCCCTGGGATACAGGATGCTGGTATATACTGTTCAGTTTGGACTGCAGGCCCTTTGCTTTGAGTGACAGGACAAGTGATGGCTATGACAGTCTTTGGGACAATTCAACCCCTAGGTCACAGGCTCCTCCTGGTAGTGTGACATAGAAGTTATTTCTGGGTAATTCAGCCTGGAGCAGTGAATGTTGGAGTCACTGTGGGGTAATTTGCTTCCCAAAGGTTTACATGTTAGAAGCTTGGTTCCTAGTGCAACGTGTTGAAAGGTGGCAGGGCATTTGGAGGGTGGGCTTAGTAGTGACAGGGTTAGGACCACCTTTATGAAGGGATTCATGTTGGTCTCATGACTGGTCCTTTGCATGGATTAGTTCTTATGAGGGTGGGTTCCATAAAAGAATCAGTCTGACCTGTTTTCACTCTCATCATGTGACCTCTCTTGCACATGCTCTGTCGTGTGATGCTGTCCCTTGTGTCATATTGCCCGCCAGAATGCCATCACCAGGCTCACAGGATATAGCTGCAAGATCGCAGACTTTCACTCTCTAAAACTGTGAAGTAAACACATTTCTTTGCTTTATAAAACACACAGCCTGCAGCCTGGGGTATTTCTAATGGGTACTTGCCAAAACTCAGGCACTCATGGTCAGAACCTTTATTTGATTTAAACAGCTCAGGAAAGCAAGATGGTGCCAGTAACTATTGCTGCACCTTACAAGCCAGAGGGGACAAGGCAGCCCCCTTCAGTCTCTTTCATAAGGATCCTAATCCCATTTTTAAGGCCTCTTTCTCTTAAGACTATCATGTTTGGGAGTTTATGAATGGGGGCAGGGGACACCACCATTCAGACCACAGCAACACCCAACATTAATACACACAAGCTTGATCCGGAAACAAGTGTTGTCTGTGAAGTTTCTATCTCAGGCTCAAGGCATCAGCCTCTTTGCTTTCTGTTTACGTCTTGGATGTATACAGCTCACAGACATTCACACCCACCCACTGCTCTCATAACATGCGGCACACACTCAAACACCCTTGCCACAAACACATCCGTGTCTTCATATTCTTAGCCACATTTGCCCAAATGTGTGCCTCTTCCAGCTTCCAAGTGCAGGAAATCTCTTGACCGGAAGTGGTCACTTGAATGCCTGCCCTTACTCTATGGGTCTGCGCACCCTTTTACAATCTCTCCAGCAGGCTTCTACCTGGCCATGCCAATGTCCACACAGCAAGTAATCTCTTCCGTCTCCATGCCATTGGCATGCCGCACCTGTCCTGTCATTTGCTCATTGCACTCTGGCTTCGACTGGGTGAAAGCCAGAGTCTGCTGGCACAGATCCCAGAACAGCAGCCCAGAAGCAACTGTCCAATGGGAATGAGCCTCCACAAGCCCAGAATGGGTGCCTGCCAAGTCAGGAAGAGCCATCAAGGAAAGAGGCCTCAGGAGGTGACCTGGCTCCTCCCCCCAAGTGCTCTAAACAGGCATGGGATGAGGGAGCATGTGGTGGCTTCTTTCAAGTCCTTCCTTATTCTCCTCTGATGTCTGGACACTTTGAATATTCATGGCCTTTATTGACCTAGAGGAGTGAGTGAGACCTGAATGACAAGCCAGCTTAGAGAATCTGAAGTCAGCGTGGCTCACCAGCCGTTGGTTTTGTATCATAGCTATGTTTTAGAAATAGTTTGTCTCCAAGGGTTTAAACACTGGATGCTCATTCCCTGCTACAGTGATGTTGGGAGGTGGTGGGACATGAGACAGAGCCTACTGAGAGGCCCTTAGGTCACCAGGGGGTGCTGTCCTCGAAAGACTTTGTGGTAGTTCTTGCGGGACTCCTGAACAAGTTCTCATAAAAATCTTGACTTGTGACTTGCCTTCCAGCTTCCTTCTTCAGGATGTGAGCTCCTCCTTCCATAGGTGCCACCACCATCATGGTGGTGACCACAGAGTCCTCATCGGAGCTGAGCCAAGGCCGGTGTCATGTCCTTCAACCTCCACAACCATGAGCTCGGTAAACTTCTTTTCTTTATTAAGTTACCTTGCCTCCGGTATTTCATTATATTAAAGCAAAGCATAGTAATAATATAATCACTATATTCTCATAAGTCAGAACATGCCCAGAAACCAAAATCCAAGAACCAAAAAACTTAACTGAATAAATAAATGTGAATGCTCATTAGCTGTGAACCAGGACAGACAATGCTTCGTCTCCCGGGGCTCTCTATATATTATAAGGAGCTAATACGAAGATTTTTTGCTGCTATTGTGATCAAAGCAGGTAGGTGGGCAATTCCCTTCCCAGTTCACATGCTTCTGACTCTTCCCTTGCACTGTCTGTCATTAACAAAAAGACTCCAGCTGTCAGGTCCCTGCTAGTGGACTGTACACTCTTTACTCTGCCCAGTGCCCAGGAAGCGAACATCTGCAGCCTGCAGCCAGGGAACCCAAGGTTCTGAGAGGCTGAGCAATTGGTCTGTAGTCATACAGCTGTAAATAGCAGAGCCAGGATTTGATCTTGGGCCTTTGTTTCCCATGCCCATACTTTATACAACTTGCATTTATGTATTATGACCAGCCAGGGAATGCACATTCTAGACATTTATTGGTTGTCTAAGCCTACATAGACTCATTTTCTATGTCTGTTTCTCAGTGTGAAGCAGCACACCAGACTGTATGGACAGAAGGGTTTACTGGGTTTACTGGGTTCATTTCACGGTGTATAGGATACTTCTGGGAATAGATAGATTACTTTTTAAAAATAGTAATGGCTTCATAAATTTCAAATGGAATCTGGGGTGAAGAGACAAAGTTCTACTTCTGTTCTTAGGAAAAGAAGAAACTTCAAGAAGAGGTGGTCTGAATAAAAGAGAAATAAGTAAATAAAAATAAATAAAAACAAAACATTTTCAGGGCTGGGAAGTTGGCTCAGTGGGTAACGTGCTTTCTGTTTTAGGATGGGGACTTGAGTTCAGATGCCTAGCAACCATAACAGCACGCATCATAAGCTACTCGCCAGAGAGGTAGAGGCAGGTGGATCTGGGGCCTTTCTGGACAGCTAGTCTAGTCAAACCAGCTAGCTAGATAGCTAGTCTAGCTGACCGTTGAAAATAAAAAGAAAAAAAAAAGGTGGAGATAGAGAAAAACATTCAACATTGACTTCTGGCCTTCAAATGCTCACACACAGGCAAGCACACACACACACACACACACACACACACACAAGGTTTCATCATAACATATTTCTAGGGCCAGATGTACAGGTTTCTTCCCCTCATACCAAGATATATTAGCAGATAGCAAAAGTCCTGTGCTTCAACTCAGTGCTGACCCTATTCCGGCAGAGAGCACCAGAGCCTGTAGGTTGAGAACTAGGTCTCACTGAAGCTCCTCAGTCTTCCTATGTCACTCAAAGCCTCAGATGTGGCTTGTGTCCCTGACCCACCACATGTAAGCTGGGGCTCCACCCCTGGCTCTAGGGTTGGATTAATTTGCCAGGACAGCTCAGAGAATTGAGAGAGAGAAAAAAAAAAAAACTGCTTACTGCTAGCAGTTTGTCACACTAGGTGCTCCAGGCGCTGGGATGCAGACATTGGATTAAGATGTGTAATACAGATATGGAACTTCCAGGCCTTCTTGGCATATGTGGCCTTTCAGTAGTCCCCAGAGATTCATCTCCTCAAAAGTTCTCTGAACCCCGTCTTCTTCGGACTCTGTTCTTTTGAGGTTTCCAGGAACCATTATATAGACATGACTTAGTACATCACTACCGACCACACATTTGGTCAACTTCTTCCCAAAGGTAGGAGATATGACTTATTGCCTCGGCCTGTTGATCATGGCTCAGTCGTTCTGGTGAACAACCTTCATCCTGAAGCTATCTAGGGGTCCCCCAGTTTACTAGCATATAGAAGCAATCGTACATCTGGTGATAAAGACATCACAGTGCCCAGCTGGCTCCAGAATTAAAGCTCTCACCCACAAACCTAACTTTGCTCTGATAATTTCCTCTCTCCTCAATTTTTTCGTCTGTAAAAGTGAAGTTCTGGATGTGATAGGCTCTTGGGTTTCTTCCAAACATGATTTTTAAATGTCTACTCTTTTGTGTGGTGCTGAATGGAAGTGATGACATAAAATTATTCCATGTGCTTACTGACAGCATCACTCCCGGGACGCTATTTCCCGCTCCCCATGTTCATCTTCCTGTACTTATCCTGAAGGAGTGCACAAGTCAAGATGGAGAGGCCTCTCATCTAAGAATGAAGCTGTCCCTTATCAGTTCCTCTCCAGCACAGCCACTGGCACTTCACAAAGCCAGGTCGAGTCACCCCACCTGTGTGCCAACCGTTTCATGTGCTGGACACTCCCAGTGTCTGGGAGGCTCTGAGAAAGAGGGCCTATGAGGATGTGGGTGGTCAGACTGCCCTGGATTCCTAAACCTGCTGACTGGTGGGAGTGGGATAGACTCTCACTGACAGGTAGACACTAGCAATTCAGGCCTGGCCTGTGCATCTGTTCCCATCGGCAGCTGGTACTTGAGAAGACAGCATCTCCATTATGTCAGAAAGAAAATGTTCTAGATTTGGCCATGGGTTGGGTCAAGGCTAGTCACTTATCTCCATGAGGCTTAGTGGCTCCAGTTTTACACAGCCAGCTATTTCGGAGTTCAACATTTTATAAGTGTAACCAAAAGATGTGGCTCACTGGAATAGCTATAGACACTAAGGCTTTAGGGTTTCCTGGGAAAATTACTTTCCCTGTAAATGTCCTTCTTTGGGCCAGTATTCCCAGGATAGAAGTGGCCCTGGTCCTCCTCTGATTTTCTGTCCCTGTCATCTCCATCCACTTGTCCCATCTCCCCTTTGAATCTCCTAGCCATAGGAGCCTTAGTCCCAACAATACACTTAAAAGTGTTTAACAAGCAGATGTGAGATGGAGTTTGCCAGTTGCCAAGGTGTAAATGCTCTCACTGTGACCAATATACCAATATGATACCATAGATTGAGAGCCAGGACAAGAGCCAGCAACAGAGTGCTATATAGCTTTCTACCACACAGAGACCTTGGTCTAAACAGCCACAGAGCACAGACACTAATAAAATGCAGCCAAGATTTAGGAAGTGATGGGACTTCTCTACTACTTTGCTTTTAATAACATTTATTGAATTGTAAGTTTGTGTCAGTATTTTGACAGCATGATTAACAACCTGTTCATTAAATTCTTGGAAAAAACATCAGTCCATCCCTTCCAAAGAAAGCTGTAGACCCCTACATTTGCAGGCATATACAGTTCTAGAGTCTTGCCTAGACAAGGTCTTACCTGGACAAGCTTTGGAGGTAAAATAGGGGCACTTGGTTCTGCATGTTCAGCGTGCTTCCCTTTGATAACCTTATCTTTTCTGTCTCTTAGATTGGACTGTCTTCCTAGCTCCTTCCTCCCCTGTAGGAACAGTATTGAGAGAATTAAGGCCTGGGCTGTCAGGACAGGTTACATTTAATAAACTTGAGGCCAACTCTCAGATTAACTTTCACCATGGTTCCATGAGGTAGGTGGGGCAGTGGGGCTGTGATGGACAGCTGACCTGCTATATTAGCTTTTCCTTCGCTGTAGCCAACTAACCAGCTGAAGAACTCACACTCCCTTCAGGATTTGTCTTGACTCTCAGCTTCAGAGGGTTCTGGGCATCATGAGGAGGAAAGGCATGGTCAAGTGGCTTCCTCTGGGACAGTAGGAGAGGGTGGCGGAGCTTGGCAGCATCATTGCAGTCAAGAAGTAGAGAGGGCACGAGAACATGGGACCAGACATTACCTCACCTCCAAAAGCCTGGTCCTATGATCTTCTACTAGTGAGGACTCACTTCCCAGTGCTCCACAGCCTCTCAAAATAGAGCTACCAGCTGGGGTTGTCCTAACAACAACATCAACTGTTTCTCTCTTCTTTGTCCCCTCCCACCCTCCTTTCTCTTGCTCAAAACCTGACAAATTCAAACTATAACATCAATTCTTTCTCTCTTCTTTGTCCCCCCTCACTCCCCTCCTCCTCCTCCTTCTTTTCCTTTCCTCTTTTGTCTTTGAAAGGATCACACTGTATAATCCAGGTTGGCCTCAAATTTGAGACCCCCTTTCTTCAACCTCCCAAGTGCTGGGATTATAGGTGTGCAGCAAGCACTATGCCTGGCCGTAGCCAATATTTTTTGTAAAGGACTGGAGAATAACTATTTTTGGATTTTGCAGGCCATATACAATCTGTTGCAATCACATGGCTGTGTTATGGTAGACTAGAAGCCTCTTGGGACAACGTGAAAGCAAGCATGTGTTGTTATGTCCCAATAAGCTTTATTTATAGACAATGAAAATTGAGTTATATAGAATTTCCACATGTCACAAAATGTTATTATGCTCTGATTTTCCCCAACCACTAGGAAGTATAAAAACTATCATGTCGTTAAGCTATTGGTTTTGTTAGGTTAGATGTTTTCACTGTATTTTCTATGACATCCTCGATTTATGTTGTGTTTATGGAGATAACCCCACTGCGAGTTGAGAAAGGGCTTCCTATTGTAACACTGTAACTATAAAAATGTTAGCTGTGCCTTTTGGCACCTCCCCAGCAAGAATGGCATCACCTCCCCATGACTTCTTAGTAGTCACGGAGTTGTACAACACTTAGTCATTACTAGAATTCCAGCTGTTTCTGGAACTTACTATTTTAGTTGTTCAGAAATATTTTACTTTCATAACATGGCAAATAGACAACTACTCATGCCAGAAAACACAAATAAAAATATAGAAACCATTCTTTTTTTTTTTTTAAGATTTATCTATTTATTATATATGAATACACTGTAGCTGTCTTCAGACACACCAGAAGCACCAGAAGAGGGCATCAGATCTCATTACAGATGGTTGTGAGCCACCATGTGGTTGCTGGGATTTGAACTCAGGACCTCTGGAAGTGCAGTCAGCGCTCTTAACCACTGAGCCATCTCTCCAGCCCTATAGAAACCATTCTTAACTCAAAAGCCAGATGAGAATAAGCCCCAGGCAGATTATGGCCCACAGGGAAAGTTTAGAAAAAAAAAAAAAAAGTCTTTCTCCAAGCTTTCTGAATTGACTGGCTGGCTATCTTTGTTAAAAAGAAAGAAAAAAACCCAGCCAGCCCAAACACTTGTTACAGGTGCCAAAGCAGGTTTTATTCAAGGGGCCTGTGGTCATAGGACCACTGAGATGGGACCTTGTAAGGAGAAAGAGACTAGGTTCAGCTAGGCCCCCAAAAAGGATAAGTGGGAATTGATAATGAAGGATTTGGGGGAGGAGGTGGGGGTCAGTGTATACAAAGAAAGAAAAAGTGTTTTGGCTAAACTGATTTGCTGATGCAAGCTACTGCAAGCTACTGACACTGAGCCTACATGGGCTCCTGTAAGAACAGAAGGGGAACCTTAGACTTTTGAAACAATGGAGTTTGGCTGTAGTTTTGGTCAAGGGCCAAATAGTCTTTGCCATTCCAAGCCCTCCAAAGAGTTTAGGAAATAAAGGCAGAGCTTTTACCAGCTAGACATATTGATGAGTTTGAGTCATCCTGCTCAGAAAATTAACAGTTGAGAGGCTGCGGGTATAGCACCGCAGCAGAGCGTTTGCCTAGCTGGGTTCCATCCACATCGTGGGGGTAGGGGTGGGGAGAGGAGGTGGGGAATAGAAGATGAACAGTCCTGCTTGCAGATCCACGCCTTTCTTCCGAAAGCCATCATCCTAACAGATGTGCCAGTGAGAACAGTTCCAGAAAAAGGAGTTCAGGTGGTAGAGACGCTACCCTACAGGCAGGTTTCAGTCTGTAAGCAGAGGCAGCCTGAGCTGGAGCACACACACATACACATATGCACATACTCATACACACATATACACACACACTCATACACACACACACACACACCCATATACTCATACACACACACACACTCATACATACACGTGTGCACACACACACTCATACACATATACACACTCACACACTCATGCACACACATACACACACACACTCATACACACATACACATACCCGTATACTCATACACATACACACACACACTCATATACACACATGTGTGCACACATACATACACATACACACACATACACATACACTCATACACACACAACTCATATACACACATATGTGCACACACATTCATACACACAGTCACACACATGCACACACACTCATATACACACACATGCACACACATATGCACACCCACATACACGCACATGCATGCTCTTATGTACACACATACGGGAAAGGAAGAGCCAAGGGGAGTTGTCTGGGAGGTGATGGTAAGAAAGGAATCCTGCTCGAGGACCCCTTCATCCCTGCAACCACACACAGCCTCTCTTGCTCCAGCTTCCCTCCCAAGCCTGTAGCTGCCTGCTGGAGAGGAAAACACAAATGGAGCATGAAAAAAAAATCAGCAAAATAATTACAGGTTACAAGAAATCAATTGAAACTGTGTAAATGACTTGAGGCAGGTAGCCGAGTCAGGCTTAACACCCAGGCTTCTCTACAGCTGCGGTGTGAGTCCTGTGACAGGACCTGAAGAGCCCTGATGTGGTGTCTAAGGATCTGACTGGGAGCCCCAAGCCTGTTGTAACCCACCATGTGAGCATGGCTGCCCATGCCCTCCTGAAAGCGGTTCGTCACCTAGGACACCATGCTGATCACTTTGTCTACTTGTATCTCCTGGATGGTTGAGGATCAATGTGCTAATGACAGGAACGTGCTAGGAAACTATACAGACCTAGACAGATGGGTCTTCTAACTTTCTCTCTTGAGTACCTTGTCTTCTTTATATCCCTGTCACCTGTTCTTGGGGGCAGAGCCAATACCCACAGCCTGGCTTGCTGTAGTAGCCTGGCTGAATTCGCTTGAATCCCTCATAGGCCTGTGGCCTGTGGTTTTGTGATCACATTGCTTGGGGGACCCACTCTCTGAGGGCCAGGGAGAAAGTGCGATTGAGGCTGAGTGGTGGAGGTAGTTTGGATTAAGGAAAAGGGGAACCCTGGAATGCAGGCTTAAGAAGCTTTCCCTGAGAGTGTCCTGCTTGGCATGGCAAGGGGGTCCTGGGAACTAGTGTCTGCCCTTCTGTGGCTTAACCACACTGCGGTAAGACAGAGCTTGCCACTGTGAGGCAAATGGAGTGCAACTTAATGCAAAACTGTGTACTTCTAACTGTGAACTGTCTGCAGTGAGAGCCCGGCAGGCTCATGGTGCTGACTGGGCTGGGAACGGAAGATCTTGAAGAGTACACTGGCTTACAACAGAGATGGAATGCTGGGCTCTGGACATGACAATCAGATAGGGCTATGACCTGAGATGTAGGGGCAGCTGGGGGTGGGGTGCATGCAGGGGAGAAGCTCCTGGCCAAGAGCATCTTGGGTACCTCCTTTGGAAAGATGCTAGATGACAGTGTCAGATAGGGCAAGACTTCTAAGTCTAGCCTGGGGTGATTTGGTGCAATTTAGACTAACTGTGGATAGGCTAATGCATTATTGATTTGTGCAATGGATAATTTCAGAGCTCCGAAGTAGGGGAAGCAAGAAAGCTCTGGGCTTTGCTTTGGCCCCAGGGAACAAACACTTGTTAGCAATGGAGTAACTTGGTGTTTGGAAAAGAGGCCCTGTTAACCTGGAATGGATCACAGTGAAGATCTCCTGGACATAGCAGGATGGGTGTTAAGCTGCAGGAAAAGGCATTGGAAAAGCACTGCTTGGGAGAACTGGCTAGACCTCTGGTTCGCCTCAGAAACACCAGCGATAACATGATGAGCAAGAGATAGATATAGCTCTCAGAACACGGAGCTGCTGAGGGTGAAAATCTGCAGTGCAGTCACAAATAACCACTCACACAGAATGGTCATGGGACACACATGGACACAGCCAAGCACATGCCCTGTATTCTCTGTGTCTGTCATTAGGCACCTGGACAGTTGATTCTCTCAGACACAGTGCCAATGGCACCAGGAGCCTTGTAGAGTTGACAAAAGGGTAGCATTGCCAGGTACGCTGCAAAGTCTCAGGGAGAGGATGGAACAGGAATTTCCCCTCCCTTGGCTTATATGGGACTTTTCTGCATGTTTACCTCACCCCAGACCCGCCTGCAGACCCAGCCTTCTGTGCCTAGCCCCAGGCTCCTGGCCTCCTCCCATTTTTCCATGCCACCCTATCTGGGTTGGACTTCAGGTTCTTGATGTGGAAAAAACCAAAACAAACAAAACAACAACAAACAAAAAACAGCAGAACAAGAAGACGGTGTTGCATCCTCAGAGAAGGTGATCATAGCATACTTATAGAGAAGACCCTTGAGGAGGTGAAAGGGTGGCATTGTAGGCAGCAGAAACAGTAGGTGTGGAGATTGGACTGTCAACTTGACACAATGTAGACTCTCCTGAGAAGAGAGTCTCAACAAGGGATTACGAGGGTCATGTTGGCCTGTAGGCACATCTGGGGAGGGCTATCACAGTAACTGGTTGGGTAAAGCCCAGTCCACTGTGGGTGGCCCCATTCCTTGCATTTATATGAGAATGGAGGTGAGCCGGGGCATGCATTCTCCCTCTGCCCTTGACTGTGGATGCCATGTGACTCTTTGAAGTCTCTGACTGGGACTTCACTTCAGTGGTGGATTAAAATAAACATTTGCTCTGCTAAAATGCTTTCTGTTAGGTTATCTTGTCATAGCAACAGAAGTGAAGCTGAGACTGGGGGTTGGGAGGTGACAGTTCAGAAGGCAGACCTGTGGCCTGTTTGTCCACTATTCCTTACCCTAGGCCAGCTCACAGTAGAGATTTATGGTGCCAATGTTCAGAACTGATTCTGAGTGTGACAGAGTGGGCACCATCCATACCAGATGGAGGCTTTTGGGAGACTTCCAGAGTTGACCCCAACTTCCCTGTCCCATAGGAAACCTTTCTAACCCAAGGTGAGCTGTCAGACTTGGGGTAAATCCCCAGTGGTTTGTCACAGATTCCTCTCCCTGGGTTAGTTGAAGGCAGGGTTCGCTGAAGGCAGGACACACTGTGCAGGTTGAGTCTCCAGCACGAGGTTAACCTTCGAACATTTACAGGGCGCAGACATGTGCTGTCATTTGTTCAATTTACATTTTCTGAGCAGCTACTTTGTCCAAACATTAAACCCACTGATCTGGGTTGGTGGAGGAGGGTGGGGGCAGCTAGGCTGCTGCCGCCCAGTCTCTGATTGGGCAACCCCAGGGTCAGGATTAGTGCAGACAGGCAGCACATGCAAAATGCATGCCAGGCACTCAGCCACCCGCTGACAGGGGTGATGTGAGAGACAGGGACACATGGATGCACACAATGAGGAGGTGACCTGGCAAAGAGTGTGGGCCATCGGTCATGGAAGACTGAGCCAAAGTGGAGTGACCGTCACTTTGTGGTTTGGTTTAAGAACTCCAAGCCGTTTTCTTGCTGGACCTGGAGTGGTGCATTTAGTAACCTGGTGTAAGTATTGTCCCCTCCTCAAGAAGTAACTAATAATGCCACACAGTCCTGGGATCCCCTCCTTCCAAGTGAGGAGACCAGGTAGTATGTTTCATGAGGGTGATGGTTAGTGGTGATTGGCAACATGACCAGCTCGAGGAGTACCTGGGAGGTGGGCCTGTGGGCATGGCTGTGGTGGATCATTGTGATTGTGTCAGTTAAGGTGGAAGATCTGTTCCCTGTGGGTGGCACCATTCCCTGGCTGGGATCAGAAAGGCACCAGAGAACCAGCACATCCCCATCCTCTGCTTCCTGCCTATGAATGTGATGAGGCAGCTGCGTCAGGCTCTGGGTGGGCTGACTGTACCTTGAACTGTGAGCTTCTTCCTTTAGTTGCTTTTGTCAGGGTCTTTTATCCAAGCAACAGAAGACAGCGAGGGACCCTAGCTCCCAGGTCTCCGTCCTTCTCTGCTCTCTGTCCACTCTATCTTTAAGTACCAAGCCTGTCAGTTCCCTAATTCCAAAAGGAAAGAGTTTGTTTTGGTATATGGCTCAGCATGGTCTGGCCCTCCTGCCTCTCCCTCCTGAGTGCTGAAATTACAGGTATGTGCCATACTGCCCAGAGCTACAAATTTGATAAAGATGCTAATTAATAAACACGCTGGGCTCTCATGGCAGCTGTGTGACTCTCTCCAGGATCCATCCCATGGTGCAACTAAGTCCCATTTCTGTACTAAATGAGGTGGCTTCCAGAATTCTTCATTTTTTTTTCTTCTGGGCCCAGGCCCTCCTAGCCAGTCCCTGATTTTATAAATACAACCTGAGGAACGTAGGGATTCTTTCATTTTTAAAATTGTATGTGTAAGAATATTTTGTCTGCAGGTATGTATGTGCATATGCATACAGTGCTTGTGGGGACCAGAAAAGGGCACTGGACTCCTTGTGACTGAAGTTATACATGGTTGTAAACCACCCTGTGGGTACTAGGAAGATAATGCTGGTTCTCTGGAAGAGCAGTCAGTGCTCTTAACCTCAGAGGCATCTCTCCAGCCCTGGGGCTTCTTGTGTTGGTAGATATTGTTCAAAGGCTCTCATATTTATTGTCACCCTGGGAGCCACACCAGCTGTCGCCAGCAATAGTCCCAGGAATCCAGGCAAAGCTTTGGCTTTGCCACTCTGAAGCCAAAAGCAAGCTCAAGATGAATCAATACGGAGCAGAGGTATATTTGTTACAGATGGGAAGAGAGGCACACCAGGGAAGAGTAAAGCAAGGGAAACGCTTTAGGTGGGCTACAAAGGGTTGGGGTGGATCTCAAGTTACTTCTTTAAAGGTAGATAAGAACCTGATAAAAACTTAAGGAATTTTTTTTTAAACAAAATTGTAAGGTGGGCTTAAGGGATGTTGTTTAGACTTCCATGTGGAAAGGGAGCGCTAAGAAGTCAAGGTTACGCCTGATCTTGGCTCCAACTGAGCGCAGTACACTACTGTTTTTTCTGTCTCTGAGAGGTGCTTAAGGAAACATACGATCTCTGTCAGTAATTTTGGTTTTATTAGTGGCACCTGAATTGTCACATTCTGAAATGGACAGGACAGGACCAAACCTGGATGAAGGACCTGTCTGCCTCCCCACGTTCCCTTCCTAGGTTGCCATAACTTCCTTGCTTGCTTTCTCTGGCTTCACCTGTCTCTGTTTACAGCTTGGAGGGAGAGGGCAGGTGGTAGTGTATTGGTTGGAGACCTTGCTGGTTTCTCACCAAAGACAGAAGTCTGTAGCAACGTACAAGAGGAAGGTGACTGGCCTGGACTTCTTCAGGATTAAAATATCGAGAGATGCCGGGGCTTTGACAAATGACAAAAAGATAATACAAAGATAAAAACAAAACAAAAAGCAAGTCAGCTCTCTAACAAGTAGATAAGGAGAGGCAAGGTAGGGTACCTGCTAGATGACCCCAAAGCCTCTCCTTTTCTGGTTCTCATAGGAGAGTCTCAAGAACTGGGCATGGCCAGTGCTGATATACAAACTCCCTGGGAAACTTGATTTAGGAGGCATCTACATCTCATTCTGGGGACCATAACCAGACTGCACAACTTATGACTGTCCCTTCCCACACCTATCACTCATGTGCAAGAACACGAGGCACCAGAGTCCTTCCTCTGGATACCCAAGTACATGCTAGACACTGCACACCATGATCAGACCAACTGTGGCTCTCCATGTGATGACAGCCATCAGGGAGTCCAATATCCACCCTGCCAATGTGTGCCTGAGAATATCTGCCTAAAGTTGGTACTGTGTGTGGTCGATAGTGCCTTTGGTCCACGGATGAATTAAAACGTGATTTCAAAACCAAAGGAAGATAAAATATGTATACCAACGAGCTCACTGCCTTTGTGCTAAAACGCCATGTGCGGGTTCAGGCGTGGGGAGCTTTGGCACCGGAGTTCAAGCCATAGCTTTGTGAATTCTGAATGAGTGCTGGGAGTGACTTGGTGGCTGCTGAGCCTGTATGACTTGTGACTTCATTAGCAGATACACATTGGGCTTTCAGGAGAGGACATGGTGCCCGTGTGCCAGCCCACTCTGGACAGCCATGCTCGGTGCTGCCCAGCACGAGGCAGAGGTGACAGCTGATGCTATGGTATATTCAGACCATGCACAAGGCTAGTGCAGCAGCTGGGGGAACCAGAGTCATTAGCTGAGGTTGACAGACTGTGATCTAGCTGGCCCCAGCCCATGTTTGGGATTCTAAGTCAGAAGGAAAGGTCAAGAGAGACAGAGCTGACTGGTTGACTGCAAGAGAAGCAGGTGCTGAAGTCAGAGCGTGCGTGGGAGATGGATGGGCACAGGTGGTCAAGGGGCTGAGGCAATTACAGGGAGGCCGATGAGGACTGTGAGTTTAGAGAGGACAGACTGGCATGCTTCAGCTGTCTGGAGAGAAGCAGGCTCCTGTATTCTACACACCATGAAGGGTACGGGGGTGGGGAGTGGTGTTTGCTTATTTTGTTGTTTCTGAGACAGTCTTATATATTCCAGGCTGGCCTTGAACTTGATAGGTAGTCAAGACTGAACTTGGAATGTCCCCAAGTCTCTGTCTCCAGAGACTTGTATTACAGATGTGCGTCACCGTGCCCAATTTTATGTGGTGCCGGGGATCGAAGCCAGGACTTTGTGTATGTGAGGCAAGCTGTCTATCAACCAAGCCACATCCACATCCCAACCCTATCTGACTTTAAAAATAAACACAAAGCAAACCACCAAAACCAAACAAACCAGACTTCTGTATGAACATTATTTTTAGTTTTTTTTTAAATTAAAAGTAACACCATATCTGTAATTGAAAAAATAGCAGCCCTCTGCCCTACTGTTTGAACTCCTGCTATCAGCCATTGTTTGTTGCTTCCAGTCCCTCCCCGTTTATCTCTAAGCAGCAGATCTCACTGGTGTTTCTTGGCTTTTATTTGCCTTGTGGGAGGATAGAGTTAGAGTCCCTTATACCATCCTCCAGTTTCCAGTCAGCCAATACACTCAACAGAATTGCTTTTCCTCACCCTCAGGATACAGTGTTCTCACACTGGCGGTGGTAGGGGAGGGGGAATCAGTAGTTGTCACTTATGACCAAGGTCATGGATTTACATTTGATTTACAGCTGATCTAGGGACATTAAAGCAACTTAAAAAAAAACACAAACAAAACCAGTTATTTCAAGTTTGCCCATTGCTGGATTTTTCCATGTGTCTGTCATAAAGTCACTCTCAAAGGCTCCTTTCCCCATGACTATAAAAGTTGCCACAATGTGTGCAAACATCAGATACTGTGTTTCTTTTGCCTTTTCCACTTGGAGATTTTCTCCTGGTGCCCTGTCTTTGTCATGTCTAAATTGTAGGGCTCTAAGCTTGTTATGCACTGTTTTGGGAAAACCATCTTACCTCTAATCTGACAATTCCCTTGGCTTATTTTCTGAGGTAAGCCTCTTAGTTTTAGAATTCCACGCTTCCTTCTCTATCAGGGTTCTCCTGAGGAACAGACTCAATAGGATAAACACACAAGCATGCGCTCGTACACACAGACACACACAGACACAGACACACACACACACACAACTATTAAGTTAGCTTTATAATAGTAACAAAAGCACAATTACACTTGAGAGTAGGAAATCTGATAGTTACTTCACCCTTAATGTTCAGGGCCTCGTCAGTTGTCCCTTGATGGCTGTCTCTTACTAGCGAGACCTAAGGCCAGTAGTTGTGAAGCTGGGTGCCTCTCAGTCCCAAGCTGGCCCCAAAAGTCTAGGAGGTTTCTATAGAGCGTCTGGTCCTTAGCCCCATACGAAATCTTAGAAACCCTGATTTTGCTCACACTGGCGGAATCAGCAGCAGCAACAACAGTAGGGCAGGTTGACTCCTGCAAGAGCTAAACCAAGCCAGCCATAGGATCCTTGACTTCCTTGGGCCATGCCCCTTTTAAAATCGGAGCTGCGGCCCACAATCCCTTGTTAGTTAAGGGACACTTCAGGCGATGCTCTTTATACAGGTGATTTTAATTTGTAGCCAGTTGTCGTTCAAATCAACCTTAATGCCCCCTTTCTTGGTTTTAGTCTGCTCTTTTTGAACGAAACATCTGCAAGCAGTGTTTTGTGAAAAGATTCAATGGTAGTTTACTTTTTGAAACCTGGCGTATCTGAAGATATACATAAAATCCATCCATTTAAAGCATATAGTGCAGCAGGATTTAGTTATTCTGAGTTATGCAAACAACACAGTTTAGTTTTAGGACATTCTCAACTCATCCCAAGCCCTGTCCACACTGGCAGTTTTCCACTATTGCTATGATTCTTCTAGCTCACTGTAGTGATCCCGGGTGACCACTGACTTCCTGTGTCTGTGGGTTCACTGACTGAACACTTAAGGCCAGGGATGGTCTTTTGCCACTGATTTCTTTCACTTTACCACAATCTTCCCTGTTCCCATTGGGCTAAGTTCTGTTATTTATTCTTTTACATTGCTGTATACTATTCTGGTGCATGGCTATACTTGGTTTTGTTTATCCACTTGTCATTATGGACGTCGTTTATGGCTGTTACCATTTCTTGGCTACTTTGAATACCATTGCTGTAGGTATAGGTTTTTTATGTGGATACGAGTTTTTATTTCTCTTTTATAGATACACAGCAGTTGCTAGGTATCCTAGCCAGTTTTTTTATCCCTTTGACAACATAGAATTAATCAGCTTATAAGAGGTGGATTTTGATTCACAGCTGGTCAGAGCCTATGATCAATTGGCTCCGCTACTCTGAGCCTGTGGTAAGGCTGTACCATGTTGGGAGCATGGAGAAGGGAACCTCTCACCTCCCAACAGCTAAGAATAAAAAATCAAAAAGACAGGAACGGTCTGAGATCTAATCACCCTTTTAAGAACATACTCCTAATGACCTAACTTCTTCCTATGAAGTCCCACTGTTCTAGTTAGGGTTTCTATTGCTGTGATGAAACACCTTGACCAAAACAAGTTGGGGAAGGAAAGGGTTTATTTGGCTATACTTCCACATTGTCATCTATCATTGAAGGAAGTCAGAGCAGGAACTCAAACAGAACTGCAACCTGGAAGCAGGAGCTGATGCAGAGGCCATGGAGGGGGACTGCTTACTGGTTTGCTTCCTGTGGCTTGCTCAGCCTGCTTTCTTATAGAACCCAGGAGCACCAGCCCAGGGATGGCACCACCCACAATGAGCTGGACCCTCCTCTATTGAACACTAATTAAGGAAGGCATTTTTCTCAATTGGGGTTTCCTCCTCTTGTGTCTTCTAACTTGTGTCAAGCTGACATAGAACTATCCAACACATCCATCTTACAGGTTCTACTGGTGTCCATTTCCATCGCGGGGATGGCTATCAACCTTTCAATTATACCCACAACACTCTCCTGCACCTATTAGCTCTTTCATCTGTTGAGATGAAGAGATGGCTTTTATCTCTCTCTTGTTCTGCTAATATGCATTCTGATAGTGATTGCCCTGAATCTGTAGACCAGTCTGAGGAGTGCTGTGATCTTGACGGGATGCAGTCTTCCATCCCAAGAACATGTGATGCCACCCACCTCCACTTATTTAGGCTTCTACTGTCTATCAGAAGGCCCACAGAGTGAAGGTTTGATCCTCAGGATATCATGATTGGAAAGTGTTGGAACCTTTGGAATTAGGAGTGTTGAGAGGTCTTCAGGTCTTTGGAGTGGTGCTTTCACAGTGGATTTTGGGAGCCCAGTCCATCAGTCACTCTCTTCACTTCAGGCCAGGAGGTGAGCTGCTCACTCTCCTTTACAGTTTTTACCTCTGCCGGCCCACATTCACACCAAAGGCCCTGAGAAATGTCTAACTTATCTCAGACAAGAATCTCCAGAGGCAGAGGCTGCCGGATTTCTGAGTTTGAGGCTAGCCTGGTCTACAGAGTTAAGTTCCAGGATAGCCGGTGCTATACAGAGAAACCCTGTCTCGAAAAACCAAAAAAATAAAAAAATAAAAAATAAATAAATAAAATAAAAAGAAAAAAAAGAAAAGAAGTCTCCAGAACTGTGCGCTATGTAAGCTTGTTGTCTTCATAAGTTAATTATCTTGGGTGTCTCATTATAGTGACAGAAAGCCAGTTAACACAATGCTATATTAAACTGACTTTAATATGTTAAATGCAACTTACATTTCCAGGATAAACTCGTTTAGTTACGGCGTCTGGGCCTTTTTATATGTTGCTGAATTTAGTTTCCTAGTATTTTTGTTGAATATTTTTACATTTTTAATCAAGAAATGTTTGCCTGCAGCTTTCGTGTGTTGTCTTGGTCTGGTTTTGATGCCAGTGTAACATTGGCCTCATAGATGAGGGTATAAGTGCCTATGGATAGTTTGACCATTTGGCAAAAAAGTTTGCTTTAGATGGGCACCAGAAAGCTTTTTCTTTAAGGAAGATAAAAGCTACTTTTAGAACCTCAAATAGTCACTGTTCATCTTCATCTCTTCATCCTCCAGTTTAGAATTCTCAGGTATTTCTTTTCTCCTAGTTTCTTATTTGGCTCATGTCTTAGGGTTTCTATTCCTACACAAAACCTCATGACTTAGGAGGAAAGGATTTATTCAGCTTACACTTCCACATTACTGTTGATCACTAAAGGAAGTCAGGACTGGAACTCAAGCAGGTCAGGAAGCAGGAGCTGATACAGAGGCCATGGAGGAATGTTACTTACTGGCTTGTTTCCTCTGCCTTGCTCAGCTTGCTTTCTTATAGAAACCAGGACTACCAGCCCAGGGATGGAACCATCCACAATAGGCTCTCTCCCCTTGATCACTAACTGAGAAAATGCCTTACAGCTGGATCTCATGGAGGCATTTCCTCAAGGGAGGCTCCTTTCTCTGTGATAACTCCCGCTGGTGTCAAGTTCACACAGAACCAGTAGAGAGCATTTATTCATTTATTCTTTTCTTCATTCTCTCTCTTTCTCTCTCCCCTTCTCCCTCTCCCGGCCCCTCTCCCTCTCCTCCCTTCATGTTGCTTTGTTCCTTCTTTGGAAAGTCTCAGATTGTTCTATTTCTGGAAACTTCTTCAAGATGTATCCTACTCTGTGTGTGTGTGTTTATTAATTATACTAGGAAATCTGTTTAATATGGAAACAGTCAACATGGTGGTCCATAGTCTGGACTCTGGAGACGACCAACATGGCGGCCCATAGCCTGGGTTTCGAAGACACCGTTTATTTTTAACCATTGCTTATGCACTAATAGCTCCTGCTTGCTGTTGTCTCCTTCCTGAACTTCTGTTACCACGAACTAGCTCTCAGATTTTCTTAACTCTTCTCCATTTTCCCCATCTGTTGTATTTTTATTCTGATGCCTAAGATATTTCCTCAACTTTATTTTTCACCCTGTTTTTGAAATTTCTGCCACACGCACGTTTAACTGCAAGAATTTCTTATTTTACTTTTTGGTTTTTTAGACAGGGTCACACAGTATAGTCTTGGCTGTCCTGAAACTCACTGTGTAGACCAGGCTGGCCTTGAACTCATAGAAATCCTCCTGTTTCTGCCTCTGACTCTGCCTCTTGAATAGGGTTGAAGGTGTGTACCACCACGTCCATCTCTTTCTTATTTTCTGAATGTTCCTCTTTATAGAATTCTATTTCGCTTTCGATAATGTATATTCCCATATGTCTAAAGATGTCAGGAATTTTCAAAGTCTTCTTGTGCTCTTCTCATTGTGTGTTTCCTCATTTGTATTTTCCTTTGTAATAGTTTGAGTGTGAAATATTTCTGACAAGCTGTGTGTGAGCTGCCATGTGGGTGCTAGGAAACGAACCCAGGTTCTCTAGAAGAACAGTCAGTGCTCTTAACTGCTGAGCCATCTCTCCAGCCCTAGAAATTCTTTTTAATAAAGACTTTTAGCCAATCTTACTTTAGCCCCACCCCACAAACTTCTACTTCAGGGAAAAAGAACAAATTACAAACATTAGTACTGAAACATAGAATACTTTGAGAAAACAGTATATATCAAAAAAGACAATAAAGGAATGTTACGAAGAAAACCTCTACACACACAGACTGAACAACTTAGATGAAATGAAACACTTCTTAGGGAGTGATGGGTCACTAATATGAAATATATGACTTGAGTATCTTTATAATCATTAAGAAAATAAAATTTCAAGCTATATCTCTGTGCTGGTTTTCCAGCTGTTCTGTCTGGGGTTGAAAAGAGTATTAAATCCACAGCTATAGTTATGGTTTATTTGCTATGCTTAGCTTCATCAACTCTTGCTTGACAGAGTTTAAAGCTTTTTTTTTGGTGAATATATGTTTTGAGTTGCTATGTCATCTTGATGGGCTGACCCTTTCTCATTAAGCAGTATCTTTTTTGTATCCTTGGTATTTTTATCTGATATTAATATAATTATGTATACTGTCCTTTGAGTAATATTTTATATAACCTATCAATCCCCATTTTAACTTTCAAATTGCCTCACTGTTGTATTTGAAATGAAAACTTTTAGGGTTTTTTGTTGTTGTTGTTTAATGTGCATGAATGTTCTGCCTGTATACATGCATTTGTACTACCTGAGTGCCTAGTGCCCTTGACTTCACCAGATAAAGGTGTTGGATCACCTGGAACTGGAGTTATGTCTAGTTAAGAGTCACATTGTAGCTAGTAACCTATCCTAAGAACAACAAATGCTCTTAAGCAATGAGCCAACTTTCCATTCCTGAAAGGAATTTCTTGTAACAACATAGAGTCAGTCATATTTTCCCAATCTTGTTTCTTTTTGAGAGTGAGGATTTAGGGAGAGAGGGTCTCACTATGTAGGTCAGGCTAGCATAGAATTCATTATATAGCCCAGGTTGGCCTCCCATTAATGACCATCCTCTCCTTCTCGGTTTACAGACAAGTACCTTCATACCTAGTCTTTTAATTAGTGTATTTAGACCATTTGTATGTGATACAATTAATTATTTATATGTTAATGCTTAGATTTGTCACATTGTCTTTATTTTTCTACTTGTGTTCTTTTTTCCCCTCAATTCTGTTTTCCTTTTTTATGTCGTCTTATGGATTCCTTGAACTGTTTTTTTCTTTTTTCTTTCTTTCTTTTTTTTTTTTTTTAAAGAATGCCATTCTGAATGTTCTTGAATGTATCCTTCTGTGCACCTTTCCGTGGGTTTCCATTTGGCATCGTATTACAAGTAACTCACTACAGTCTCCTGGCAGCTATCATTTTATCAGTTTGGATGTCGTATACACAATCTCACCATATTTATATTTCCTATTTAAAATACAATTTTTAAAAATACTTCCTGCTATAGTAACATTTAAGAAATACATAAGATCATGCTGTAATTTTTCTTTCAACATCAAGTATAGTTCAGAAAACTCCAGAGGAGAAAATTGCGTCTGCCCATATATTTTTACTACTTTTTGTTGCTTTTCTTTCCCTCTTGATGGTCCATGATCTTTTCTTCTATCACTTCCTTTCTGTTGTAAATCTTCCCGGCAGCTATTCTCCCGTGTGAATGGGCACCCTGTATATGGTAATGCCAGGCCTGTGTGGAGGTCAGAGGACAAACCCACACAAGTTGGTTCTCTCTACCATCTGGGTCTGCACGATCAAACTCAGCTGTCAGGCATGATGCCACATACCTTCACCTATTGAGCCATTGTGCTGGTCCCCTATAGCTGTTAAAAACCAAAAAACAACCAGCAAACCAAAAACTACAGCATTTTCTTTATATTTATTTATTTTTACGTGCGTAAGTCATTTGCCTTACTGGTAGTAGAACTCGGGTCTTCTGCAAGAGCAACATGTGTTTTTAATCACTGAGTGCCTTTCTAGCCCCCGGTAGCCACTTTTATATCGGTTTTCCTTTGACTGAGGATGTGTTAATCTTTCTTTCATGGTGGATGACTGTTTCCACTAAGCAGAGGGTAGCGGGTCGACAGTGTTCAGGTGAGATGTGTTCAGGCTTCCACGGCTGCTGCTGAGGGGTAAGCTGTCATCCAGTTGCTTTTCCCACGAGTGAAGTGTCATTTTCTCCAAACCTTTTCGAGACTGGTTTGCTTTTTCAAGGTTTAATTGTGATATATCTTGGCACGAGTTTTCCTACTCGGTCCTGTTGGAGCTTGCTCTGATTTATGGGTCTTGTTCAGTTTGGAGGCTTCTGGGCATCACTTTTCTGGCAGTTTTTCAGCTCCGCCACTTTCCTTTCCTCTTGAGAACTTTGGGATGTAGATTTAGACCCTTTGCTGTAGTCCCGCAGGCCTCTGAGGCTCTGCCACTCTCCCCTAACCTCCACTTTAGTCTTTCTCTGTCATTTAGATGTGGTAATTCTGGTTGTCTTATCTCCAAGTCACAGATTTTCTTTCTTTCTTTCTTTTTTTGTCTATTTCTTATATTCTTCCTTAAGCCCATTCGTTGAGCCTTTTAATTTGGGAGTTGTATTCTTAAGTTATCAAACTTCCTTCTTTTTCTTTACATTTTTTTTTTTCCGCTGAGGCTTTGTCTCTTGGCTGGAGTCAGTTGTGTTTATAATTGCTTACTGAAAGGTTTTATCATGGCAGCTTTAGAGTCTGTGCTGGGTGGTTAGCAACTGGATCATCTCAATACCAATACCCACCAATTTTCTCTCCTTCCCCTGCCCCCCAATTTGGTTTAATATCTTTCTGATTCTTTGTATGACAAGTGACTTATTTAGACCTGTGCTTTTTCATATTATGATACGAGGCTCCTTGTCCTATGTACTTTACAGGGCTTTTGCTGACACAGTGTCCACAGGGCAGTGGGTGGGGGGTGGGACACTGTCACTGACAGGATGAGGTAGAAGTCTGGCTTTCTGCTCATCTTCCATTGACAGCCAGAGATGATTCCTTATCTCTGCTGACTGGGGTGAGGGTTAGCCACCCTACCACACTGGTGAGATTTAGTTACCACCGACTCATGCTGTAAATCCTGACTGCCTGCTAGGCCTCATCTGATACCATCTGGCAATGGAGCGGAGTAGTGCTTTGTTACTTGGGGTTGGAGAAGGAGGAAGCCAAGCTTTCCGGGTGACACCAGCTGCAGGTAGCTTGTTACTAAGTTGCTCTCTTCATGCCTTTCTTGGACATACTTCTAAGTGAGTATCTCAGGATAATTTAGAACAGCCAACTGAGACCAGGAATCTAAGCCTGATTGAATCCAAGTTCACTCTCTGAGTAGGGGTGACACTCTAGGTACCCCCTGATGTGTTTATAAAAAGATAAAGGGGAGATATGTTCTATGGAGGTGTAGTCAGGTATGAGGGAAGAGGGTGCTTCAGCGGATCCATGCGGGGGCATCCCTTCCCCCTGAGTGACCAGCCACACGACAGTATAGTATAGAATAGTTTATTCAGGGCATGGGGAGGGGAGTTGAGAGGGTAGTAGAGGCAGAGAAAGGCAGAGAGAGAGAGAAAGAGAGAGAGAGAGAGAGAGAGAGAGAGAGAGAGAGAGAGAGAGAGAGGAGAGAAGTAAAGGGGTAGAGGCCAGCCATGAGCATGTGGATAGAAGGGAGGGGGAAGGGAATGAGGAAAGAGTGGGAACAAGAAGGGAAGGGGAAGAGCAAGAGACCAGCAAGAGAGAGCAAAAGAGAAGAGGAGGTGGTAAGCAGCCCCTTTTGTAGTGAGTCAGGCATACCTGGCTGTTGCCAGGTAACTGTGGGGCGGAGCTTAGACAGAATGCTAACACCCCCCTTTTTGGTTTATGATTGAAGAAGGGTAGGTATTAAGTTTGTTTTCTGACTTGCTAGGCCACTCCTTTGCTGATCATTTGATTTGTGATCTCCCAGCATCAGCACCAGTTAGTGGCTCTGCTTGCTAGCATCTTCAGCTCAAGCTCACATGAGTCTATCAGACAGAACATGGGGGACCTTGCCACGGTGCCATCCCTGGGTCCCACTGCTCCAAGCCAGTATTCCTTCCGTTCCCACCTTTCAGAGCCTTCTTGAGCCTGTGTGATACACAGGAAGGAAAGAGAGAAGACTGTGAATTCCATTGTCCCGGAAGTTTCCAATACATTTTTTTTCCTGTTCTTTTAAGTGTAGAAACACTCATTTACATGTGCCTCAAACCACAGGCTTTGAAACAGGATGCAGAACGATTACCAGGGAGCTTTCTTCCTGTTGGAAGCCAGGGGGCCCGGAACCTGTAAGCAGCTCCACAGCTGTGTGCCCCAAATCTCCCAGCAGAGCAGAAGCAGAACTGGAATGCACTGTCTGGCTCGTGTGATTCTCCAGCTGGTATACTCTCTTAGGCTTCTAGCCTGAGGTGCCTAGGCTCAAATACTAGAAGAGTGGTCTCATGGGATCTGACCAGGCTAGCCTCTTGTGGATTCAGATGACAGGGCTGTCTCCTTAGAGAGCAAGAACTGTCCATCAGAGATGCTGTCCGGCAGGGTCATCAAAGGTCTGGCTGTGGACCACCTGTCTGCTATGTTAGGATTCCAGACTGCCCTAGAAGGTGGACATTGCAGGAAAGGGGTAAGGGTTGTACTCTTTCAAGCTTTGTTGTGGAGGGAAAGGGGGAGAGATGTATGATGACCTGGCCCTCTTCAAAGCGCAACAGTCTGTGATTCCCTTGGAGCAATAGCCCCTGTTGCCTAGTATGAGAGACCTCCCAGCCGCTCCATCGTTTTCTGGGAATATTGGCTTGGTGAGGAAGGCCACTGCAGTTTTAATTTACGGGAATATGCCTGAGCCTTGAGGGTCATGGAGCTTCCTCTGGGGGAAGCAAGATGGAAACAGGCTAGTTAGAAGCAGCAGACAGTGGAAGACTAATGGGATTAATGCTTGGGATTCATTAGCAGAAGATTCTGGAACCTTTCCAGCCCTCCCCAGCAAATGGTCCAAACTGCCCCCTTAATAGCATTAAGTGAAATTACAAATCAGTGAGGCTGGCTGATCGATCTCCTTGGGGCTTCTCTGAGATTCTGAATGGGGGTGGGGGCTGATCCTCTGTGGGACCTGCTACCACTTCTCTGACAGCAGCTGCAGCGGCACCCAATCTACTGGGTCACTTTTCTCTCCCCTGCTAGGGAGGAACAATGCCCAAACAAGCATCTTTGGCTTGTGATCAAAGAATTCCTCACCAGCGTCCCACTCCACAGCACTGATATCCACCCTCAAAAGGAAGCCAGAGAGAGAGAACTTTCCAGAGAGTTCAGACATTCCCATGGCTGCAAATCTAAGGTTGGAGAGATGTCCTGAGAAGAAAGACCATGTGGAACTTGTTGGGGGGAGGGGTGCTTCTTTTTCTCAGCCACCGCTGGCTGGGTACCACTGCCTCCCATGGCCAGGTTCTGCTGAGTTCTTGGAACTTTCCAGGAGAGGCCCTGCCGCCTCAGGTCTCTACTACCGTGCTAGTCCGTCTCCTCTCTCCCCAGCACAAGATACATGACCCTATCACCCACATCCTACCTTCCTTTCTAAGAAGACAGTGTGAGCATGAATAGGTCACAGTTCTCCAGAGAGACCAAACCAATAGGGTGGACATAGACTAGGACATTTGCTATGGAAACCAGCTTATCTGTGAAGTCCTGTGATAACCCTGTAAGTCAGAAATACCGGAGAAGCTGGGATTTGATTAGGTCTGAGTCTAAAGGTCTGAGACACAGGCACTCCAGAGTATGGGGGAAGGAAAAGATGGGCCTGCTCCCCCAAGCCCAGAGAGAAAGAGGGGCTTCTCCCTTCTACTCTGTCATTCTGTCTGGATCCTCAGTTGGTTAGTTGATGCCTGCCCGTATCAGGAAGGTAGTTCTTTGTATAGTTTGCCTTTGCAAATGCAAATCTCTTCTCCAAACACCCACTAGACATGCCCAAAAATAATGTTTTCCCAACTAGCTGGGCATCCTTCAACCTATTCAAGTGGACACGTGAAATTATCCATCACAGAAAAACAACCAAGCCAGGTACAGAAATGAGAGCAGAAACACGGGCAGTGGGCTTCTCTGCAGAGGTTCAGGAGCTGCAGGGAGACCTCAGTGCCCTGCACCTCACCAAGCCCAGTCAGCAGAGGCATCCACAGCAGAACAGGTCCAAAGCAATTCCTTCATGACAGTTACAAAGGACAGACTGGACTGAGCACACTGTGTTTCTTGGGGTTTCATGAGCATCCAATAGCATCAAACCCCATGGGCACACCTGGAGGCCCACGGAGGCTGTCGGTCAAGAGTTCTGCATCGATAGTAAGCACAGGTGTCTCCATCTGCCCAGGAGAATCTTATCTCTACTTCATCAAAATGGGAAATCAATTCCGGTGATTACCCTATTTCCTCAGTTTTAATATCCCACTGATTATGAGACGCTCCCTTGGTTCAATAGCCTCCTCCCTCCACCCCAAAAAGTGAAACTTCACAATAAATATGCACATCTATTTTAAGACCCATGCCTATTTCAGAAATGTTAAGATGTGTGCCGGGAAGGGGAAAGATGCATATTATAATTAAGAGAAAATGGTAATTGAGAGATAGTCAAGCCGATTGCCTGATTGAATTCATCAGCAAATGCAGTCGGCATGCATCGTTGGTCTGCACCATGGGAGAAAAGGCTTTTTAGTGAGGGAATTGTGTGTGTTGGTGAGCATCCTGGCCAATGGATCAGATGCTAGTTTCTTCTGCCCATAGGGTAATGACTGGGGGACACAATCATACCTGGCATCTCATTCCAAATACTGACAGGCAGAAAAATTACAGACACGACTCCTCCCTCTCCTGTTATCAGATCCTCCCTGTCACTGGCCAAGGGTTCAGATCTCCTATGGTGTCACCAGTATGAGAGCCCCCCATTTTTGAACTTTGTTCTGGAACACCATTACTTAGTAAATACCAGCTGCAAGGCACCATGAAACAGAAGAAATGGAGGCAGGATGATCCTTATCACCAGCTGTACGGACAGAAGCACGGTCCTGAGCGGCAGCAAGACTAGTTGGACCCCCATGAGTTGTGCCAGAAGAAGGTGAGTATATACTGTTTAGGACAGAAGTGAGTTCATCTAAGCTGGAATGTACCTGCTTTGTGCTAAACTATTACCAGGCATATTCCTGGCACGAGGGTCTAGTTGAAAAGCCAGAAAACACTGACTGTAGTTTGTGGTGAAACTTCAGGAGAAACAAACTAGAGGGGCACACAGATGCATCATGGTAGTTACAACTCAAGATGGCTGCAGTCACGTCAAGCTGAATCTGTACAGACTTCTGCCAGAAGCGCTGGGAATTCTCCTCCTGCCCATCGTCTGGCCGAAGTATCAGTGTGAGCATTGCCACTGCCCCCATCACCCTCTATCCCAGAGGCTACAGAGAAGCCTGCAGCCAGATGTCTGGTGCTACGTCTCCAGATCCAACACCTTCAGGCCCCAGCCTTTGTTGATGTGGTCTTCCTAACCTTGGATTCCTATGTGTTCAATCAATCCGAAGTCCTGAGGAGAAATCAAGGTGGTCATTAGACAAGGACTAGATCATGTGATAGGACAAGAGCTGGTGACGAGCCAACAGAATGTCAAGAATATCTAAGGTGTGAGGTAGGGGCTGCTGGGAAAATTTTGCAAAGAAAATGAAAAAATTCAATTTTGATTCATGATGGGAAAGGAGGAAAAAAGTGAGCAAACACCAAGAGGGATGGAACCTTTGCAAGTGAAGACAACTCTGAAAAAAGTAGAACACCTCTCACTTTCACCCTTCACCTCTCACCTTACTACAGTCCATCTTCTCTACATTTCTAAATTTCCTGTTTTTCTCTATCTTTCATGCCGTGGCTCTCAGCCTATAGGTATTTGGGAATGTGTGGCTGTCACAATGACAAAGCTCTGGTGACACTGACTGGATGGGGCCAAGGATGCCAAGAATAACTGAAGCTTTGGAGATAGTTTTGCCCAAGAAAGAATGTCCCCTTCCAAAAGCCAGTGCCAGGCAGAGAATCAGCCTGGCATGCCCTTTGCCTGCTGTTAGCATGCCCCTGTCCTTGACTGTGGCAGGACCTCTCCCCACCATGTGCATGCCTCTGTCCAGGGGTGTGGCAGGACCTGTCCCTGCCATTGACATGCCTTTGTCCTGCAGGGCAGAGGCATGGCCTGTCCCTACCATGGAGATGCCTCTGTGCTGCTGGGCTGCCTTCCCTGGCCATCACCCCATCACACATTTGGAATTTTCCATTACCAGTGGAACTTTCTTACCAAGCTAAGGGAGACAGATGGGAAATTGTCAAAGAAAGCACAAAGCATATAAACAGAAGAGCAGCGGCAGATTTCTGAGTCTCGGCTTAAACCTCTTCATTCTATCACACAGACACTTTTTTTTTTAACTCATGCTTTTCCTAATTGAAGTGATATAGTAGACAGAGTCTCACTTGTCTTCCCACTCCAAGAGCACCTCAGGGTCATCCTGGCCCTGATGCTGGCCTGGCAGACTGCTAGACTTACCAAAGGCCAGTTCTGGGCCACCCTTAGCATGTGATTTAGAAAGAATATGGGCTCAAACCACTTGGTCCCCCAAGCTGAGGTGGCCTCTGGCCTCTCCTGGCCTTTGATCTTTCATGTTGGCTTCAAACAGTAGGTTTCTGAGCAAGGCGTGGTCCTCTCTCTGTGGAAATGCTATAGTTGCAAAAGGGAGGACTCACAGACTTGTGAATTCATGCAGGAAAAGTTCACTGTTTGCTCTAAGGCTAAAACCAGAGCTACTGAGTCTGCTTGTTGGTAACCCAGGCTTCTTCCACCTGGTGGCTTCTCCCTCATTGATTTCTAGGCTACTATGGCTGTCTGCATCCAGCATGCAGGTACCTGATTATGATCTCCATGGGACAGGCCTTACATGCTACATCTCTGATTCTGTTGAAAGGCATGAGATTTCATGGTGTCCTCTAGCTGCCAGAGACTGGGAAATGCAAACTGAGTTATGTATGAGAACATGAAGAGCTGGCTTAGTCCTCAGCATATGTCCTTATCTACCCGAATCCGGATTTCTCCAAGTCCCACAGTCCTTTTCTCTTTCATTATTGGCAGTCTAAAACAGTTTTCTGGTTAGCAATTAAGTGGCTGGTTTCTCATAATGTTAGACATAGAATTATCATTGACCTGGCAGTTCTAGCCTTAGGAGTATACCCAGAACTGAAAGTAGAGACAAACCAATATCTGGTGACACACAGGCACAAGTAGCCCAAAAGAGAGAACAACTAAAAGTCCATCAGTGGAGTCAGTATGGACACACAGCCGAATATTATTTATCCAGAGAAAGCGATGAAGTATGGGCACATACTAAAGCATAGATGAACCTCCAAAGGACTGCGCTAAATGAAAGAAGCCAGGCAGAGGAGGATGCATACCACGTAGTCCATCCACAAAAAATATCCAGAGTGGAAAATCCATACATAGAGAAGACTGGTGGTTTCTCAAGGCCAGGGAGGAGCTGCTTATTGGCCCTGGTGTGCGTGTGTGCGAGCATGCTTTCTTCTGGGAGTAATGAAAAGACAGCTATAAATACTTCCATGTTATAGATACCGCTGAACTGTCTGCTTGAGAATGGTTGACTTTAGTTGTGTGAATCACAGGACATTAAAACTTAGGGTTAATCATTGTAGAAGAAAGTCTTAAATGGCTGGATTTGTCTTTCATGAAGACTTTCTTTGATCTACCCTCTTTGTTAACTGTTTTGGTCTCATCACATGAAAGGGATCATTCTGGCCTAGTCTTTTAATGACACTGGGGGATTAACTGACCGTTTCCCCCTCAGCCTCTGGACTCCCTCCTAGAGTTCAGTTTCTATTAATAGAAAATGCATTTCTAAGTCATAGAGTCTCCCTTAGAGAGTCCGTTAGCTGACCACTGACGTAGACATCTGTATGCATCTGTTATTTCCACCCACTTCTGTAGCTTCTCATTCTCTTTGCTGCCGTGCTTGCCCTCCATCTCCACCATCTTGGATGCCATGGTTAAGACCTACAGCATCCCTGGTTCTGATCCTTTCAGGGTATACGACTGTGGTCAAAGAGTCCTTTTAATAACGAAAACAAATCTACAGAGAAGTCATATTCTGTTCATGCTTCAAATTCAGCAGTGCTTGCACAATGTTTTGTGCTGCCTTTGAGGAAGGGTTTCTGATTAGAATGCAAAGTCTCTGAGGGTAAGAGCCATGCCCTAATCACCTTTCCATTCTTAGCACTTAACGCAGTGCCTGGATTATATATAGTAGCTGCTCAATAAAAATGGATTAAGTGGATGAACAACCGTGTAATAGGATACGATGAGAGAGACTGTTTTCTCAAACGAATAAACAATCCAATCGAAGCCATTGTCTTGTAGAGAGAGCAACTTTTACTTAAAATCAATGGATGTTCATTCCTGCGGACCAGCACAAAAGAGATATTCTTCAAGATGGGCAAGGACTATACGCAGGCAGGCTCAAGGAAGGAAACAAGCTGTGTTCGAAATAGTAATACAGAGCTTAGTAAGCAGGCGACGGGCAGTGAGTGGGCAAAAAGATCTCCCAGCAGGGCGGGAGCCTGCTGCAGGCAGAGGGAACCTTAGGCAGTGTGCCCCAAAGGTGTGCATTTGGGACACAGTGATAGTGTAGGTGGCAGTCTCAGGCAAGCCCATCAGGGGGAAAAAGAGAGGATCTGAGGACTGTAGGAAGAGCGGCTGTCTAGGAGGGCGCGGTGGGTGCTGTAGACGATCATATACAGCCGGATGGCAGGTGATGGCCTTGAAGGGAACAGACAGCAGCCTCTCTCTGGGCAAGATTTCTAAAACGAATGATGAAATTAAGACTCTTTGGAGACTGGGTTTGGACTCTAGCTTTGAAGGGATCAGCTTTTTGCAGTTGACTCTCCTGCCAGGGAAGGGGTGAGAACCTAGGTGCTCCAGAACTCCCTAGAAACATGGCTCTTAAACTAGCTCACGTGATCAGAGTGGAGCTGTGGGATCTGAACTCCTAAGGCTGGTGGAGCTGTGACCGAGGCCAGGGTGAGCGTACAGAGAGCAAGGTGCTAGCACAGGTTAACTTGGAAACCAGACTTTCAGCCAAGCTGATGATCAGGCTGTACCCATAAATCCACAGGATTTAACGAACACACATTTCCAAGATGTTCTTTCCTGGTAGCAATGTAGATTTATAGTCTGGACGGCTAAGCTTACTAATCCTAATAATTGTCTTTAGAATACAAGTCTATGAAAGACTGAAACGAGCTATGACCCAAGGTTCAAGAAGAAAGAAGGGGCTGGAGGGACAGCTCAGCCTTTAAGAGCGTGTGCTACCCTGTCCCTAGAGCCCTTGTAGGTGTGGCTGCTGTGTCACAGTGCAGCAGTAGGTGACAGAGAGGAGAGAGGCTGTGTCTGAGCTCAGTGTTCTGACCTATGAACTATGAATGATTAGTAGCCCCAGATGACCCTTTCCTGGTGCCACAATGCATGGGCAGGGTGTAGCACGGCTGAGACCACTCCTGAGACAACCCCAGGCACTCAGAGACCCTGGGCAGCACAAAGAGGAGTAAGTGAGTGGTGGAGAAAGAGAAACAGAAGGATGTGGGCACAATGAGGAGAGGCAGAACTGGAGACTTGAGGGTAGTGAGGACAGCCTGTTGTGAGTAGTCAATGATGCCACCTGGGACCCTGGTGGGGTCCTGGCTCGTGCTGTCACCTGGGGCCATGTCTCGGTCTGTGGCCCTGCAGCAGCAGAGATTTGTTGTCACTAAAGGTCAAGTAGACTCTCTGATCTGGGCTGCTGCCCGCCCAGGGACATGTTGATGTCTGAGGGCTGTGCAGAACTGGTCTCACCCCTCACCTGGGCATCACGGAAGAGCTGGCCCTGGGGAGAGCAGGCCCGCACATTGTGGGAGTTGTAGGTGAGCTGGTACTGGGAATATATCTGTGGGAGAGCTGGTCCTACCACTCTTCTCCCAAATAGTGGCATGGATGAGGGAGAGGTAACCACTTCCCTCTCACCCCTCACCACCTGCAGCAGGTGGGAGACCGAGCGCAGGGGTCATGAGAGCAGGGGAGCTGTTCCTGTCCCTCTACAGCACTCAGGAGAGCAGGCTCTGCACCTCACTTAGGGGACACAGTAGAGCTGACCCTGGTGGTGGGGGCACAGGCAAGCAAGCTGGCCTGAGGGTGTGAGCCTGGGAGAGCGGGCCCTGCCAGTTGTCTGCTATGCAGTGACATGGGCAAGGGAGAGATGCCCCACTCCACCCCTTGCCACCTATGGCAAGTAGGAGACCTGGCCCCGAGGTCTTCAGAGCGGGAGAGTTGTCTCTGCCACTCACCTACTGTAGCACTTGGGAGAGCAGGTGCCTGGCACCTGACCTGGGCAGCATAGTAGAGCCGGCCTTAGATGTGGGGGTTGCGGGTGAGCCAGCCCTGAGGGCATGAGCACAGGAGAGCCAGCCCTGCCTCTCATCTGCTGTGTGGTGACCCAGATGAGAGAGAGAGAGACGCCCTCCTCTCCTCCCTCATCCTTCGCCTCCTATAGCAGCTGTGAGAGCTGCCACGTCTCTCACTGGCTGCAATGCTTGGAAGAGCAGGCCCTGCACTTTGCCTGGGCAGCATGGTTAAGCTGGCTCTGACTGTCAGTGAGCCAGCTGCAAGGGTGGGAAAGCAGGAGAGCTGACAGACTGACCATCTCAGATACCTCTCAGGGCCAGATTCAGGGCTTTAGATTGACCCACCCCAATGCCACATCATTGACAAACTGCTGGAGTACACGAAGGCACCAGTCTTGAAGATCTAAAACTCCAGGATCTCCATGACAGGGCAGCAACAGGATGTCTGAGAGGAGTCCCAGTGAGGTTCCAGTACTGATAGAGTAGCAGAAGCCAGAGGCCCCGTACCAGACCAAGAAGTCATTGCAATAAACAGTTGCAAGCAAAGAAGTGTGGACAAAAGGGAATCCCGTGACACACTACGGCTTCCACAGTGAGATTTGTTTCCCTCTGTGTTGAGGGATAGCTGTGAGGATGGAGGGCAGGAGTGAGGGGAGGGAGAGATGAGTTGGAGTGCATGACGTGAAATTCACAAAGAACCAATAAAAAGTTAAAAAAGAATCACATGTTGCTCTTGCAGAGGATCTGAGTTCGATTCCCAGTACCCACCTAATGGGTCACAATCATCCATAACTCCAGTCCTGGGGGCTGACTTCTCAGAACAACCATGAATACAGCAAACATACATAATGCAGAGAAGTACTCATACATAAAATAAAATGAACAAATCTATTTTTTTTTGAAAGGAAGGAAAGAAGGGGGAAAGAAAAGAAAAAAAAGAAAAGGAAGAAAGGAAGAGAGGAGAGGCCTGTTTCATTGCAGCACAAATGGCCAGATGTGTGAATGTGGGTATCCCTGAAAGCTCTTAGCCTGCTTTGGCCCCCTTGTCCAGATGACACCCGCTCCTTCCCTGAAGACTACAGACCACTAGGCTCTGCTCTCTTGTACAGGGATACGGCTGCCACGGCTTCCTGGTTGTGCTCACACAAGCTCTCAGCAGCATATGCTCTGTCCAGGTCCTGAAGAGGTTTAGTGAATCCTGCATAGTCCCTGCCTGCCTGGGACTGCCAGCCCTTTCCCAGCCTTTTACATGAATTCTTGTCTTCTCAGCAGTTTTATGAGCTGGCCCCTTTCCCCCCATACATTCCCTTTCCAGAGTGCATCAGTCTAAGTGAGTCCTGACGTTTGCAATACTGGATGGGAACAGATATAGAAATTGATGTCTTGGGTGGTGGCAGGAAATATACCCTTAGAGACAGGAGCGGGTGATAGGGCCTGTCATCTGCCTGGCTAGAGATGAAGACAGTGCAAATTCACCTTCTAGCTGTCTGTGGGTGGAGGAGAAAACAGATTGCACTGGTGAACATTACTGAAGACCACGGCAGGCAAAGCCAAGGGGCTTTGGCTCTTGCTCAGCCCCCTGGACCACAACCCCTGAACCAGATTTCAGTGCAGCTGTGGATCATCATGTCCAAGTTTTTACCAAGGTCTCTGCTTCCTCGTCTTGAGGCTTTCCCCAAAGTCAGGGACAACAGCCAGCCTCCTCCAGAGAAGAAGTTATCATTCTTGAGGGGAATTAAAGCTGGGGGCTAGATGTTCCCCTTCCTTTCCTTTTGAGGTGACTTATCCCTCTGCACCAATGGGAGTGAGTCCACCCTGTTGGCTGGTTTCCCTTTCCTATCTCATTCTCAATGGTTCATTATCTACTTACTGGGCAAACCTGCAGATGAACTTACCGTCAGTAGAATGATTCTGAAGAGGCGCTCCAGGACTGGAGCCAGCAGTTTGCTTTTGCCAGGAAACCTAAGGAGTGCGTGGAACTCAGATTCATGGATTTCAGTTCAATCTATGGAGACAAAGGCATGACGACTTTCTGGTTCCCAGTGGCTGTCTTATGCTGCCCAAACTGCAAACACAGTCTGATCCTAAGATGGTTGCAGCACAAATTTAGTAAAAAAAACCATAGATCCTTTCAATTTCCTAATATAGAGCATCGAGTTTTAGTCAGGAATAAGTAGGGTCCCAATAGTTAGAATAAAGCTGTCTGAGAAGAACCGGACATTGAGCTCACTTTCACAGAGCCATTCTTGCAGGACATGGCAGCTCGTCTCTCTAGACGCTGGCTGATCCTATCTTGCTTGGAAATTCTAGGCAGCTACCTTGCCAGGGAGGAATCAGTGCCCTTCTTTATCTCTAGGCTGAAACAAAGAGCTAGAGGCAAATCCCACAGGCAGAGAGGTGTAAGAGGGGCGACTTACAGAGATAAACTAGAGGAGAAATACATGCACACACCAAAAATATTGTGTCGTGGATAAAGGTGATCACCAGAAACCTGGGGCATTCATATGGGTGTGCATTAGGGAAGAGCATGTGGAGACAGATGACAAGGGTGCTTGAATTTGAAGACATGGGAAGGACATGCTGGGGGTTCTACACTGGATGTCCCAGTCTAACCTAGTCACCGGCTGTGCTCCTGGATCTTTTTGACTGAGACATGGACTCCACCTGGATTCTGACTGAACAGATCTGAGAAGCCAGTCTCTGGGACACGGGGAAGGGATGAATACAATTTGAGAAGGAGAAATGGGTTTCTCTAAGTCCTATCTATTTACTCTGTAAGGAGTCTGAAGCTTGTATTCCTTCTGGTGCCAGGAGGGTCACTTTCTGTCATCCCGGTATCATGGTTAGACATCAAAGCTTAGAATAGAAGATGTGAGCACCATTGGCTCTGGAGTCATCTCATGAAGAACATACTGAGGGAAACCTAACAGCACCCCATCTGCCCCAGTGCTATAGATGGATGCCTGAGAGGGATGGGTGAGCTCCACTGGTGGCGTGCATACAGTAAGATGAGGGATTTCCCCCCTGTCCCTACTCTTGGGAGAGAGAAGGGCCCTCCCAAGAAGTCATGAGAAAGACAGAAGCAGAGAAGGTTGCAACTTTATGTCCTGGCTGAATGTCTGAGACCCAAAAACCAATCACACAGCCCTACAGTTTGTCATGGTACAAATTTAGTTTAAAACCATAACCCAATTTCTACTGTGGAGCATCAGACATTGATCTGGTCTAAGACGTGAGTGAAGCTACAGAAACAGGGTGTGTGTTGAATGTAGAGCATAAAGCAGCCACTCTTCCAGCATGTGGCCTGTGATGACCTATGAGCTTCCCAGTGGTTGGGTAAACAAAATAGTAAGACCTGGTCTGGGCTATCTATAGAACTGCCTCCCACCATGGGACCCCAGCATCTGGAGTCCCGCTGGTGACTGCATTTGGTGAGAGATGCTGGGAGTAGGGTTTTAGGCAAGCCATCCAAGTCTCAAGAGTTCACATGTGGAATGAATTCAGCCCAGGATTTGGAGCCTGCCCCACAGGGGGCTCAGCCACCAGCCAGAGAAGCAGTAGTAACATTGGACAGCATTATGCCCTGGTTCCTGCATTAGTTCATAGACATGAGGCCTCTCTGTGAGGGGAGAGCCAAGGAACAGCATGAGAAGGCGCTGTAGACCAGGGCTTCCTGGAGCCATGTGTGACCAGGAGACTGTGTACTAACCAGAGCCCCTAGGATCTTTAGAACCTGGCCCATAGAACATGAGTTCTTGGGAACCCAGAACAACAATTTATCCATGGTCATTGTGCTTTTGTGGGCCAGGTGATAAATGGATTTTTACCTGACTGTTTCATGTAGACTCGTGGGGACACTGATCCTATTCCTATATTCCCCCAGTTCTAGAACAGATTTCTCTGCCCACTGGAGAACACTCAATATGGCCCATAAAATAAGGGCTGATCCATAAAATAAGGGCTGATTCCATAGGCTGACTCTTGAGAATCTGGAGTGCCCCCAGGATTCATAGAAATACTCAGTGGAACCATTAGCATTCGCTTCAAGCAGTGCCAGAGCAAAGGAAGGCTCTGTTGTTGGCCTGGTCACCACATGCATCTTGGTCCTATACAGACACCGTGAAGACAAATGTCTGTGGAAGAACAGGATTCCACATGGAGCCATGGGAAGGCATTAAAGGAAGATGTTCAGTGAGGTCCCTGGGCCTGGGAAGCAAAGTCATCCTCTTTACCCTGTAACTGTTCATGTTAGAGCTAGCTCTTGACTTTCTACTATACCTCAGAGACAGGCTGTGAGAACATAGCGATTCTGCAGTCCAAGCATTCACTCTGTCCCTGGTGCGATCTCGGTGCTCCAACAAGGGACATGCTCAGCACCTCCATGCTGTGGAGGTTCAGGACATTTGGGACCAGGCCAGCAGATCTGAAAGGCATGGGTAGTTAGCACATGGCTTGTGCTTCCAACATGCATGTTCCTGCCACGCAGCCACAGCTCATACCTGTGAGCTCATGGAGAATAGCTCTCTAGGAACTGTCAACTGCAGAGGCAAATGGAGGCCTGGTTGATAGGTAGCTCTAGATGAGATGCTGATACCACTCAACAGTGGACTGCTGTGACATTAGAACCATTTTCAGGTCAACCTAAAAGGATGCCAAGAAGGCATAAGATCCTGCGGATACTTCTAGAAGTGTGGAGTATACATTCCTCCCAAGAGATGGGCTGAGGTGTCTAGTTACAGTGACTCATGTTGAGTTATCCAGAAGGCCAGGACTCAGACATAACAAGATGAGAAAATTAGGATAAGAAGATTTAATGGAAGAGATCATGGTGGACCCATACTGGCAAATCATAAAAACCTGCCACTCTCCCTCCTGCCCAACACTCTGACCTCCAAGGCTGAACCAACTGTGTCACTTTCTGACAATGTCAAAGACTCATATTGATTAGAAAACACACATGTCCTCCACACAACCTGTGTGTTCCCTGCATCTCAGACACTTCCCTCCTTTCCAGTCTAACTTGCCCTCTGTTTCAGCCTTTTATACCTCTATGAATCCCCCTCTGCCCAGTACTGTGTCCTGTGCGTCCTCCAAGTCTCAGCTCAAAGGCCACCTCTGACAAGTCTGCCCAGACAGTCCCAGGTAGATGTAGGCTGGTCACTGCTGTCGACTCTAGAGCTAGATCTTGTGGCCTTCAATCTTGGCCCAGTCACTTGTTAGTATGTTACTAATGTTCTTATGCTTCACTTCCATCCTTTGTAAATGAAGCAAGGTTGGCATGAGGATTAATAGGTAATTAACACCAATAATAATGTTTGGGCTTATAAATAATAAAACAGAAGTACTCAATAATTAACACGTCATCGAATCTACAAGCGAAGGGGCAGGCCAGGTCTAGCTCAGTTGCATTAGTTGCACAAATGCAGACAGGTAGGGGAGTACTCTCTGTCATCCCTTCTCAGCAGAGTGTGGCTTAGTAGCAGGCTCTCAGCAGGAGCTTGTGGGATGCAAGAACGATGTCTGGAGTCAGCGTCAGAGACCCAGCCTCAGTTCCATATTTACTGAGAACCTTGGGTAAACCATACCTGAGTTTTGGCAGTTTCCTTATCTGCAAAAAGGATAATGCAATGTTAGGTTGATTCATATCAAATATTTTTGTCTCTTTGTAGATCGTGCCCTTATATAACTCTACATCGATTTTCTACTCCACCTCTGACTAAGGGATGTAGGAATGGATCTGATGGCCATTTAGAAGCCATAAAAGGCTATGCAATGTTGATCATAACCGGGTATGTAAGATAAACTACTGCTGGTATGATTAACAGTCAAATCATTGTTTCTGTAGTAAGCAGCAAGCCTGAGAAACAAACTTAAAACTTAAATTTAGGTGATGGGTGTCATCAGAGTTAGGCTTGAACTTGGGGCTCTTGCCATAGAAGGGGCTATGGGCTTATGTGTCTGCAGATAGCTGTGATGGGAAAGAGGCAGCAGCCTGAATGTCTGCCAACTGTAGGGTAAAAGGTCTGAGTCTTCTTCTGAGTTTGAAATCCCACCAAAATTCACCAATCCCTGAGCTTGAAACCCTTGAGCTTAAAAACCCACCAATCCCTGAACCTGAAACCCCACCAATCCCTGTGCTCAAAATCCATCAATCTGTGGACTTGTCTTGAAATCCCACCAATCCCCAGCCTGGAAATCTCCACTCCCCCCCCCAAAAAAAAACCCATATAAACCTGTCCAGTTCTCTCTTGTTTCTCAAAGAAGTAGAGGCAGCTACCCTCTTGTCTTTTCCAGTAAATCTCTTGTGTGAGGTTTGTTGTGTGGTGTGACTTTTGTGATGTCCTTGGCTTCCGACTGCCAGGATACCGTTCCCTTCAGAGCTGTAACATTTGCATTAGGGAAACCTTCTCCTACAGAGATGTAACACTTCCATTGGAGAGGCCTTTCTCCTCAGAGCTTTAATACACCAGCCAGCTTGTATTTAGTGACATGTGGCTCTTGGGACCCCCTCAAGGATTTTCCCAGTATTTGGGTGATTTCCTAGCATCTGGCTCCACCTTTCTCAGACAGCTAAGGTAATCGAATCCCCAGAATTCCCGAGTAGGCATTTGCTGGTGAATGTCAATACTCAAAGAGCCATGGGGTCCAATCTAGGTAAATCCCCTGTCCCTGGAGTCTCTGGTGACAGATCTGCCTGTAGTCTAAGGCCTCTCCCAGCAAGCATCTGTTCTGTTCTTTCACCAACTCAGAAGGGCACCCATGCTGTGCATGGTCTAAAGAGAAGGTGGTAGACTCTGACTGACTACAGAGCTCCACAAACTGAGAGGGTGTTTCCAGAAGCTTCCACCAAACTTGGCTGGCAAGCCCAAGCCTCTACTCACTTCCTTTGAGCCTCTTTTGCCCGGTTCACTTTCCTGCATAAGAAAGACCATCAATCACTCATGTGTAGCTGAGAGGAAGACGGAATCCACAGCAATCTTGGGGGAAGACTCCTCAGTAATCACCCTGGGGAAACAAACCAAGGACAGACCAGAGAGAGGGGGCTGGATGTGAACCAGACCTGTGGGGGAACCCAAGCCACTCAATGCATTTTGAGTGTGAACTGTTGATTCTAAGAACCGGGCTGTGTGGCACAAGGAAGTTCTAGGCTCTCCTGTATCTGCCCCTTCAGCACCATGGCCACCTTGTCTTAAAAATGTCCTTGTTGTAGGGAACCAGCCACATGTAAAGCACCTGTGACACAGTGCCCACGGCTCAGAGTGCACTTTAAAGTGAGTATGTGTTACTTTTCATAAAAAGGACTTTGTTGCAGGATTTGCAAACAAGATAGAGGACTGTGGGCAGACAGGTGGGGGTGGGGGTTGGCGGAGGCAGGAGAGGGAAACAGTGCACCCCCATATGTCAGATGTTGCACTGTTTGGTCCTGTTTTGTTACAAGACTGGCGTCTCACCACTCGGTCACATTCAGGGAACATCGATTGCATGGTTGTGTGCCAGGCCAGGTTAAGTTTTCTGGCTGCAGAAACTAAGTCAGTGCTTCTCTGCCCCAGAAGGTGGTCTGTAGCTTGGGAGGCAACTTTCAGAGCCTGTGACTGCCAGGCTGCCGAGTTGTACAGCAGAGGAGGATATGAGGGAGAGGGTGTCTGGGCAGAAGGGGAGGTTTGAACAACTGCCTGGAGGCATGAAATCAATTTGGAAACTGTGTCGGATAGGCATTAGCTGAGCAGCTGACAGCAAACAGCTCAAAATAGCAATGGCTAGAGCACGCTAGGGCTTCCTCTCTCTCTCACACACACACAAAGGAAGGGCAGAGCTGGGTACACAGACCAGATGTGGAAGCCCCTCAGTCACCAGGAGCTGGGCAGGGGAAGTTCCACAGAGCATGGGAGCTTGGATTTCCGAGTTCCTGGGGGACTTTAATTCTCTCAGACTATGGGACCTTGAGGATTCTCTCAGTCTCTTGTTCCCTTGCCTGTAAAGTGAGAATAAAATTATCCATCTATGGGAGTTGCTGAAGAGTAAATTCTTGGTTTACTACAGGAAATGTGTTTGGAGCAGAACCCAGTGAAAGTGTACTTCAGCACTTTGTCCACTGCACAGAAGGCCCAGGACTCGTCCCAGTGCAGAGAAAGAAAAGGAGAAAGAGAACAGAAAATAACGGTGGCAAATATTTTAACATTTTTGCCTTTTGCTACCACCTTCAGCATACGGCTTTTATTCCCAAGGTCCTTCACATTTCAGTGGCTGCTGAAGTTCCAGCCATCGGGTCTGAATTCCGGGCAGCAGAAATTTAAAAATGCAAGGACTAAGGCTCCTCCCTCCAGCCTAATCCGTTTCCTTTCGGGAGGTTGTTTTTCAGAAGCCCACCTGTCACTCATCAATGCCTGAATTTGATCACAGGCAGGGCCTCTTGTTGCAGGCTCCTTTTAGTTGGATTCCCTTTTAGTTGGAGGCTCCTTTTAGTTGGATTCCCTTGGGAAGAAAGATGAGTGTTGATCAGAACATGCTGCAGGGGTTAGGAGGAAATGAGCCTGGCAGATTTCAGCTAAGCTGCGGGGAGTCAAGCTCTGGACAGCATTAACTGGCCTATCGCATGCACAGGCTTGAGGCATCCTATTGACCTGCACTTTATTGTATTGACCTGTACTCTATTACTTTCAAAAGAGAAATCTGCTGCTTTTCCAGAGTTGTCCTCCCTCTCCCCTCATCCCCGCAGCATCTCAGAGGTCTATACGTAAGGAGTAGGGTGTTAGCCTCGAATTCTACCCCCTGGCTACTCTGGCTGAACAACCTTGTGTTATTCCACACGGGCAGGGTTACTGAGCAAAGGGCTGGCTCTCTAATGAAGACAGAGACTTATGCGAGCATGTCCCTTTGCTCAAGGGAGATACTAGGGCAACATCCAACTGGAGATCCTTCTGGAAACCAGGCCTGCAGGGTCCCCTCCCTGCCATGCTTGGGCCCCAGGTCGCTCTTGTGATGGATGAGTCAGACGGTGGCATCTGCCCTGTGGTATCTCTATGGAGCTTTGCCTCAGCGATGGAAATCCTTCCTCCCTGAGGCAACACCTTATGCCTTCAGGATGCCATTCCTGAAGGAGAAGCAGGCATACCTGGGGTGGGATGTGTGTGCTGGGGGAGGGGCGCTGGGTGGGATGGGAGGGTGGTTGGGGGGCTGGTTTTATTTCCCCTCAGGAAGACAATTGTACTGTATCTGGAACCTGTTGCTGCAGATCTGTTTTCTCCATCTGAGAAGCCTACCACCAACACAGCAAAGGCAGAAATAAGGAACAAGGTTTGAGGGCCAGGAGGTCTATGAGAGGTGTTGGGTGGCTCTGGCCCCGAGTCTTTCAGACAATGACAGGGCACACTTGGGTCTGGGTTGCAGCCACTACAAAGTTGGATGGAGGCCATGTAGCTACTCAGCCATGTGAGGGCAAGCAGGGGTGGCTGTTGGCTGAAGCCTCAGTGCCTGGAAGCACCTTGAATGGCTTCTGTCAGAGCAGATAGCCAAGGGGAGGAGACCAGGCAGCTTCTGTGTCTGAGAACAGAGGTTCAGGAGTCACACACTGCCCTCTGCCACATTCTGCCCTTTGGAGCTGTGTCATTAAGCAGTAACCAGGCAAGGGAGATTACAGCCTCCACCTTTGGAAGAAAAGAGTGTTATAAAAATATTTGCAGAAGTATTAAAAATCCTAAGACAGGATTTGGAAAGCCTGAGATGAGGAGGCCAGAGGCTGAATCAGAAGGGAGAGTAATGAAACCCACCTCAAGCCTTCAGAGATTTCAAGGCAACACAGAAAATTACATTGACTTAGCTCGGAAGATCCTGTGATCCAGATCCAGAGATTTTCAAATGTCAGGAGGATCTGATGTCTGCTTAGAAAACGCTGTTGCCCAAGAGCCCTGAACTGTAAATCCTCATTGCTGTCAAGGGGTGCAAATGTATCACCACTAAGGGCATCATCCTAGAAAGGGAAACTGAGGCCACGAGAGGCTGAGCAGGCTGGCCTCAGGCCCCTGCTGTGGGTCAGACAGTGGTAGTAGGACTCAGGTGCCTGTCACAGATCCACTGAGGTAGTTATGCCTATTCCCATTTTACTGATGAGGAAACAGAAACAGAGGTTTTAAAAATTAGGCACACACACACATATACACACACATATATACAGATAATTAATCACGGCATACATACATACATATATAACATATGACACATGTGCATATTAGATATTACATTTATGGGCATACATGTATATAATATATCATACACATACATACATGTATATAACATATATCATATACACATATATTTATATATATTTATATCATGTAAATGAATATTCAGTCACAAAAGGCAGGACCATGCTTCTGAATCAGTTGGTCTGACTCCAAAGATGATGCTCCGTCCCTTTCACTCTCCAGCTCCCCACCCAGCAACTTCTGAAATTCATCATCCTTCTGCTGTAAGCACTCTAGTCTGCTGGGTGGGGTGCTAGGGTCCTCCAAGATGCAGGAGGTTCCTCTGAGGGAGGAGGGCATGTGCCCTGGCTCTCTCAGGGATTTCTCATTTTTCAGAATCTGAGAATCTGGTGCCAGGCTAGCTCCTGCTGTTTATTCAGAATTCCTGTGTCACCAACCTCCATGGTCAGTGCCAGGGTGCTGGGGTCACACAGACCATGGCTAGCTAGATCTCCAGTTTTAACAACAGCTATGGTCAAGGTCAACAGCAGTGCTGGCCGATTGTCTCCTCCTCATCCCTCTAACTGCAGCATTACTCATCCTCTAACCACATCCATCCACTGCTCACTCTGAGCAGGAGGGCTCTGTCCCTGTGCTGGCGCCCTCTACTGGTGGTATGTCTCCCTCGGATGGAAACCTAAGAGGAAGGAGGAGATGGAGGGTGGGAGGGGGATGATATCAGCTCTGGGTTGGGACACTTCATCCAGAGTCCAGTCAATGAGTCACACCTGGAAATGTGGCAAAGGTATTCTAGACATTAACACCTCCAGTTTCTATGTGAGATGAAAACAGACCCTGTAAACTCTTGTCCTGAGCTGCAGACCTAGCGAGTGTCCCTCTTCTTCCAAGGTTTCTTGTGATGTAAAATTCCAAGCTTAAAAAAAGGACTCCCCCTGTGCTGCTACCAAGACACTGCTCAGTGGCAATCTTGGATGCTGCCCCAAACCACTGAACAGCCTCTGCCAATTTGGCTTCAGTGTCAAACAACTCTGGCTGTCCTGGTATGGAGGAAGTTTAGGAGAGACTTCCTTATCCCAACCCCTCTTAGCTGGTACTGAACTATCAGAAAGGACACAGAAGGATAGAAACTCCGGGGAAACCCACCCCTGCTCCCAGCTTTCCCATGATTGCTTACACTGGAACAGCTGTGTCGGTCCACCGCTGTTTATGTTTGCTTCCCCCTCCCATCTTAATGTATTATTTTATGCATATGAATGTTTTGCTTGAAGGTATGTAAGTGTACCATGAACATGTGTCAGATCCCCTAGAACTGGAATTATGGTGGATGGTTGTGAACCTGGGTCCCTAGAAGTGAACCCTGGTCACCTGCAAGAGCGACACTGCTTCTTCTTAGCTAGTGTGCCATGACCCATCTCACCAATCCCAGATATACACTTTTAATTAAATAGTATATAAACTAATGAAGTATGAGCAAACAAAAAAAAAAAGAATTATTTCTATCAACACTTTGCCCGTCAAAGGAATTTACTTAAACAGCTTTATATCTAGGTACGGTTGAGTTGAGCGTTACAGAGTTCAAAGAGCAAGGACTGTGGTGGGGATTGTGGAAACACCCAGAACAATACTTCAGGTTGTTTTGTAAATCAGAAATCAATCATAGCAGATGTCTTATGGGCATGATTTATGAAAGAAAAGCAGAGGGAAGAAAAGTGAGTCCGTACCTACAAGAAAGGTCGTGGTCTTATATCAAAAATTAGCAAACACCCATTTATAATTTCCGAGGCAATGTCTAAGGTGGGTAATACTTTGTCCGACTCCATCCTTGGACAAGGGTTCCTCTTACACTGGTGACAGCCTGAGCTTTGGGAGCCCAGCAAGGCTAGAGATCCCAGTACAACCAAAGGCTAATTGGAAAATCAATGGATCCAGGCCTAATGACAATGCTAATCATCGCTCTGAAGGACCAGAGGAGCCTGTCAGTGAGAATCAGGCCTGAGCTTTGCACAAGGAAGCGGGTGCTTTGTCGGCAGACGTGGACCTGATCGATACTTTCAGTATGGTGACCCATGACCTTCTGCTCGGTAACAAACGCTTCCAAGCCTCTAATAGACTTCACGCCCGCGAGCTTACGCATGGCTGTCCCCAGTGAGACCTTCTTCCGCATGACGTGCTTCACTCTGCTTCTGGCTCCCGATCTGCTGAGGCGGCTAGGAGAAGCTCTCCCTGCTGAGCCTGTAAATTCCCTCCCTCCCCCTCAGGTTGGCGCCCGCTGTGTTTGTTTTCTGGGGAAACCTTAACCACTGCAAGAAGAGAATGTAAAACAGCCCTTCTCTCTAGCCTCTTGCACTTTTTTCTCTCTGCCCCCCACCCCCACCCCCTTACTTTGTTGGAAGAACAGAAACAACTTTGCAAGTCTCCTCTCACCTTACAAAATGTCTTCCTTTTTTTCTCTTTCTTCCTGCCCCCTATGGCAATGAAGAAAAGGCCCCAAGAGTAGAGACCCTGTCCGTCTAGTTCTTGACTTGAGGCACAGTGAATGACTGAACCTTCCAGCGCCTTCTGATTTGTTGGGCCAACTTGTCATTGTCTAGAGACTCCGGGAAGGGATAATAAGTAGGACTGGATTGTTGTTGCCTTCATCCTTCGAGTGCTCGGTTTTTCCAGGGGCATCAGGTTCTATCTCACCTATCACCTACCTGTTAATACATGCATGCTTCTCCCAGTTGTCCTCTGCGTGTCTGCATCCCTAGCATGCAGCAGCACACGCTTGACACACAGGTGGGGTTCCAGTAACACATGAGGAGTTGTCACATGTCTCCAGACCTGACAGTTTCTCTGGGATCCTACATTCCCCGCTCCTTCTACATTCCATCAGCCTATTCCTGAGCAGATGGCTATCTTCACTTCAGCAAACTTCCTCCCCAAAGTGTCAAACAGGAAACAGCACAGACGTGTGGGACACGTGGTCTCCACTGTAGCATTCAAGACTACCATCATGTGTGAGGCAGCCATAGACTCTCCATAAGGAGTAGGCATGCCTCTGTTCCAATAAAGCTTTACGTACAAAGTAGGGCTGGGCGGGATCTGGCAGACGTTCTCAAAGCTGTTATTGAAAGAAAGCAATGCAGAGAGGAGGAGCTGTCCTTGGTACCATCATCTTCTAGAAACACACAGGAAGGGATGACACAGCCAGTGCGCACCTGTGTTCACATATGGAGGACAGCTTCCCTCCGTGAATTGGCACCTTCACCTTGCTTTCCCATTTGGGTTGATGTATTACAGACACAAAAGCTGGCACCACAGCCTGATCATTTATTAACTGGTGACTCTTCCTAGGTTACTTAACCATTAGGCCTCCCTCCCCTACCTTTACAAAAGTGATCTATACAACTACTTTTAAAAAATGATTTATTTATTTTTATTTTATACACATTGGTGTTTTGCCTGCTTGTATGTGTGTGTAAGGATGTCAGAAATCCTGGAACTGAAGTGACATACAGTTGTGAGCTGTTGTGTGGGTGCTGAGAATTGAACCCAGAGGCCCTTATCCTCTGAGCATCTCTCCAGACCCATTACTTCTACTTTTGATGAACCAGCTTGCCTCCATTTTAGGCTTAAAAGCCATCTTATAATGAAGAGAAACTAGATTCATTCCTATTTAAGATTAAACCTCTGTTACTCAAAGACTAGTCTATGCCCTGCCTGAAACCTTAGCTACAAATGGTTCTATAGTCCCTATTCCAGGAATGACAGTCATGTCTTTGTTTCAGAAAGTTGTAATGACCATCTTGCAACCCTACTTTTGTTTCAGAAGGTTATTATGACCACCTTGTTCTGACTGCCTGTTGTTATGACTTCCTTATGACTACCTTGCAGCCATGTCTTTGTTTCAGGAGGTTGTTATGACTAACTTGTTATGCTTACACTCTTCCTGCTCCTGTAACCTGTAGCTTCTTGTATTCTCACACTAATTAGGTTTCCCCAAAACCTGTCTGCAGTGTCCCACACGTGAGACTGAGCCACCCTGCCCCCAGTTGTTTTTGAATGGTAGATAATTGGCTGCATGCAAGGATGGAATATAGATTTTAGTAAGTAATGACTTGGGAATGTTAGAGGGTGGATTAGCCATGTGGAGGTTAAGAAGTGGCCCAGCACTGTTTAAGGCATGTCAAAATATAAAGGCTAAGTGTGTATTTCATTTGGGAACACAGAGCATTGGGGCAGGTAGCGAGGAGCTCCGCTGCCTCCAGATCAATTTGTTAATTGAGTACTGCTACAGTAACCCTGTTTATTTTGCCTGCCAAATCCTCTATTTGGAAACCCCCTACCTCTGAGCTATAAAAAGCCTTGTCTTTCTCATATTCAATGTTGATCTCTTGAAACCTGCTTTTAGGGAGAGACAGCTTGTGTACACAAAAACTTGCTTTAATTAATTTGGCCATGATGATTTGGGTTGGTGATCTTTCTCCTCCCATCAACTCTCCTAGGGGGCAGTAATGCAAAGCGGAGAACATGCAAAGCGGAGAACAGGCACGCCACAGTAGCCAGTGGTGCTGACATTATCATTATCTGCTGACGTGTTTCTGTATTTACAAACACAGCTAAGTCTGCAGTGATGATCATGGGTCCCTGAAGCAGTTGGCCATGACTGGGAAGGTAGCCCCACCTCTTACTGGTTGTGTGACATGGGGAAGTGGCTTGCTTAGTCTGCACTTCAGTTTGATTAACTTGCAAAAATTGTCCTGAGGATTATATGAATTATTACACATAAGTGCAAAGTGTGTCTACAGAAGTGTTTGCTATCACCAACACCCAGTTGAAGATAGTCTCCCTGGATCCCATGACCTTTATCAGCCGGGGAGTCCTTGAGTCACACTCCTTCTTCACCCATGGTGCTTCAACATAAAGAAGGTTTCCTCTGTCCATGTTGGCAGCTCTGAGCCCCAACTGTCTATGCAGCAGGATTCCAAAGCTCTTATATTCTCCTATCCACACTGAAGAAACCCACATCCCATTTCCTGCCTGCTTGGAGCCAGTGGGCGAGCAAGCTATCTTCTTTCCTGTGCTCTCTCCCCTCACCTCTACCCCAGGATATTTGTGTCCCTGCTATTTATTTAGTGCTCCCAATCAGGCCACTTGTGATGTAGTGATTGACATCCTACCAGCTGAACAAGAATAGAATTGCGTCTCCAGCTCCCTCCATGACCTCATTTCCGACTGCCACTCGTGGCCCCTGCAGGTGGGGAGTAGGGGAGGGAAGGGAATTGGGGCCTTTGACCTTCCTAAAACCTTCTAGTGTCTGCCAAAGTCCTTGACCCTCTTAGCACTGGGCATCAGAAACTTGACTGCTTTGCCTTGTTTGAGGCTGACTCCACTCCTTGACTTAAGTCTCCTCCCAGGAGCCCCCACGGCTCGGGGCAGCTGCTCATCTTGCAGAAGTCAGGGTGTTCTTCACTTCCTACAGACTTCTACTGACCTGAAAGGATAGATTCAGGTAAGTGCTGGAGGGTGATCAGGCCACTCTGCAGAAGCAGAAGAAAAGGACCATTAACACTGGGAGCTGCCTCTCATTTTAGATTCATTCGTGTAAAGGCACAGAAAAGTCTTCTTTTAGAAGCCACGGGATGCTCCAGTCAGACAAGGGTTAAACAACATCAAATCTCCCTGGGCCAGGTTGAATTTTCTTCCTGTGATCATTTGCTTATTTGTCTTCAGGCCCCCTCCAGGCAGCCTGGGCCTCTTCCCAGGACTGGGGCTGCTTTGTGCATTTCTGTGGAGGCTGCTGATGTTAACTTATCTCTGGGGCCCCCTGGATCCGCTCAGAGATTTCAGCATCCTCAGAGATTGGCTCCATTCCTGCTCGCCTCAAGTAGCTCTGAACTTCTTTCAAAGAAGTTCCCCTGTCAGCTCTTCTCTGGGCTCCCTGCCTTGCTCTCTTGGCTCCTTCCTTTCAACAACGAAAATCTTCATCTTATTATCTGACTTCTGAGGGAATTGTCCCTTTCTTCTCCCTGAACAGCCATCAAACAAAACAGAACACGAAATAAGTGAGTCTCTTCCAACACCAAAGCAGCTGTGCTCTGTGAAAGTGGGGCTCGGACTTGTGGCTGGCCAGGCATGCTGAGCAGACTGGAAAGAGTTGTGCCTCCCAACCTCACCCCTCTCCCAGTCTGGGAGCTGGGATGGCTGGAAAAGTAGAACAAAAGGGAAATGCAAAACCACAGCTAAGCTCAAGGTTAAGAGAGACATCCTTATGCTAGATTGACAGAAGAGATTCCATGTCAAAGTGACATCATGGCAGCAGCAAATGGCTTGTGACAATAGGACCGTCTCAGCTGGGGCTGAGTGCTGATCTCAAGCTGTTGGGGAGTCTTGGTTGCAGACCCTGTGCAGTAGAGCAGAGTTGTCACAGACAGGATCACTGGGGCTGATGCATCCATGATGCGAAAAGCCAGCGAACTTCACACTTACATATTGATAAGGAAAGACTGATGTCTGCTCCTCAAGAAACCAGCATCTTCAGTCAATGGGCAGGCTTAGATTCTACTATGCACATGTACAAGCATCCAAGGTAAGTAATTAACATAACAAAAAACCTGCCACCACTGTTAAAACCTGGAAGAGCTGGCGGATGCCTTTGGAGAAGGGATGCTCCCAGACAGGTCTGCAGCCAAAGTTGAGAATGCTTTGGTTAACAAGTCACAATCAGTGAGCCCAAAAGAGCTCATCATCAGATGTGTCAAATCAAATAATTATCACTCTCAGTTTGGGATATAAGAAAAACAATTTAAAGGATATTTTAAGAACTTCATAAAGGAAGCTGGAAAGATGGTTCACTGCTTAAAATCACTTACTACTCTTCTAGAGACTGGAGTTCAATTCCTAGTATCTCTACCATGTGGTTCATAACTGTCTATGACTCCAGCTCCCAGGAGATCTGATACTTTGGGCTTCCATGGGCACCAGCACAGATGTCCAAATACCTCTTCACAGACACAATTTTAAGTTTTTAAAAGTTCATTGAAAATATTAACATATTAGCTGAGGATATATCTCAGTGCTAGAGCACAGGGTTAGGCTCTGGGTTTGATCTCCAGTTCTGAAATAAGTTAAATGTTAAAACATTAAAGAAAGAATAGACACCAGGACAATAAGAACCACGCAATACGACAAAAGACATAATTATCAAGGGAACATGTGGAATAATACTCAAATGTTTAAAATTCAACAAAAGGGTGAAGCACAGCCTTTTTCGGAGCAAAAATAGAATTAGCTAGATTTTTGAAAAGCTGAAACTGCAGTAGAATCTTGGGTATAGCTTAAGCCAAAGAATTGCAAACATGGAGTAAAGCTAGGAAGTGAGCAAGACAGAGTGAGAAGGGTGGGTATATATTAAATAAGAGTCATGAAAACAGAGAAAAGTGAAAGACAAATACACTTAGAACAAATAGCTGCCAACCCAGAATTCTATACCCAGCTGAACTATCGTGCATGAATGACCATAAAATAAACATTTTCTCCCTTTCCTTTCTCCCTCTTGCTCTGGCCCAAAGGTTTTTGTTTATTTATTATATATAGGTACACTGTAACTGTCTTCAGACACCCCATAAGAGGGCATCAGATCATCAGATCTCATTACAGATGGTTGTGAGTCATCATGTGGTTACTGGGATTTGAATTCATGACCTCCGGAAGAGCAGTCAGTGCTCTTAACTGATGAGCCATCTCACCAGCCCACAAATAAAAATATTTTAAGACATTTACAGAGTGAGAGATTACTGCTCATTGATTTATCTTGAAAATGTGGTAGGTTGAGTAAGAATGGCCCCACAGCTCATATATTTGAATGCTTAGTCATCAGGGAATAGAACTCTTAAAAGATTAAGAGGTATGGCCGTGTGAGAAAATGTGTCACTGGGGGTAAGTAGGCTTTGAGGTTTAAAAGTAAGTGCCATGTTCAGTTTGCATCTCTCTCTCTCTCTCTCTCTCTCTCTCTCTCTCTCTCTCTCCCTCCCCCCCCCCATGGATCCAATACAGAATTTTCAGCTACTTCTCCAGCACCATGTCTGCCTATGTGCTGCCATGCTCCCTGTATGAAAGCCCCAATTAAATATTTTCTTTTATAAGAGTTGCTGTGGTCAAGGTGTCTTTTCACAGCAATAGAACAGTAAACAAGACAAAAATAATTAATGAACTGAACACAAAGAAGAAATTATTTTTAAAAAAAAAAACTAATAGTGACATTACATTTATTTGGTGTGTCAAGGTCTCTCCTCCTGGCTATTCAGAAGATAAGACTGGAGGAGCAGAAGTTTGAAGCCTTCTAGTTTAATGTAGTGAGTCCTCATCTCAGGAGGTGGGGGCAGGGATGGCACAGTTAAGAGCTGAGATGTTCGGCAGAGTGCCTGGATTCAGGTCCCGGCACCCACATGACAGCTCACAGATGTTTGCAACTCTGGCTCTAGAGGATCCTATGTTCTTCTGGCCTTGATGGACACTAGAGACATGTGGCAGTTTGATAGGAATGGCGCCTATAGAGAGCCATTGTGTTTAAGTACTTGCCCTATAGAGAGGGGCACCATTAGAGGATTGGGGCCTTGTTGGAGTAGGCGTGGCCTTGTGGGAGGAAGTGTGTCACTGTGGGGGTGGGTGGGCTTTGAGATGTAATGCTCATGCTATGCTCAGTGTGGCCCCAGCACCATGTCTGTCTAGACGATGCCATGCTTCCTGCCATGATGATAATGGACTGAACCTCAGAAACTTAAGGCAGCTCCAATTAAATGGTGTCCTTTGTAAAAGTTGCCTTGGTCATGGTGTCTCTTCACAGCAATAAAGCCCAAATTAAAACACCAGACATATGGTACATAGATATACATATGGCAAAATGCCCATACCCATTAAAATAAGTAAAATAAATAAATAAATAAACACAAAGCATAGTTAAGATATTGCCTTATGGGAAATACTATTTTTAAGATAATAAATATCAAATATTATATGGCCCAGTTTAACAGAGAATGGAAGCTTCCCAGATTTGGGAGGCTCATGACAATTCTAACACATTATAAAGACTTTAGATAGTTCAGGCAAATGTTGGAATAAGTCATGTCAAACTTTAAGTACATATTCTAATGTTAAAGATATATAGCTTAGGAAAAATGCTTATAAGAATAGAATACATAATTTCCCACCCAGCTAAAGAAAAAATAAATTAAAAAAATGTTAAAGTAGATCACCCAGCGATGGGGAAGGGGTGGAGGGAGGAAGACAGGATTTAGTGAGTTGGCTTCCCTTTTATAATCAAGACTTGACCTGTCACTTCATAACTCAGCAGCCAGGGCCACCAAGATACTTACTGCTCTTCCATTCTGAGCCTCATGTTCCTCAGCTATAAACGGGAGCAGTAAAGTTCAAAATTCAACTTATGGGTATTATGGATGAGTACTTATGGGAATTGCATGATATTATGGATGACACATTATATCTATAACACACACACACACAAATGGATGCCTATGATATAGCGGGTGCTCAGTGAATGCCAGCTCTCTGCCCTCTCTTGTCCAGGGTCACCTTCACCATCACCAACCCTAACTAAGCATAAGGACAGTCTCTCTTTCTCTTCCCTACATTATGTCTGGATCATCCAAGCCTAGTCTTTTCTCAGTATTTGTACTTGGTGCCAACGGCTAGCTGTCATACCTGGTCTTTGTTAGAGGCCTCAATTGGTGTCTCTGTCCTTTAGTGGCAGCACAATATTGGAAAAGTAGACCTTCTCGGAACCTGAGTTTCTCTCATACGTAACATGAGTCAACAACGCTACCCTCTGTATTAGTCTCTCCATTGGGATTCATTCTGGTGAATAAATCCAAGAAAAACAATCTAAAGAATGGAGAACTGGCTTGTGTTTTCAGAGATTTCAGTTTATGGTTGTCTGGATCCATTGTTTCTGGGTTGTGGTGAAGCAGAAGATCATGGTAGTAGGACACACTGATCCCTCCCTCCCTCTGCCTCCCGTGATTATTTCCTTCCTCCTTCTAAGTGGGATTGAAGCATCTTCACTTGGGCCTTTCTGCTTGTTACACTTCTTACAGTCTGTAGGTTGTATCCTAGGTATTTTGTACTTTTTGGCTAATATCCACTGATCAGTGAGCACATACCATGCATGTTATTTTGGGTCTGAGTTACCTCACTCAGGATGATATTTTCTAGTTTCATCCATTTGCCTGCCTGTGTTCATTTGTGTAATGAACCACATTTTCTGTATCCATTCTTTGGCTGAGGGACATCTGAGTTGTTTCCAGCTTCTGTCTATTACAAACAAGGCTGCTATGAACATAGTGGAGCATGTGTCCTTGTGGCACTGTATAGCATCTTTTGGGTAAATGCCCAGGAGTGGTATAGCTGAGTCTTCAGGTAGAACTATTTTCGATTTTCTGAGGAACCGCCAGACTGATTCCAGAGTGGTTGTACCAGTTTGCAATCCCACAGCAATGGAGGAGTGTTCCTCTTTCTCCACATCCTCTCCAGCATGTGCTATCACTTGAATTTTTGATCTTAGCCATTCTAATTGGTGTGATGTGGAATCTCAGGGTCATTTTCATTTGCATTTCTCTGATGACTAAGGACTTTGAACATTTCTTTAAGTGCTTCTTGGCCATTCAAGACTCTTCTGTTGTGAATTCTCTGTCTAGCTCTATATTCCATTTTTAAATTGGGTTATTTTGTGTTTAGAGATTAACTTCTTGCTGATTTGTCCTATTGATTGTGTCTTTTGCCTTACAGAAGCGTTTCAGTTTCATGAGGTCTCATTTATCAATTGTTGATCTTAGAGCCTGAGCCATTGGTGTTCTGTTCAGGAAATTTCCCCCTGTGCCAATGAGTTTGAGACTCTTTTCCCTTTCTCTTCTAATAGATTCGAATTAAATGGAGATAAACTAGAAGCAATCCCACTAAAATCTGAGACTAGACAAGGCTGCCCACTCTCCCCCTATGTATTTAACATAGTACTGGAAGTTCTAGCCAGAGCACTTAGACAATAAAAGGAGATCAAGGGAATATAAATTGAAAAGGAAGAAGTCAAACTATCACTATTTGCAGATGATATGATAGAATACATAAATGACCCCCAAAATTCCACCGGAGAAGTCCTACAGCTGATAAACAACTTCAGCAAAGTGGCAGGATATAAAATTAACTCAAATCAGTAGCCTTCCTTTATACAAATGGTAAACAGGCTGAGAAAAAAATTATGGAAACAATACCCTTCATAATAGCTACAAATAGTATAAAATATCTTGGTGTAACTCTTACCAAGCAAGTGAAAGAGCTGTAGGACAAGAACTTCAAAACCCTGTAAAAAGAAATCGAAGAAGACCTCAGAAGTTGGAAAGATCTCCCATTCTCATGGATTGATAGTATTAACATAGTGAAAATGGCCACCTTACCAAAAGCAATCTACAAATTCAATGCAATCTCCATCAAAATTCAAAAACAAGCCTTCAAAGACACGAAAAGAGAAATTCTCAACTTCATATGAAAAAAACAAAAAACCTAGGATAGCCAAAGCAATTCTCAACAATAAAAGAACTTCCAGGAGAATCACCATCCCTGACCTCAAACTATACTACAAAGCAATAGTGATAAAAACCACATGGTATTGGTAACGAAACAGACAGGTTGACCAATGGAATAGAATCAAAGACACAGAAGTAAACCCACACACCTATGGACACTTGATCTTGACAAAGAAGCCACAAACATACAGTGGAAAAAAGAAAGCATCTTCAGCAAATGGTGCTGGTCTCACTGGCGGTCTGTATGTAGAAGAATGAAAATAGATTTATATTTACCATCTTGCACAAAGCTCAAATCCAAGTGGATTGAGGATTTCAATGTAAAGATACACAAGTTTTGTTTGTTTGTTTGTTTGTTTTTGTTTTTGTTTTTTTAGGGATGCAGGCTGTTTGTTGCATTGGCTCTCAGATCTCACAGCAGGCTTTAGAACTCGTCGAATAGAACGAGGCTGCCTCAATCTCCTCCTCTCTATTTGACAGATGTCAGGTGGAGACAAATGGGACTCTCTGTTTATTTAAATCTAGTGGGATATAATGTACACTTCATATTAATATTGTGAGTCCCAAGGCAGAAATGTAAGAGAACAAGACAGACACAAATAACAGGCAAAAATTTTGGATTCAAGAAGAGGAAACTCTGTTGCTGGTCACCTGCAAACTGGTTAGAGAGCAGGCCAGAGATGATGTGTACATGTGCATATATGCATCTCTCTGTGTGTGCATGATGTGTGCCTTTGTGTGCATGATGTGTGCCTTTGTGTGCATGTATGCCTCTGTGTGTGTGTGCCTCTGTGTGTTTGTATGTGTGGGTAGCCATGTATGCCTCTGTGTGTGTGCCTCTGTGTGTATGTGTGTGTGTGTGTGCCTACAGCACACAGAATCTTCCTATACTCAGAGAAAGCCTTATTTTATCCTCTCTTTGCAGAACCCCCCATGCAGGGAGTCTCAAGGGGCAGCTTGGTGATTGTCTTCAGTCCTTCTGTTTCTGAACAGCACAGAACATCTTTCTTGGCATATGGTCTTATTTACTTCCACAGTATCCTTAGAATTCAAAAGCAATGGGTAAAATCCTGCCCCCCTGCATGTGTGGGAAATGAGTCAAGTTCAGAAAACCCGTTTGATTTGCCTGCTGTTGTGTACCAGGGCTTCAAACCCAAGATGTCACCTCTGTGCCCCTGGCTCTTGGCATTCCTGCTCACTGTAAGCTAAGGACTAGTTTGTCAGCTTAGAAAATAATTATTTTTCTCTTTAAGGGAGAACCAGGAAGCAAAGGCATACTCATAGGACAAGTCCTTACTTTGTTTTCATGGAGAGTGATAAGAACCCTGGCTGGAGTTGTCACAGCAACGGTTAGAGACTGCCACTCTAGGAGGAGAATGGTCCTTTCTCCTGTGTTTCTGGGATTCTGGATCATGAAACAGGAGCATTTAACTTTTAAGCAGTCTCTAGAATTCTCTTTCTTCTTTCTGGACCTTTCTGGACCTTTCCCATTACAATGTAACCTTTGAAATCTCTCTCTCTCTCTCTCTCTCTCTCTCTCTCTCTCTCTCTCTCTCTCTCTCTCTCCCTCCCTCCCTCCCTCCCTCCCTCCCTCCCTCTCTCTCTCTCTCCTTCTCGAGATTCATGAGAATGCATTTTCTTCTCATTGGGTAGACCTGAGAAAGTACCCAGAGCAGAAACCAAACCAGCAACAATTCAGAGGCTTCCTCTTCCTCCCGGATACACCAGTGTACAGGGAAGTCTCCGGCCTGCATGCTCCCTTGCTCCAAATGCTCAATAGGAATAACAGAGCAAGCCTTCTCTGATAGGAGACTCGAGTGAGAGCATAGTTAGGAAAGAGGCAAGAAAATGTAGCCAGCCATCCAGCCTGGCAGCACAGGTTAACAGTCATTATCATTGTAATAAATCCTGAGTTCCCAGAAGCCTTCTGCTAACCAGATTCCTTTGGGACTCCTTCTTCCAAAGGCAAATGGTTTTGAATCAAGCCGGTATGGGGAATTTATCTTTTGATAAAGTAATGTCTATCCTGTGCAATGCATTCAAGTCCCAGCACCTTCCCTTGCTTTATGGGCGTTATCACCTTGAGATGTAGTCTTCCGGAAACAATCATCTCGGGACTCGTTAACATCTCTGCTCATCAGAAAAAGTGTCTACCAGGCTCAGCAGGTTGTGCTTACAGTGGGAAAAGAGCAGAGTCAGACCTTTCAGGAAGATAGTTAACAAGAATTTTCAGAATAAAGCATAGTAACTTAGAAAGCTCAATTTACCAGAACAAGTCATTCATGGGCCTCCTGGTTGGTTGTTACCCACAAACGCTTTCCAATCAAAGTTTGTTGGATTGGATTGGATTCCTTGAACCTCCTCTTCTCACTCAATAGTCTGGAGAAGGATGCCAGATGGAACCCATCCAGGGCCCACCAGCTTGTGCTGCTGTGAGCCAGCTGCAGAGTCCCTTCAATCATTGGCAAGGTCACAGTGCAGGACATTCTAGAGCCATCTGCTACAAGACCTTAAAATAGCCAGTAGCCTCGGATCATAAAAGCAGCCTGATTTCCTCTTGACACTTTGGATCAATCACCTTAGCCAGACACAGAAGTCCCTGATTGAACCTTATTGGTCAGTCAATTAGAGGAGATCCTAATGGCAGTTGAGGGGTGTCAACTTCCGGCTTAATGGAACCCTGGTTGGGATCCTTTGTTTCTTTGGTGGGAGTTTTAGGATCTCTGAACTTACCAAGGAGAAACTGCACCAAGACACACCACAGAGGTATTGCTGGTTGTGATGGTGACAGGCGTTATGTCCACTTCTTGGCTTTCAGACCTTTAGAGTTTGGTTATGAGAGACATGGTCATAGATCTCATGTATATTTGGGCTTTATGGAACAGCACCCTAATTTTTCAAGGCATCGTCACCCAGTTAGGGTCATAAGTGAGCCTCTATTGGCCATTCCAGTTATGTCTTAGGCCAGTTACCTCAGAGAATAAGATTTAGGGGACACTCGTGGACATGAAACTGTCACTGCACTATTCTGTATTAAAATGAATTCCTTATCAGAGGCTAGAAACCTTTTGTGTAAGACGCCATCACAACTGGGCCCTGTGTGTCCCCGATGATCATCTTTGCAGAGGGGATGCACTCAGACAAAGATGGTGTCTATATACAGAATAGGTGAGTGTTCCCAGTAAGACACTGCCCTGTCCACTGCAAGGTGGGAGGGAATTCAAAGACAGGTGATTATCTAGTTCCCAAAGTGACCATGCTCTTTCTAGGGCTCAGTGTTGTCCTCTGTTGTTGGTAAGCTGGGCACTCAGATACTGTGATTGGCAGAGAAGCTTTGGTGAGACTGTTTCTACGCTATGGCCACTTTATACACAGACCCATAGACCAAGCCGCTGGTAGCTCGGGGAAGAAGCCAACTATTAGCCACAAGGTGGGTCATCTCGCCTGCTTTCGTTTTGGAAGCTTCCTCTGAAGAGGCTGTTCTCCATATTTCACTGGGCCAGCAATACCCTCATAAGACATGTTATGATGACATCTTACACAAAAGGTTTCTAGCCTCTGGTAAGGAATTTATTTTAATACAAAATAGTGCAGTGACAGGTTCATGTTCACGAATGTCCCCTAAATCTTATTCTCTGAGGCAACTGGCCTAAGAGATAACTGGAATGGCCAATAGAGGCTCACTTATGACCCTAACTGGGTGACAATGCCCTGAAAAATTAGGGTGCTGTTCCATAAGGCCCAAATATGGGTCTTCACCCATCTAGACAGTTTCTACATATTCTCCCTGAGAACCTGGCATCATACAAGCCTATCGCTGTCCATCTTTCCTTGTTGTTGGCCATTCAAGCTAAGTCACTACCTACAGCTCTGAATAATCTGTGTGTGAGGTCAGCTTCCTTCCCAAACAAATCAATTCTTTTGTCCTGGTTGCTCCCACTCTCCACACTGGGAGACTCTTCTCTGTCACTAACTTTCAGGATTCAGGTGTAACACATTGGCTGCCACCAGGATAGACTTCCAGAAACTAAGCCTACGAGGTTTTCCTTTTTAAGGTTTCCTTTTGACTGATCCCAGTTTGGGAATGTGGAATTCCCATGAGGGCTGAGGAAGAGCTGGTAAAACAGAGAAAATACAGTCCTGGCCAACTTGCCTGAGACTCCCAGAACTGCACAGGCCTGATTTCACATAGAAAGTCTCAGTTAACAATGAGCTGTCACTGCACAGGCCCAATGTTAGGATTCAATAAATGAGATAATATACAGCTCATATTGGACACTGTAGGTCACAGAACCATTTGGACAGAGGTTCGGGGTTTTATTCTAAGTATCTGGAACTTTAAGTACTGTTAGATCTGCTGGGTCATTAGTCTGAAGTTGTAGAGAGACCTGTACTGTAGCCCGGGCTTGATCTGAGATTCTCATTTGCTTTGACACTCACCCTCACTTGATCACCTCTTGGGTTACTGAGCAAATAGGCCAGAATGGAACACCCAGATGTTTCTTCTAAAATCAAAGAGGTCAACAGACAATCAGCCTTTTCCTTTGGGATACATAGTAAAGAGGACTGCTTTAACTTATGCACTGGAAAGGCAGTACCCTAGTCCACTGTATCTGCTGGAATGCTGTAGGTACTAATGCCACATTTCTACATTTTATAGGATTATTCTTCTCCCTCCTTTATGCATTTATCATGTAAAAGCTTCAAGGGATCTTGTTTACCAGGTTTATCTGACATAATGTGATTAATATAAGTGGCCATCACGAAGTCCTGTGACATACCAAGGTTCCTTTGAGCTATATTATGATAGCAAACAGAGGAGGAGCTGATGTAACCCTGAAGACCGTGAGGCTGTACTTCTGTCTCAGCCAGGCAAAAGCCAAGTGCTTCTGATTGTTCTTGCTAATTAAGATGAAGAGAAAATGGTTTTCATGGTTCATAGTTTATACTAGTTAAAACAACTAAGCCAGCAGCACCACCTACCAAGTTTGGATTTCCCTGGTCATTCTCTTTGACTTGTAAGGCTGGCTTGGGATTTTTCAAGATGTGGTTTCTCTGTGTAGCCCTGGTTGTCCTGGAATTCACTCTGCAGACAAGGCTGACCTTGAACTCAGAGATCCACCTGCCTCTGCCTCCTGAGTGCTGGGATTAAAGGCTTGTGCCACCACTGCTACACTATTTATATGTCCATGGCTTTTCTTCTGACCAAGTAGATGTTGAACAAGATGTGCTTGGGACTACCCTCTTCATCTTCCAAGGTCCTGGTGGTGACTCTAATGTACTAAGACTGCTCTGATTTCCTTGCTGGGCAAGTGGGAAAATGAATAACACCAGCTTTCTAGAGGCCCCCTCTTAGGCTTACTTACCCTGAGAGTTTTTGTTCCATGACAAGGATGGATTCTTCCATTTGCCACTTATGACCTACGAGGTTCCACTTTCAAGCAGACACAGGCTTGGTCCATGGTCTTGTCTGACTATTTTGAGATAACCCAAGCAGGATGCCACTGTAGCTCCAGATCTTTGTAAGCCCGAACTCTGGCTGGTGGATGATGTGATACAGTTTTAGTTTTTTCTTCCAACCCATAGAGATTAACATCTGCTCAGTTAGGATCCAATAACCTCTGTTAGGCCAGGATATTTCCTTTGTCTTGTATCCAGTCACCATAGCAAATGACCTTTAGCTACTTCTACTGAAGACTTGGAAGGAATTGACAGAATAAATATCACATTCCAGGGTCTTCCTAAAAGGTACCTGGCTTCTCAGTCAAAGGATTCCAAGTTTTCAAACAAGTTGGACACAGAGAACCCATGAGAAGAATTACCCACAGTAGCTATAATTTTCCCAGTTATATAGGTCTGTGCTACCTAACAGGTAGTTGCTAGTCACACATACCTACTGATCACCTGAATTGTGGCTAGTCCCAATAAGATGTGCTTACACACTGAATTTAAAGACAGTACAATGTAAAATATCTCAGTGTTGTGTATTAACTTCAAGCTAAAACAACACTTTGGATGTAATAAGTTAAGCATATTGCTAAAGTTGTTACCACTGGCTTCTCTTTACCTTTTCTAAGGTGGCTTCTAGAAGTTTTAAATTTATTAATGTGGTTCATAATATATTTCTAATGGACAGCTGATGTACCCGAGCCAACTAAGAGAATAATCTTACATGTAATAAAACAACCTGACATTCTATCCTTCTGACTTAAACCCACTGACTCTGACAGTCACTGTCACCAACCTTCACCGTAGGCTACTGTTTTCACCATTAATATTAGCAGCCCCAATTCAATGGCTCCATCTCTCACTGTCATCTTTGGTCTGGAGAGGACAGCCAAGTATGCTAGAGTTTGTCCTGATACCTTTGTAACTGCTTTTATGAGGGGAGGGGAGAGTTGTCTGGGTCCTACTGGAGGCATTAAGCAAGATACATGGGATAGATACACTACAATTGCCCATCACACTAAGCTCCCGCACTGTGCCAAGGAAGCTGTGGCACACTCGGCCCATTGAGATATAGAGTGCTTGCTTTTACAACAAGAGCTTAATTATTCAACCAGGCAGACGATTACAGTCACTCCTGCCGACTTAAATGACAATATTACATCACGGATCCCAGGTGAATCCACCCATGTTGACAAATTGGATTCTATCCAACTATATATTTTATCTGTCTTGGGCTAATCTTAGTTAAGATTTACTCCCATACATGTGTCAATAAAATGAAAAGGGACTACAATTTCTTTGGAAGAGGAGGAATCTTCTTCTGGGAAGGACTTACCATGTTTCACCTCAGCTGGAACTCAACATGAATCTGAAGGTAGTTAAAGTAAAAAGGCCTGGGCATAGAGGGCAATGTGTGGTGTGGCTGCTCTCTGTCTCTCTGTCTCTCTCTCTCTCTCTGTCTCTGTGTGTGTGTGTGTGTTTGTGTGTGTGTGTGTGTGTGTGTGTGTGTGTGTGTGTGAGAGAGAGAGAGAGAGAGAGAGAGAGAGAGAGAGAGAGAGAGAGAGAGAGAGAGAGAGAGAGACCATTGACATGTGTGTGGATATAGATGTCAGTTTGTTGGAGTAAGTTCTCTCCTTCCACCATGTACGATCCAAAGACTGAATTCAAGTCATCTGGCTTGACGGCAAGTGCCCTTACCCACTGATCTACCTCAAGTGGCCCAATATGTAGTTTCTTGTAAGGCCACCCTTGTATGTGAAATCTCTATGCAAGGAACTACTTTCTCTGGTGAGAGAGATTCAAGGGAAGGAGGGACTAGGGCTCCGAGCAACTTGCTTTCCTTTGTGACTCTCCAAATGGAGTCATTCTACTCTCAGGGAGAATTCTCCCCTTTACAATCCACGTCTTAGCACTAGTGTGGAGACTGGATGAGGTGCCTTTAACCTGCACTGCGCATCTTTACCTGCTGTAACTCAGGGGTTCTTGTAAAGCTGCTGTGGAAACTTTCTGGTTCTACACCCCTGTCTTGAGGTGGACATGGGGTTGGAAGGCTCAAAGCCCATTCATCCCCCTTCTTCCAGCACAATTGGAGGAACCAGTTCACTCTGCAGTTGCAATTACTGTTCCTGCATTTACCATGGTTGCTACAGCAACCAACTGACCTAGTCACTTAAAATCTAGACTTCCACTCCATATCAACAGTGGTAATAATTTGAGCATAATCTTAATGCTACTTTATGCCACACCAGTGTCCCAATTCCCACAGCAATTACGCCATTTATGTCTTTTCGATGTGAGTGAGAGACTTGGTGGCAGAATACCATTCTGAAGGTTGTTTCTTAGGACATCACTCCTGTCACTGGCTATTGTATTAAAATGATTCTCAGTAAGGAGCAGCATCTACGCTGAGCGGTGTAGAGAAAGACATCTTAATGATGAGCTAGGACAGATGTGAGCAGAATTGGGGGCAAGAAATAATGTCTCCAAAGGAAGAAAGGAGAGCAGGAATTAAGGAGGAGGGGCATGTAATGAGAGCTGCAGTATGGGAGGGTCACAGCCATTGGCAGGGGTGTGGCCACGGTAAAGAAGGGGTGGGGAAGAGAATCTCCAACTCCACTGTCAAACTCTGTGGACGATAAGAGATAAAAAGAGCCCGGTGGCAGGTCCAAAGCATTCTCGGATATCACAGGCCTTATGCAGGGTGAATCAGATCTGAGATGAGGTTCAGGGAGACAGTGGGAAAATGGCAAGCTGTCCAGGCAGTGAACTTGCATGCACAGTCTCTCTCAAGCCTTCAAACCCAGCATCAGTGTGGTATGCATCACCAACATTTTGGTATGTCTCACGAGGAGCAGGCACAGAGAGCCGCTCGCTCAAGATCGTAGAACTGGACACACCAGGTCTGTAGCTAGACCGGGCAAGTTTGGAATTGATTTTACACAGAGATTTGTTTAGCTTCAGTTCAGAGCTCAGTTGGAGGGTAGACTGGGGTTGGGGGAGGGGGGGGGCAGGCAAGGGAGGTTGGGGCCAAAGTATGGAAGACATGAGAGCTGGTTCGAGCAACTCACTAACTCTCTCCAAGTGTGGGCAAGGATCATGTCTGTTCCTGCTTGCTCAAGGCCTGGAAGAATTCAGAAACCAAGGACGCAGGAGCTTGGGGATACAGCAAGCCTTGAAGCACTTGCCTAGTCCTTCTGAGTATTGGGGACATAGTCATTTATGTGGCACTTATGCTATACTGAGCTCCCCCACTCTTAATTATTTTATGTGTATGGGTGTTTTGACTCCATGTGCATACCCTGTAACTGAAATTATACATGATTTTGAGTCTTCATGTGTGTGCTGAGACATGAACTTGTGTCCTCTGAAAGAGCAACAAGTACTCTTAATCCCCAAGCCACTTCTCCAGCCACTGTGCAGGGCTCTTTGACTCCTCACAACAGTGACATCTGGGTAGACTTCCTCAGCAAATCAGCATTTTACTAGTGACGGAGGTGGGCACATGACCAAAGTCAGGCCAAAAAGAACCAACAAGTCAACCCCTCAAACATCACCAGGGGACTAAGAACCTGAGAAGAATTTAGGGTACAGCTTTTATTGGCTAGATTTTTTCAAATGAAGTCTAGAATGAAGTCAGTGTCCAAGAAAGGCAAACAAAGAGATGACCATAATCCCAGCCTGACTGTGCTTGAGCCTGATCCAGCCGGAGCCAGCCTGTGCTGTCCACTGGACTTTGTGTTACATAAGCCATAGATTTGCTTTCTTTGCCTCAGACAGGTTTCTGTCTTCTCTAATCACAGAATCAAAGTGTGAGAAAGAGAGGGACTGGCTCACCTGTTCTCAAAGCCTTTACCCAAAGTCTCACAAGTGCGGAGCAAAGCCTCAGGGGAAGAAAGCCAGATGCATGCGGGCAGAGGGTGAGGAACAGTGAAGACGTCCCTGACATCAGAGAGCAGATAAACTCTAGAATCAACACACGCCCCCTCAGAGGTATATTTAGTAAACTTTTTCCTCACAGGGCTTGAAGAATCAAAATTGCTTTTTAAAAATAATAAAAAGGAAACAGCCACTGCGGTTTCTCTTGACACAAGCCCAATTTCTTGGCTGTCACAATACTTCCAAATAACATGTGTAAGACTTCGCTGGGCTGTCTCTTTTGCCTTAAAACTCAAGGAAAAAGAAGGAAAAAAAAAAACCCACAAGTGCCTACAGTTCTTGCTGCATGGCAATATGTAGCCAAGAGGCTGTTGCGCCTCTCTGATTCCTGGCTGGTTTAGGGACCGGATGCTGCATTGTAACCGCATCTCTGGGAAGGGAGGATAGGGTAAGAAAGAAGCTCAGGGTGGGCCGTAGCCCTGTGTCATTAGCTGGGGCTCTCTGATATCTACCTGTCCCCCACAAAAGCATACACATGGAGCTCTGAGCTGAGCTCCTTGCTGCCCTTGCTCCTGTGTCCCCTTCAGGCTCCCCTATTCCATGCTTCCCAATGTATCTGCATTCTTCAGGGTATATTTTCTCCTGCAGTCTTCTGTGGAGGGTTTTTTTTTTTTAAAGGTGGGACTTAGTTTCATTATTCTCTTTTCCTTATATATTTAAAAATTATTTAATCAACTTTGTGGAAGCATACATTTACATACAACAGAACGTAGCCATTTTGGCAAATAGATATGTTTTGATAAGTGGATACACTTGTGTGACCATCCTCAACGTACTGCGCCTGTCTTCACTGGGGCATTGCCTCGTGTTCTCAGTTCCCCTGGAATCTGCCCCTGTCCCAGAAGCTACTGCTAGACATCACAGACATACTTGCTCATAGTTGGCTAGGTTATGATGGAACTTATACAAGTACAATCATATGGTACTATACTCTTTCGTGTTTGGCTTTTTTCTCCAACATGTCTTTGAAGTTCATTGCGACTGTCCATAGCTCACCTGTTCTATCGCAGAGTGGCACACCACTGTATAGATAGCTATAATTTCTGCTGATTGACATTTAGGTTGATTACATCCCTCAAGGTCAAACAAAAGGTAAGGACTTGAAATGAATTAAGTTGCTGTAAATATATGTGCTCATCTTTATGTGGTCATGTTTTCACTTCATGTATTGCCATGTTAACTGAAACTTTACATGTTCACTTTATGGAAATTGCCAAATTGTTTTCCAAAGTGGCTGGACATTTTATTCTTATGCCAATGAGAGTTCTAGTTGCTTCGTATCTTTACCATGGTGTCTCCAGGTGTTTTTACTCTTTGCCATTTTGATGGAGGCTGAGTGTGTCTCTTTGTGATGGATGAATTTTGATGAATGTTGGCTATGTCTCATGTGGTGAATGAATTTTGATGGATTTTGAGTATGTCTTAATGTAATGAGTAGATCTTGGTGGTAGTTAAGTGATAGATGTTGGATCTTGTCAGAGACGGCTTTCGAGAGATGTTGGATGTGTCTCATTGTGATGAATGGATTTTGACAGAGGTTAAGTATGTCTCTGTGATGGATGGATTTTCATGAATGTTGAGTGTGTCTCATTGTGATGGATAGATTCTGATGGCTGTTGAGTTTTGTCTCATTGAGACAGATGGCTTTTGATGGAAGTTGGGTGTGTCTCATTATGGTTGATGGGTTTCATGGCTGTTGAGTGTATCTCATTGTGATGGATGGCTTTTGATGGAAGTTGGGTGTGTCTCATTATGATGGATGGATTTCATGGATGTTGAGTGTATCTCATTGTGATGGATGGAGTTTGAGTGTGTCTCATTGTGATGGATGGATTCTGAT
>NW_021604603.1:2250978-2254079 GCF_004785775.1 Grammomys surdaster | reverse complement strand
GTGTGTCTCATTGTGATGGATGGATTCTGATGGAAGTTGGGTGTGTCTCATTGTGATGGATGGATTTTGTTGGCTGTTGAGTGAGCCTCACCGTGACAGATGAATTTTGATGGCTGTTAATTGTGTATCATTGTGATAGATGGATTTTGATGGCTGTCGAATGTCTTACTGTGGTTTTATTCCTCTTTTCCTTTACTAATGATGTGAGAATTTTTCATGAGCTTCTGGATTGTTTAAATCTTCTTTTGTTTTGTGGCTGATCAAATCTTTTGCCCATATTCTGTTTGTTTCATTTCTGAGTTGTAGTAGTGCTTATAAATGTATACTTGATGATATACATTCATCTAAGTACACAGTTACATCAAAATATAATATGCAAATATGCTCAGTATTTATCATAATTTTTTATTGTCTTAGCAGGGTTTTTTTTCTTTTTTTTTCTTTTTCTTTGTTGTTGTGTTGTTTGAGACAGGGTCTTGCTATGTCACTCTGGCTGGCCTGAGACTTTCAGCAATCCTCCTGCCTCTTCTTCCCTGATGTCAATGTTTTGAGAACATACCTAATTTACTTTCGCTGTAGTGTAAACTACCCCTTCTAAAGTTTTTTAAATGTTAATTTCTGATGGCTCCTTCCTGTCATCATAGTAATATGCTCAAATTTCTCTAGTAACTTCTAAAACTTAACCAAATAAAAACAAAATGAAAATCTCTTTATCGAACTCCACAGCCCCCTCTAGTCACGCCCTTACACCTTCCCTTTACACCGTTAAGCAGCAAAACCTCAAATTCTTTATTTACTGTCCCTACATCTAAAACCTAATTTCTTCTTTTATCCATTCCTACCATCCTACTGTGATATCTCTGGGAGAGTAATGGACCCAGATGCAAAACCAGGTCCTGACATCTTATAGAGTGAAAAATTATAGGTGCTGGGTATATAGAATCCTTTTTAGACATATAAAATATTCTTTAGGCTTTCTTTATAAGGACATGGAAATTTTTCTGAGAAACAGAGCCATGAAGCAAGTTAAGAATGTGGACAGGCTAGTTATGGGAACTGGCTAGAATGCAAGCTGGCCAGCTGAGAACCAAGCTGGTAACCGCAGTGACAGGGCAAGGCCACAGTAACAGGGCAGGACCACATTCTTGAGGAAGATTAGCGTACAGAGAGTTTTCACCTGACCCTGACTCATGTAGGTTGGGTTCCTTTGGAATGTTCCGCTATTTTTATGTTATGCCACCTTAACAACCCCTCATCCACCTCCCCATTCCTTGGTTTGTGGTTTTTCCCTTTAAAAACCCCTCTCAAACTGGCTGTCGGGGTCAATTCAGCTCCTGTGTGGACATACGAATTGACTGGCAGCTAGCTGTCACATGCCAGAATAAACCTTGCTTTTGCTCCGGTACATGGTGTCTAGAGCAGATTACTGGGTGGTCGCAACTTTTTGAGACTTGAATGAGGGTCTCCCCTCTGCGGGGGTCTTCAATCTAGGTGTCCAACATTTTCTCCATGGTTGGTTCAAAGTGGCAGAGCTGAGAGCGAGGGTGGATGGAGATATGCAGTTGAATGGCATAAATGTATACTTGATATACATTCATCTAAGTACACAGGAAGACTGAGGAAGCCCATTGACCACCTTCTCCTTACATTCCAGAGTCTTCCTTCCCCCAAACATCTTTTCATCATTATCTAAATAATCATCAGGTCGACACATTACCTTAAAAACATCTGCTGAGCTATTAGTTACTGGTGAACACATTCTAATGACAAGAACTGCCTCTGGCCTCTGCCCTGAGATGTGACTTTCTTCAAAACCTTCATCTCCTCCACCACTCCACTATCTTCTGCAACCATCTGTAACTTCACTTCCAGGGTACCCACCCTCTGTTGGCCTACTTGGGTACCAGACACACAGGCAAAGCACATATATGCATTAAATAAATAAATAAATAAATAAATAAATAAATAAATAAATAAATAAAATTTAAAAGAAGCACATGGTCTGGCTGGTGAGTTGGTAAACCATCTATCAACACACAAGGACAAGAGTACAGCAGAGTAGCCTCAAGTCAGCTGAAGGGAACTGGGCTGCTGATGGACAGCCTTACTCTGGGGAATGCCATAGGATATTCTAGCCAAGAAAAGTGGGATTAGGGGTCACTTTAGCTCAGGTGGAGGCAGCTGAGGAAGCTTGCAGGAAGCACCCAGGACTGAAGAATAACATGGCCTTCATGGTGCATAAATTCATAAATACCTGCCCAAATCCCTCCCCTCTTTTTTTTTTTTTGTTTTTTGTTTTTTGTTTTTTGTTTTTTTTTTTTGAGACAGGGTTTCTCTGTGTAGCCCTGGCTGTCCTGGAACTCACTCTGTAGACCAGGCTAGCCTCGAACTCTCAAACTCAGAAATCCGCCTGCCTCTGCCTCCCAAGTGCTGGGATTAAAGGAGTGCACCACCACTGCCCGGCTTTTTAAAAAATTCTTTTTTTTGTTTGTTTGTTTTTGTTTTTCGAGACAGGGTTTCTCTGTATAGCCCAGGCTATCCTGGAACTCACTCTGTAGACCAGGCTGGCCTCGAACTCAGAAATCCACCTGCCTCTGCCTCCCAAGTGCTGGGATTAAAGGCGTGCGCCACCACCGCCCAGCCCCCTCCCCTCTTTTAACAGAACGGGGATCACAGCCAACCACATAGCTGGGCTATGTTTTCCAACCTCCCTTGTGAAGTGGGAGCATAATGACTACATAGTTGTAGCTGGTCTTTGTTACTTTATAGGCTCTTCTTTTTCTCACCCTTTATAACCCTCCCCTTGGTTTCACCCCGTATCACTAGATAGGAGAGAAAGAAGGATAGAGGGTGTGGTGGCTTGAAAAGGACGGCCCCCATAGGCTCATGTGTGTGAACGCTTGGCCCTAGGGAGTGGCACTATTAGGAAGTATGGCCTTATTGGTGTAGGTGTGACCTTGGAGGAAGTGTGTCACTGTGGATGTGGGCTTCGAGGTCTCATAGTAGCATTGGTCATGTTGTTTCTTCACAGCAATGGGAACCCTAACAGAGAGAGAGAGAGAGAGAGAGAGAGAGAGAGAGAGAGAGAGAGAGAGAGAGAG
>NW_021604603.1:2228768-2250968 GCF_004785775.1 Grammomys surdaster | reverse complement strand
GGGAGGGAGGGAGAGAGAGAGAGAGAGAGGTGTCCCTGAATCTAATTTATTTTCATTTGTTTCTTCTTTGAGCACGACTACTAACAAACCACAGTCAACCCTCTCAATGACCAACAACCTAAGAGGCCCTAGCATTTTTATACTCTCTGAAAAGTTCCCAGAATTCCAGATATCACACAATCACAGAAACTATCTGCAGTTGACAAAACCATGCCTCTGCTAGAGCATGAGAGAAATCATAGTCAGCTGCCTTGCCGTAGACAGTCCGAAGCAGTCCCACATCCCCACACCTAGGATTAAAATGAAAGCACGTTCTTATAACATTTCTGTTTTTTTTTTCTTCAAAGAAACCAAAATTCCAAAATTGTCTCTACAAGTTATCCCAATGGAAGATGAGCGGAGGGGATGTGTGCCCTTCCAAGCCAAAGACTTCTCAAGAACTGAGCATACCTCCTCCATGCTGTTTCCTTTTTGATAACTGGTTAGAGACAACAACAAGGTCCCAAGGAAGAGTGGAGCCAGGAGATGGGAGGAGACTGGGCTCCTGAGTGAGCCACCCTGCAAACCCAAGCACCTGCCCTACACTGTTACAGGAGCAACAAATGAACAGATGTGTGGATCCATGGAGAACAGGGTCATTTTTATTCTTGTAGCATAACCTACTTTATGCAAATGCATCCAGATTATGGTAGATTTGTAGAAAGTTTATAAATTATACATATATGTAGAGCAAAGAAAATGGAGTAAAATATACCAAGTTGTTAATAATGGCGGTTATCTGTGGGTGGTAAAATTATGGGTGAATTTAATTTTCTTTGAACATGTCTGCCTTTTCCAGATTTGCTACAACGAGCTTGTGTTATTTTATATTCATGACAAATATAAATTCTCTAAATTCAGGTAGTTACACAGAGATAATGGCAGGTTAAGAAAGAGCCTTATCACTGGGTGGTACGTAGAAAGTCTACTCACGTCGCAGATGTAAGAACACAGAAAAGGGAAACAAGAAGACAGTTCTTCAGGGCTTCTGGAGTGATCAGGCTAAGACACAGCGGTGAGATGCTGGCATCACATGCCTTGCTGGATTCTTGCTCTCCAGCCTAGCCTGGGGCTCACTCTGCCTCATGATGTGTCCTGCCAATTTCCTGTGTCAGCTCCTGTTATGGCTTGGCACCTGTGTCCCTCACAGGGTGTTCTGATTGCTTGACTCCTAGTTTGTGACGTTCCCTCTCTCCCTCCCCCATCCTTTCCCCTTTCCCCCTCTCTTGTCTATGTGTGTGACATGGCACTCTTGTGTGAAGTCAGAGGGCAATTTGTGGGGAGTCACTTCTTTCACTACAGGTGCTCTGGGGAATCAAACTCAGGTCGTCAGACTTGGCTGCAAGCATCTTTACTCGCCAAGCCATCTCACTGACCCTACAGGGGCCAGCTATTTCCTATTCTGTGTAGCAACCCTGTGGTACACTTTGAAAGCTATGGAACCTTAGGCCATGAGGTCTAGGTAGGTGGAAGCAGGTCACTAGAGAGGTAGGTAGCTGAGGTAGGTGAGTCTGAACCTATCTTGGGTTCTCACCTGCTTTCTGGTAGACCACCCATTTATATCCTCTCAAGTTCTGGCTGCTTCAAACTGAGCCACCCTGTAGCCAATGTCCCCCACTCTCCACCTTTATGATGGATTTGTGACATCTGAAACAATCAGTGAGATGAACCCTTTCTTCTCTCCTTTAAGCGTCTGCCGGGCATTTATTTGTCAGAGACTAGAACGGTGCCAACGCTTCTTTTGACATTTGGCAACATGTGAGGCCCATGGAGAAACTTGAGGATCAGAATCGGTCAGGTATTACAAAGGCAGAGCCTTGTAGAGATGCTACTCTTGCTATCCCTCCACTCCCTTCTTGAAGCTTACTTCCTCCTGGACTTCCATGAGAACATAACTTTCTCTCTGCCTTTCTGACTGGGGGGTGGGTGGATACTAGTCACTCCCCATTTCTGGTCTCCTCCTGGGCCCCTCTTTAGGTTTCTTATCATACCACACTCTTCTGAAATGGTCTTCTCCTTACCAGCAGCTTCCTGTCTGTCCTTCTGTTTGGCTTTAAACACAGATGGACAACAGCCCCTGGGCCTCACAGCAGAAGTCAGTTACTTCCTATTCTGCCCAGCAACCCTGCCTCACCTCTGTCATCCGAATCTAAGCCCAAAGCGGCCCATTGTTACCCTCCCTCCTCCTCCCTCCCCCAGCAGGTTGCCAAGGTCTGTCACTACAAGTGTGAAGCCACCCTTTGGAGGTAGCCCATGTCTTTCATGTCCACTGCCATGAAAAAGGCCTTTATCCATGCCACCCTGCCTGTGGGAACTTCCATGATAGAATCTTTTCTAGACCCTCAAGGCCCCCTATTCTCCACATAGCCCCAAGAATGAGAACCTCTATTACTAAAAAAAAAAAAAAGAAAAAAAAAGATGAGATTATGAATTAGTCCATATACAGAGAATGGGCACTAGAAACAGACCCAGTAAATATCTATATATCTACCACCTGGAATTGACAAGTACTGGGAATTCACATCTATTTTCTATAAATAGATATGTCCAAAAACATACTTATAGACATATAGGTATGTCTATAAATAGATATGCACTTTCTAGATTGAAAAGCTTCAGTGAGCCAAGTATGGTGGCTCATACCTGTAATACCAGCACTTGGGAGGTAGAGACAGGAGGATTACTATGGGTTTGAGGACAGCCTAGGCTGCACAGTGAGTTTCAGGCAAGCCTAGGCTATATAGTGAAATCCTATCTCAAAAATACCACAAAAGGTGGGGGGAGGCACTTCAGTGGGGCTGGGCGTGCAGCTCAGTGGCTGAGGCTAGAGCACGTCCTTACCACTGCACAAGGATTTTAGAGTTCCAGTGGCTCTAAATTCACTTACTGCAACTTCTGTGGGTGTGTGGTAGGTCTCTGTAGTCTACACAGTGCTGGTTCTCTGTACCTCAGAGTACTGCTTTTCCAGCAGGGTGAATGAATATCCAACAAGAAGCAACTTAAAAGGACGACAGGTTCACTTGAGCCCTGGGATTGAAGAGCTGTGTTCTATCACAAGCAGGAAGGCACTGTGGCAGCCATGAGAGACAGCTGGTCATGCTGGGTCTCCCAGTCAACATCAGAGCAAACAGATAGTGGAGGATGGGCTACAAATGGGATCCACTTCATCCAGCGAGACTCAAACTCCTAAAGCAGTAGTTCTGAACCTGTGGGTAGTGACCCCTTGAGGGTCACGTATCAGATATTGCATTGTGTTTCGTAACAGTAGTGAAATTGCAGTTATAAATAAAGTAGCAATGAAAATAACTTTATGGTTGAGGGTCACCGCACCACGAGGGACTGTATTAAAGGGTGGCAGCATTAGGAAAGTTGAAGACCACTGTCTTAATGGTTCCACAGCCTTCCCAAACAGTGCCACCAGCTGGAGACTGAATGTTCTTTCTAATGTGTGAGCCCATGGGGCATTTCACATTCAATCTGAAACACTCAAGTTTCGTTGTCAGTAAAACAGTGATAATGTCACTAGTTATAGTTGGAGTGATTAATTGATTTCTTCCTTAACCCTTTAAAATATTTATTTTTTTTGCAATTTCATTCATACTTACTTTGATATATTCCTTCCCATTTCTCCCATATTGACCCCTTCTTCTCCCTCTGAATCTCCTTTTCCCATGAAGCCTCTCCCCCCATCTTCATTTATACCTGCATTTAATTAGGGTTATCTACAAGGACAAGGGTGTGGGGTTACTTACCTGAAGCCACTGTGGACTGCCCCTCTGCCTGTGATGACTAGCAGTCCATAAGTCCTCAGGAGAGCTGGCTCTCTGAGCCTCTCCTGCCTCCTTGACGTGCAGGGAGGAACAGCTGCTGGGTGCACAGCCACTGGAAGGTTGGAGTTCTAACTTCTATGTTGATTTCCAGGGCAGGAGAGAAGGAAAGGAGAAAGCAGGGGTGGAGGTTGGGGGTGGAGGATTTATAAAGGAAAGGGAGAGAATGAGAATAGAAAATATTAGTAGAATTTAAGGGAAGAGACTAGACTGGAGGGAAAGCAGAGACTGGGAGATGAAAGAATTTTTAAATGGAGGGACAGAAAAGGCATAAAATGAAACGGAGATGACTTTTTTTCCTAGGGCAAAAGGGTGCGTTAGACAGAGTAAAGGTAGTTAGGTTGGGATTTGAATCCCAGGCTGGGCTGCACTGGTGCAGGACCAGCTCCACCAGGGGGCAGTGTGGAGCTCCTGCTCCCTCTACCTGTACTTCACCTCCTCCAGGTGTGAAGGCAACACTGAACGACGTCATATCCCTTAGATAGAGTCTGCTACTTGTTATTTGAAGGCTAAGACAGGCATTGAGCTTTTTGGATATTAATTTTTGATTTATTGGCTGTAACAATGATTTATTCCTATATACCCCCAGGGCAAACAAGGGGTTGTAAATATTTTAAATGCCGTTAGCTGGTGACAAGAAATGTTGCTGGCTGGGGAGTAGGGAAGATGGGAATTTCAAATGCCTTCCCTAAATTACTTAAAGGAAGACTGTGGTCTCTTGCTAGCCTGTTTAAGATCAAGGCTGGTGGGGAGAGGGAGAGAAACATTAAATTGTCTTATTAACTCCCAGAAAGTGTGCTTTCCTTTCTGAATCCTTGGGTTCTTCCCAGGATAGGGCAGGATTGGATTTCTCAGACAACATCTGACTCCTCTCTATCCAGAGACAGTCCTTTGTCCCGTTTCTCCCCTGTCCTTTGCTCCCTTCCCCTTCTCCCTCTTCCTCTACCTCTTGTCTTTGTCCTTTATCCTTGCCTTCTGTCCCTCTGAGGCAAAAACATCTTGTGCTGAGAACTTGGCCTGAGAACTTGGTCCTGGGGGTCCTGAGCCGATACTTCTTGTATTCATCCTTACTGGCGCAGTGTGCTAATGGCAGTTAGGGAATGGGAATGGCTGAAGACTGAGGTGATAAGTCTTCACTTGACATAGTACAAGTGTCTCTGTCCCCCACACCAGCCTCTGTCTCATCTGGTTCCATGCTGAGAAGACACAATATGCCAGTTTCTCTGGCCTTCTGTCTCCCTGGTTCTTGTGCGCACGTGCACACACACACACACACACACAAACACACACACGAGTATATTCTTCCATTGGATGTCAGTTCCTAAAATAATTCTAAGTATGGCCTGGGTATTCCAATCAGATCATCCCAAGAAAGACTCAAAGTTAGACCCCAAATCCATTTAGTCACAGTAAGAGTGTTAATTCCAGCCTCACACGGCTTGCATCGTGTGCTATGAACCAGGGACAAGCATCACTGGGTGTCAGATGCAGGTATCAGTGCCTGGAGCACTGTCGCTGGCCTTGTGTCCCTCTGTGAGTTGGACACTAAGGAGCCTGGAGAGCTGAGTGTGTGGTTCCTCTTTAGCATGCAGAGTGCTGCGTCTCCTGTATTTAGCACACGGGCTTCCATTTAAAATTCTTGCTCTCTGAGTTGGAGAAATGGCTCAGCGGTAAGAGCACTGACTGCTCTTCCAGAGGTCCTGAGTTCAATTCCCAGCAACCACATGGTGGCTGACAATCATCTGTAATGGGATCTGACACCTTCTTCTGGTGTGTATGAAGACAGCTACCATAAAATAAATCAATCAGTCAAAAAGATTCTTGCTCTCACTTTCCCTTTGGTCTGTTTCTCTTGTTTTAATTCAAGCTGCCTTAAATCCATTTTAGTACAAGCTGGAGAATAGATGTGTCCCGCTGATCCACACTACAGACAGCTTCCCATGTGAAGTTTCCCTAACAGTTCCTGCACAACGATGCCCGAGAATGGCTACATCTTTGTGTGCTAACTATACCGCCATTTGGGTTTAAAGTTGAGGGTTCTAATGAGTGCTCTAGAAACAAAGGCACTGGGTATAAAAGGCAAGAGTGGGCTCCAGTGTCTGCCTTGGAGAGAGGTGATACATGGTTAGGTAGGTGATTAGTCTGTAAATTAGTGTATGCAGTAGTGGAAGCAGAGTGGTCCTTCCATCTGCCCCAGGCAAGCTGGAAACCTAGGAGAAAGACTGTGTGATCTGACAGCCTATGAGCCAGAGAGCCAGTGGTGTAGACTCCAGTGTGGAGGTCTGGTAATCAGGAAGAGGAATGATGAACGATCATGGCCTGCAGTCCATCAGGCAGAATTGGCAGTTTATAAATAGCAGGGTTTTTGGAAGCTGGGGAGTCTCCATGCATGATGCTGGCACCTAACAAGGAGTGTGACACAGAGAAGAAAGGCAGGGTCAAACTCAGCCCCCCCATCAGGGACTTGCTTCCACTGTAGCTGACACCCAAGATGACGTATTGAACCTACGCTGGGGTCTGAGCCCCATGACCTAATCAACTCTTAAAGACCTTGGTCTCAATAGCCTCTCCATTGACAGGCAGCTTCCCACGTGGATTTTGGAGGGTATGCCCAGTTCAGCAAGCAGACATGCATTGAATTCAACCCTCCTACATATCTTTATTGTATTAAGGCCCTCCTCTATGGAATGACGTTCCCCCACACCTATGGCCATATGTCCACCACCACAGTGCTAATCTCTACTGGAAATTTCCTCTACTTACATTTAACTATAATCTATCCATGCCTTGGTCTAGCCAAGTTAACAGTTACCCTCAGATTTGCCCCTGTCTTTATAAAGACTTTCCAGATTTTCTTCTAAATCTCCGTATTTGAGTGTGCTGTGTGTTTCCTACACGGGCCTCAGACCACACCCATATACATGCTTCTTTATCAAGTATTTGCTGAACATCTACTATGGACTCAGACGCTATCCTAGGTGACTGAGCAACACTGGTAAATGAAGCAAGGGTCCCTGACCTCTGTCTTCTTTGTCATCTGGCTGGAGCTATGGCATCTATGTGCCTCTTATTTCTGCTTGGTTAGAATGACAATGTGCACGCTTCATACCCTTGCCTGTGGTGTTTGTGTGGGTATCTCAGCACACCCAGTGGTGCCAGCTGGCCAACCAAGCATTCTCTTAGGCAAACATATGCACACAGATCTCTGGATGCACCAGCAGGCAGAGCCTGCTTGAGGCAAATGAGTGTCCCCAGACTTCATGCTACGTTCCGTGTTCCCAGACTCACAGTACATTTTGTGCTCTGGTGACCCTTCCAGGCTGGACCTAGCAGCCTGTGCTCTGAAGCTCTGAACAAGCTCTCCAGCCCTCTAATGACCTCACTTAAGACAGCTGGCAGACATGGAAGGATGAATATGTAGCTGGGCTACCTGCAACTATCTGCAGCCAGCAGCGACCCTGAGGACAGTGAGCAAGCCAGAACTTGATGATTCTCACTTGATTCTACCTGGCCTTAGCACAATGTACCTGGCATCTGTGTAAAGACCATTTCCTACCTCAAAACTGTTCAGTGAGGTATGAGTTTGAGGCTAGTTTTTGGCTACATAGCAAGACCTTGTCAAGAGGGAGATGTGGGGTGAGGGGTAGCACGGAGAATGTCAAGTGTATGTGGGATAGAAGAACAATCCTTGAGGGCCTACACATAATATATGGCCTTTGATCTAGGGCTCTGCCCATTGACTCAGACCCCTCCAAATGAGCTCTGGTTCCCAGCCAGAGTGTCAGATCTTGTGAAGCTCCTTTCTGCACACACAGGTTGCGGTACCCCCCACACCATCTTGAAAGTGCTCAGGTATCCAGGCTGAGAAACAAGCCTGGAAGACAGATCTTAAAGCCTTGTCAATATCTGTGATGTGTGAAGCTCATGGGACCAGGCAGCTTGTCAGGGAAAGAGCACAAATCTGGGAGCTCACTTGTCTACAGCTGTGGAGTCACAGAAGGGCAAATTTCTCCTCTGTGGGATGGGGGAAAGGTTGCTACCCGCTCCCATGGTAGTGGCTGACACTTGACTTCTGCTTTGTTTCTGCAGCTATGGACACACTTTCCCGGAGCTGGGCACACAGGCTTGAATCCTGGGTCTCTGTGTCAGATGACTGTAAACCACGCTGCCATTTTTAGCCCCCGGAATCGCAGAACCAGGCTTTGGAGTGAGCTCCAGCAGCTGCAGACTTCCTCTTTCCACCTGTCCAGAATGCCTACTTCGTGGGTTCCAGGTGCTGGCCACTCAGTTGCTGGATCAGCTAGAACTGAAGCTAACTGACCACATCCTGGAGTCCTGATAGTACACAAACCCTGCTTCTCTGTGTCTCAGAGCTGGTCTCCCCCATCCATCAGCAGCCCTGCCCAGTGCTTGGGCACACATTCAACATCAGCAGGGCATAAATATTTATGACATGCACCTAATGCAGTGGCTTATAGGGTTCCTGGAGCTTCAGGCAGGCACTCTTTGCACAAGAAGCATTTTACGTGAGGAGGGAGTCCTGGGTGGGAGAGCAGTGTATGCAAGCAGAGAGGGGGCTCTTAGCCTCTTAGACTGTTCTGGAAGCCTGCTCTTTACTGCGGCAGCTGAGTGTTTCCATTTGCAGGGAGGCTTGGCTGGCAGCTGCCACCATGCACTCTGACAATCCGTCAGCCTTTGAAGCATGCTCTTCAGAAGCCCCGCCCCAATGATACCGGATGTACGCCAACCAGGGAATGGAAAAAAATCCTTAGCCACTCACCCACCTACTCATCTGGAAGCTGAGTCCTCAGGAGTGGGTAGAGCAGAGGGCCCCTATTCTCATTGTCAGAAGCATCTAGATGGTTTTCAGAGCTGAAACCAAGGGTGGCTGCCTCTGCCCCCCATGAAGCCCCCATTAGGGTGATGCAACCACATTCCCAGCCCCCCAGCCCCCAAGGCAAGAGATGCAAATATCAAGACAACTGTGGTGGTGCACATCGGTAATCCTGTAATCCTAGCACCCAAGCCAGCTCCAGCTAAACTGAAGGACCCTGTCTCATAAAACAAACAAACAAACAAACAAAGAGGGACAGCAAATATCTCAGACTTCAACAATAAACAAAAGTTTATTAAAATAAACATGTCTAAGTCAATCCCTTCCCTTCTGGCCAGCCAGTGTCCTCACCGGAGCCATCAACTAACACCCTTTGACATGGCTTCTCAGATCCTGAGGGAGGAGGTGAGGAGTGATGAGCAGAGTCATGAGACACGAGGTTTTCTGCAGAGTGGGCCACTGCCTGGGCCTGCAGTGGAGTGTTGCTATCCTGTGGGCCTTTTCCTGGAAGCGTCAGTGGTGGCCAAACCTGTCCTGGCCTTTGAGGACATGCCCAGCCCAGGCTGGAGAGGAAAAGTCTCCTTTAGTGGAAAGAGGGCCTTTCAGCTGACCTCCCACAGCGCTGAGTTTGCCACCTGTGAACGCCACTTCCACCCGTCCAACACCAGCTCCCAATCCACTTCCATTCCCAGCCTGCCCATCTGTTCCTCAGGAATCTAAACCCTTCCCACTTGCTCCTTTAGCCAAACTAGTCTCCTCTCCCTTAACCTTATACAGCTCCTCTGCTGAGAGGTAAGAAAGTGTTGAAGGGTATGGGTAGGGGTGGGGGTGGTGAGCGCAGAGCTAATCCTTCACTCCTCAGGGCCCCATGGCCAGCATAAATCTTCCCTTCTTTCTCTTAACACCTGGCCAGCTCCTTGTCACTGTGCTAACAATATTGTATTGATTTGCTCACGTGACCATTTCCCCCCAACGACCATAAACTCCTTGAGAGCAGAATCTATGCTTTGTTTGTGTTTTTGAACTCGACTACCCACCAGTGTCCAATACAGAAGAGGCACTTCATAAGTGCAGAGTGAAACCTCCCCCAAGCTTATAAATTCACAAAAGCAAACGTAAGCTCCAGTTGCTTATGCTGTTCCCCAGAAAGGCCAGCATTGACTGGAGAAAAAAAGGCCTGCTTACAGCCTACAGGGCTTTCCAGAGGACTGCTGCTGCCCCAACTCCAAGCACAAGATCAGCTCCCTGCCACCCTTCCTACTGGTGTGTTGTTTCCACAACAGGAGAGGACCCCTATTCTTACAACAGAAAAAAAATGAGTCGCCCAGAACAAGTGCGGCACAAGGGGGCTGCCCAATAAAGACAATGGTATCCCTTCCCCGTGTTAATAGCATCCATTAACAGAGAACTGGAGACATTGCTCTGGGATGCCCACCTTGCTTTAAGCACAAAGCCAAGAGTGTGGATACGAGTGAAGCCCAACCCCCACCTTCTAGGGCCACCAGTGCAGCTGAAGACATGTGCCCACAGTATTCTGCTAGGCAGCTCAGTGAGGGTGCAATTACAGACTGCACTATGCGTTGTAGTCACTCCTATGAGTGTCCTAGGGATTGGAGCGGGAGGCTGGTAGTGTTTTGTGTGACACAGAACAATGAGGCAATGCTAAGGGTAGGAGTAGGAAAGCAGCTAAGGCAAAGGCGCAGCAACGGTAAGTTCCAGATCCTGCATGCTGCATGGCTAGAGCAGGGTAGGGGAGGTCAACCCATGGGCTGAAGGGAACGAGGCAGAGGCTAGAACACACCTTGGTGATAAGAAAACCTTTCATTGTTAGGACAGGAAGAATGAAAGCAACAGTGTGCATCCAAAAATGCTCCATTCTTGGAAAAAAACAAAAACAAATAAAGTTGGGCTATGGAGACAATAGGGAGCTTGTCATGCAAATGTGGAGACCAGGTTCACTTCCTTAGCACCTATGCGAAGCTAGGCAGACATGATGGTATCCTGCACTCTTAGTACTCAGGGGATCCCTGCCTAGTTGTCCAGTTGCTAGGTGGAATCATCGAGCTCCAGCTTCAGTGAGAAACGCTGTCTCAATAATCAAGGTACAGAGGACCACAGAAGGCCCCCAACATCAACACTGGACCTCCATACACATGCACACAGTGCACACATGCACCTACATATATGTGTGCCCTTAGACATGTAAACATGCATGCACACACACACAACTCATGCATATACATGCATTAATAATTTAATTTAAAGTTAACCTAGCCCAGTTTAGCAAACTAGCCTTACAGAAGACCTTTGGCCCAGAGTTCTATTTTCAGCTCCCATTGGTAACTGTCTTCTTATTCCAGAGATCCATAAGAATCAAAGGCTTGGGCTAGAGACATGGCTCAGTGGTTAAGAGCACTCACTATTCTTACAAAGATCCTGAGTTCAATTCCCAGCACCCACATGGCAGCTCACAACCATCTGATGCCATCTTCTGGTGTGCAGGTATACATGAAGACAAAGGACCTATATACATACATACATACATACATACATACATACATACATACATACATGCATACATACATACATAAATGTATGTGGAGAGCTTTTGGGGCCGCTTCTATGAATTTGGCAAGAATTTGACATTGGGCTAGGGCAAGGCTCAAGATGAATACAGCCGAGGAATTCCATTGTATTCTTTGTATCTTGGTCATCCTGATAAACTACTAGATACAGTGACCACAGGACTTTGTTTATTGCTTTGTTTGTTTCTTGACTACTTTGTCTTTGATCTAGGACTGAGCCTATTTTTTGCATACACCTAGAATGGTATAACAGCAGACTGGAAAAAATAAACCTGCCTCGGCTTCAGCACTGGCTGGAGTCATGTTATAGTGTTGTCTAATTGCCTTTTCTTTCTTTAATCCTCACTCCCTCCCTCGAGACCCTGCTGACTGACTGAGCTGACTAGGTCAAGTAAATAAATAATGAATAAACCTTAAAAACAAAAAGCTTGATTTTCACACAAATGACAGCATACTACATACAATGTTTTAGATTTTTTTCAATTAAAATATACAAGTGATCATGGTTAATTTCAATTGTCAACTTGGTTGGATGAATAAATGTTTTGGGGTGCTGGGGAGATGGGTCTGTGAATCAAGTGCTTGCTGTAGAAACATGAGGTCCAAAGTTCAACTCTCCAAAACTCATGCAAAACTGCAGTGCAGTGTGCCTCTCATCCCAGTGCTCTTATGATGAGATTCAAGGCAGGGACAGAGAATCCTCAGATGCTCCTGGGCCGGTTAGCCCAGCAGACACAGCAGGGAAGCAACAGGGTAGAAGGCAAGGACCATGGACCAAATAAAGAAGAGGAAAGGATGCACTGGAGGTTCACTCAACAGTTAAGAGCCTTTCTGCTCATTCAGAGGACCTGGTGGGTTCAGTCCTAGTACCCACATCAGGTAGCTCGCAACCACCTGTAACTCCAGCTCCAGGGGATCTGATACCCACTTTTGGTTTCCAAAGACAGCAAGCATACATGCTGTCAACATACATATATACAGTCACTGACACATATACATAAAATGAAAATTAAAGAAAGAAATAATTTATTTATTTACTTACTTACTTTGAGTAGTGGTGGCGCTGGTGCTGGAGCTTATTATGCAGACCAGGCTGAGACTCAAACTCACAGAGATCCTCCTGCTTCTGCCTCCCAAGGGCTTCGATTAAAAGTATGCATCACCATACCTGGCTCATAAATAAATCTTTTTTTTTAAGTAATGTTTAACAGGGAAAAAGGAAAAAGCCAGCTGAGCACTGTGGCTTGGCCTCCTCTCTGCTTCTGTGACTCAGCATGAGCCAGCAGCCCCACATTCCTGAGGCCCGCCTTCACCACCATTCACGCTGCACTCTGGCAAGGTCTCTGGTGGCATCCTCCCTATGCTCTGAGATCGAGAGAGAGGATGAGTTCAGAGGCGAGGGACTTTTGGAGGAGGAAGTTTCAAGACAGCATAATAGATAGGCTGCACATTTACCCGATTTACAGTGGGAAAGGCAGAAAGTAGAAAAGAAAAATAAATGTGCAGTTTGGCAGAAAAAGGAATCTGAACCCAGTTAAAGCTGCAGACCAAGGGTGGGCCGAACATTAGGTCTAGAAAGTGATTTGTGTAACTGATTTTCAAACATTATGATGGTTCATTTTCATCTTCAGCTTGATATGATTTGCCTGATTTGAAACCATCTAGGAGACACACCATGAGGGTCTTTCCTATAGAGCTTGCTTGTGCTCTCTCTCTTTCTCTCTAGGGTTTTATAGTATTTGACCAATTTCTTTGTGATAAATTAATTTAACCAGATCAATATTCATGAACACTTAGGTTTTTTGAATTGTTGTAATTGGTGTTGAAATACTATTCTCACATATCCATCCAGGTACACATGCAAATCCACAGGTAGAGCCAGGCTCAGAGGTATGGCAGGTAGTCTCAGTAATGCTCCATAGAAGTGTCTTTATAGAAAGTACCCAGTTCCTCCTCAACAGGATTAAACTTAACCATTACATCCTAACCACAGTGCAGTCTCAGCATGGTGCACATCTGCATTCAGGGTGAGTTGAGGTTCTTTCCAGATGTTTAGAGTCCTTTATTTTCCTTTCCTTTCCTGTGGATTATAACCTTTGTCCACTTCTATTAATTTGTTGGTATTTTCTTAATGATTGGCAGGAAATTTTTATTTGTCAAAATAATTTCTTTTTATATTGTTGCATTTATTTTCCAGTCTGTCATTTGTGTTTTTATTTTAGGCATTCATGTATGTTTATCTGTGTATGAATGTTTCTGAGAGTAAGGGCAGGCATGTGTGTGTTGTGTGTGTATGTGCATGTGTGCATATGTGTACGTGTGTGTGTGTTTATAGGCCAGACAAAAGCATCAGGTGACCTCAACTGTCATTCTCTGTCTATTCCTTTGAAGCAGGGTTTCTCTCTGAACCTGGGGCTCATTTTTTTTTTTTTCTAGGCTAAGCTGGAAGTCAGCTATCCCTAAAGATCCTTCTATCTCTGCCCCACATTGACCTGGGATTTCAGGCATACTCTGAACATTCAGCTTGTTGTATATGGTTCTGAACTCGGCTCCTCGTGAGTGGCCATAACAGCAGGGCCGTCTCTTCAGCCCACTTTTATCTCTTCAAAGGCAACTTTTGGTAGATAGTAGCATGAGGCTTTTATTCATGGTCTGAGCAAATTAACCTTTTCTTTTATAACTGCAGGTTTGCCCACACCTTTGCAACAGCACACACTTCAAGATTATAAAAATATACCTACATGTTCTCTTTTGTATGGGGTTTAATTTTATTTTTAATTATTTGGTTGGTCGATAACAAATTTTGGTTTTAGGAATGACTATTTCTTTTCCTTAACACTGTGGCTCAGATTTCATGTTTACCTGTTTCTAAAAGTCACCTCATTCTTTTTACTGTGAGGATAGTAACCGGCTCCTAAAGATAGATCATTTCTATACAGTATGGCATCATGAAGAATAATGCAGGGAGTACCCATCTCAATGGCATCCGGTCTTATGCAGTTAGCATTGTTTACATGCCACTGAGTGATCAGGTTAAAAATTCAGATTCCAGGGCTAGAGAGATGGCTCAGCAGTTAAGAGCACTGACTGTTCTTCCAGAGGTCCTGAGTTCAATTCCCAGCAACCACATGGTGGCTCATAACCATCTATAATGGGATCCGATGCCCTCTTCTGGTGTGTCTGAAGGCAGCGACAGTGTACTCATATACATAAATAAAGCTTAAAAAAATTTAGGTTCCAGTTCAGCACATTCAGGGGAACTTGGGGTCTAAGATCTGTAACAGGTCCCCTTGGTCTTCTCAGCCCCGTGTGATTCTTCACCTCTCTATTATTCAGCCAGTCACTTGGGGTGGACGGAGCATTCACGGGCCTTCTAGTTCTGTCTTTGAAGGGCTTGAGCGGTGAGGGATTTTCCATTAAGTCAAGTGTATTTCTAAGCCCTGGTTCTGCCACTTGGGCACAGGCCTCGCTCCTGAGCCGATACTTTAGCATTTTGCTAGACAGTTTTCATGCTTTCTCTTTCTCTACCTGTGCCACAGATTCTCGAGTCCTGGGAAGGCAAAGAGGAACTTTTTCCTTTGAACCTAGTCTCTGACCTAAGCTCTCCCTCTACTTGCCTGGCCAAATAAGGTCATGAAGTGTTCTCAGCCATGCCACCAACCGCCACGCTTTTAAAGAAGACTCTCCTCTAACAGGATGGAGGTGGCTAGTTGGGTGGATGCCGAGAGGTAAGAACTGAGAGAAAGAAGGCCCCAGTGACGTGCTGGCAAATGCTTAGCTCGGCTCTCCAGCAGCTGCCGCAGGCCTGATGTCTAGCACTTGCTTGTTTCGGTGGCGTCTAGTCTCCCTCCACCACCAATGTCTAGCTGGCAGAGTCCCATCACTGCATGTGGTAACAGTTAGAGCAGTCCCAGGCCACAGAGACAGTAAATGTAAAAATCCCCAGTGACAATAGATTGTAGTGTAATCATTAGAAAATTAGGGGTTTTAGTGCTTGCTGTATTTTTAATGTATTTAGTTGTAAATTTTTAACGAAGGCTATATTTAGCAACACGTTTTCGAAATATAGCTATCTGCTCTCATGAGCCCGTTTGAGCCAGCTCCAGCTAGTCCTTTTGGGCCTCAGCTTTGATAGTTGGAATCTATCTTCAAGGACAGACAAGCCTTAGAGGGCTCCTTACTGCCTGTGCCTTTGAGACACTCCCAGCGACGCCAGCATCAGCTCTCTGCCACCCCCTATCGTCGACACTGGTGTCAGCAAGTACCAGGGAGCCTTACCTTCTGGGATAGATTTGCACATCCCAGCGCAAGTGGAGTAGTCCCTTTCCGCAGACGTTTTGTGTGGTTCTTCCTCTCTATTATGCACCCCATCGCTTGCGGGGGAGGGGGAGGAGGTAGCACTCACGCAGCATCTCATTCTGACTTCAAAGTTGACCGTGAGAGTTATCCTATTAAGTTAGTCTATTTCTAAGTCCCAGTTCTGTGCCCTGGGCACAGGCAGAGGAGGCCTGCCTTCTATCATCAGCCAGCTACTCTCTCCCCGTACTCACCAGGCAATGGGTCCTCTGCGTTCAGCGGCTCCCGCGGGGAGGTGCAAACAGCCTGACTTACCTGGAGCTGTAGCGCCATCTAGTGCCTCTGTAGGGACATTGTCGTGTTCACTGGCTCTTCAATACAGCCCCGGTACCCCAGGCAGAGCCTGAATGTGCTATGCGGATTTTGTGTGAGGTAGAAAGTCTCTCCAGACATCTATCTGCCAGGTTGGCTTCCTGGCACAGGGCAGGTCGAGAGAGAAGCAAAGAGCCAGACTTTCCCGGAATGTGCTTCTTACCACATCAATGTGGATCACAGCTGAGAGCTCCAACCCTGGGGTTCCCCTCAGCCAGAAGCTTTCAAGCCTCATCGCCAAAGACCATCTGTGAGATACGTTTCCAGTAGACACAGCAGTCCAGGTTATCCTGTGTAGAGAAGGTTCTAGAAGCCATGCTTACCCTTGCCGTGTATAACACATTTGGACACGTCTGTTATTCTTTTTTTCCCATTAGGGGAAAAAGAAAAAAAGCCAGCCACAACTTCAGTAAAGAGAACAGCTCATTCACTGATTGGTCATCATCTGTTGTTTGCAAAATACTAGCCTAGACTAACACATTGGTTCACTGAGAAGAACCATGGAGCAAAGAAAGAAGAAATGTGCTCCCCCAGTGAACCAAGAGCAGATTCATCAAGGTCCAGGTTGCTGCTGTCTCACTCTGCACTCTTCTCTAGTTGCTGGCCTTTACTGATTTCTGAGTGACTCACTTAGCATGGAAGCCCAGAGGCCCTACTGGCCTTGTTCTGAACATTTATGCCATCTGGTTGTGTGTGCAGGCATCCCAGAGCCCCAGAGGGCAAGCAAGGTTCACCATCTTCTGGAGAGAAGCTTCTGTTTGTAGCATCAGGCAGGCTTGCTAGTGGGGAGGACAAAAGCAGGTTAATAGGTGGTGTTAGCATTCTTACTCCAAGTCACAGGACTAAAAGTAGCCTCTGGAATGTCTGTCTGTCTGTCTGTCTGTCTGTCTATGTTTTAGACAGTGTCTCACTATTACGTTGTCCTCAAATGGACACTTCACTCTTGGGACTGAATTTCTTTCTTTTAAAAAATAATTTATTTTTATTTTATGCATATTGGTGTTTTGACTGCGTGCATATCTGTGTGAGGATGTCAGATCCCCTGGAACAGGAGTTACAGACCGTTGTGAACTGTCCTGTGGATTCTGGGAATTGAACCTGGGTGTAAAGATCAGAGGACCACTTCTGAGAGTGTTCTTTCTTTCTAACATGGGCTCTGAGATTCTAACTCAGATTATCAGGTCTGTGCAGCAAGTATCCACTGAGCCATCTTGATGGCTCTGGAACTCGCTTCTAAAGTTGGAGTCTTAGCTGATTCTTTAAAACCCAATGACTCCTGGTCCAGTGTTACTAGATGTGGAGGCTTGAATAGGTACAGCCCCCATGGGCTCATGTGTTCGGAGGCTTAGCCCATAGGAAGTGACACTATTAGATAGAATGTGTGACCTTGTTGGAGGCAGTGTATCACTGTGGAAGCAGGCTTTGAGGTTTTACATATGCTCAAGCTATGCCCAGTGTGACACACAGTTTCCTCGTTGCTTCCTGTGGATCAAGATGTAGAACTCTCAGCTCCTTCCCAAGGCCATGTCTACCTGAATACTGCCATGCTTCCCACCCTGATGATAATGGACTAAACCTCTGAAACTGCAATCCAGGCCAAATACAATGTTATACTTTATAATATAGAGTTGCCTTGGTTATGGTATCTCTTCACAACAATGAAACTAAGCCATAACACATTATGTGTTCACTAGGTGAACAGTGGTGGAAAGATACATCCACACGATTTTCCTAGAGGGTATTTTGACATTAAAAAAATAAATAAAGTGCTAAGTTGAATGTATCTGGGGATGTAGCTCAGTGGGTAGAGAGCTTGCTAGGGATCAGAATTCCATCTCCAGCGCTGAATGAAGTGGGCATGGTGGTATACACCTCTAATCCCAGCACTTTAGGAGTTGGAGGCAGAGGTCAAAAGTTCAAGATCATCTTCAGCTATAGCAACTTTGAAGCAACCCTGAGATACCCAGGACCCTGTCTCAAAACACATAAAACAAACCAAAATAGTTTAAATGTTAAAGCCCACCAATCTAGACATTCTATTGGTAGGAATTTTAATATAAGGAGCTAAATATTATATGTATAAAGTTGACTACCATAACATCTTGTATTTTTCAAAAATATTTTATTTTTTAGGTACATGGATGTTTTGTCTGCATGCATGTCTGTAGACCACATGTGTGCCTGATGCCCACAGAAGCCAGAAGAAGGTGCTGGAACTGGAGTTACTGACAATTGTGGGCCTCTATATATGGGTGCCAGGAATTGCTGCATGTGCCCCTCTGAGAATCATTTGTGGGAGAAGAAAGAAAACTCTGGAAGTACACACTTATCTGTGTGTAGATGCTCATGAGTTGTTAGTGGGATGCTCACTAGAGTAGGAGCCAGAGTAGTGTCTGGGTGGCGAGATTTACAGGTGTTTCAAAATAATTTTTATAAAATGTGGTTCATGTAACCATTGTCCTATGAAAGGATATCTTATGTTAAGCTTCTGGCTATTACAGATAAAGCTGCCATCTTAGTTAAGGTTGTATTGTTGTGAAGAGACACTATGACCACAGCAACTCTTATAAAGGAAAACACTTAATTGGGGCTGGCTTACAGTTCAGAGGCTTAGTCCACTATCGTCATGGCAGGAAGCACGGCAGCGTGCAGGCAGACATGGTGCTGGAGAAGGAGCTGAGAGTTCTACATCTGGATCTGCAGGCAGCAGGGAGAGAATGAGAAACTGGGCCCAATTTGAGCTACATACCTGCTCCAACAAGGCCACACCTCCAATAATGCCACTCCCTATGAGTCTATGGGGGCCATTTCATACAAACCACCACAGCTGCTGGGAACGCTTGTGGGCAGGTTTTTGTTTAAGCATCAGTTTATACTTCCTGATATAAATGCCCATGAGTACAGTCGAGGCTTGTTTCCTGGCTTAGAATAGAGTGGTCCTGGGAAATACTCCGTGATCATTTGAGAAGAATACATTGTTCTAGTGAAAGAAAATGTTTCACACATATCTCTTAGGTCCACTCGGTGTGTAGCTGCTTGTGTCTGCATCATATTCTCTGATATTCTCTCTCTCTCTCTCTCTCTCTCTCTCTCTCTCTCTCTCTCTCTCTCCTTTCCTCTTTCTCACACTGGTTATTGAAGTCTTCAACTGTTGCTGTCCAGCCTGACAATCTTTGTCTTTGGAGTACTGATCTACTTACATGTAATGTTTTATTGTGCCCCCATAGACTCATAGGGACCAAAGGGAGTCGAGCCCCACAGGCTGAGAACCACTGGTCTAGATCGTTCCATGTGCATCTCAATGTGCCAGAGTCAGCACCAGGCCTGTGCTGTGCAGAGCTGTGCAGAAATGCTTCTTCTCTCTAGCTCTGTCTCCCCCTCTCTTTCCCATGGTTTATTCCAAGAGTGGGGACTTTTAAAAGGTACAGGATTTCTGGACTGCATCATTCTTTCTACCTCAGAATATGTAATTTTTAAAAGCTCCCGGGTGATTTGATGGCCAGCAGATTAGAGAGGTCCCCTTTTTAAAAGCTGAGGATTTGAGTGGTCAGATGTAATGGCAGCCACACTCCCAGAGCTGTGCCCACAATTTGCTTCCCCACGTGCTGTGTGGTGCACTGTACGTCTCCATGGTGACTTCTGTGTCAGCCACCTACTTCGGTTCCTGTGTGCTCCTCAGAGAAGAAAATATGGATTAGGAGGTGGAAGAAAGGGCTTGAGCCCTTCTGGATATTTGAGGGGAAAGTTGTTCATGATGGCCAGCTGGCCTAAGCAGTGTTCTATCGCTGTGAAGAGACACCGTGACCACAGCAACTCTTATTTTAAAAAGGGAGGGGCATGTAATTAAGGCCAGTCCAGAGGTTTAGTCCATTTTCATCATGGCAAGAAGCATGGTGGCACATGGGCAGACATGGTGCTGGAGGAGCTGAGAGTTCTACATCTGGTTCTCAGGCAGAAGGATGAGAGAGACTGGGCTTTTGAAAACCCAAAGCTACCGCCCAGTAGCACACTTCCTCCAACAAGGCCACACCTATGCCAAGGTCACACCTCCCAATCCCTCCCAAGTAGTACCATTCCCTAAGGACCAAACATATATGAGCCTATGGGGGCCATTCTCATTCAAAGCATCACACTGACTGTAACATGGATGACTCATGGGGAGAGGATTGCAGGATCCAAAGGGCAGGCCATGCACTAAGCCAGCGTGTACTAAGGTCTATCATGTGCCGGGGAGTAGGGGGAACATTTAGAAGTAAATAAGTGAATGAGACACACATTGAGATGCAAGTAAATAATACATGGAAATATTTCATGTACTCAGAAACTGAATACTTGGTGTAACTTGTACGTGGTGGAGATTGGTCGAAGGCTTGCTGAGGCGTGAATGGGAGAGGAGACCAGCCTCCCTGTGAAGACCCACACTTTTCACGGCAGACACCTCTGACCCAACGATTGCTCCTGGGGACTGGCGCCCACATTTCCTTGAGCCCCTCTAGCCCTGGGAAGAAATTCAGAAACTTGAGGCTCTCAGCTTTGTTATGAGCAGAGCCCTTAAGAAGCACCTGATTGGTCACTGAGATACATCACCCTATCTACAGCATTTCTTTGTGGGTCACTGGAACCATAAACCTTTGAACTTCTGCTGTTGCAGAGCACTGGACAGAACCTGGGTGGTGGACTCTCCCTCCATAGCACCGTGACATAGCCTAGGATATGGCATGACTGACTTCGACAGCAATGACCAAAAGGGATAACAGAGTTCCTCTGCAGGCGCTGGGTACGCAGAAGGGAGCAACACTCACAGCAGCTAAGGGAAAATGAAAGAATGGGAAGTCCAGGGGACCTGCAGAGTCCAAACCAAGAGACAGTCAGCAAGGTTCAAACCCCACAGTCCCAGAGACAGCAACAACAAGAAGGACGTTTATGCCAGAGACTCCCAGTGAAGAGCTAGTCTGTGGACAAGGCAGAGAAACCTGTTTCTGCCTGGGACTAAGGCAGGTCCAACACTCGGAAATGGGGCTGCTTGTTCCATAACAAGGGTTCATAGAGAGACATGCTATGCACCTAGGGCAGCCTCCATCCTTCCTGAGGTCTACAGGCCCTGGAGACTAGACAAGGACTGGATTCTAGAATAGATCTCTCAATGGCAGAGCCTAGACCTATAAAACAAAGGGCCACAAAGAAGAGAAACTCTGAATTTCTTCAGTCTAGAATATCCTGGTGACAGGTTTGGTCCTTGTGAAGCACATGGATTAACTCCCTTAAAGACAGGATCAGATCTTGCCAGCTCCCAGGAGATGACCTCCAAACCATTGCAACATTCAGGTTGATAAGAATGTCCTTATTTACCTCAAGGTTTTGGACCGCACCATGCATTCTAACATTCTAGCAAGGTGATACACAGTGGGCTCTTGGATCAGATGATTTCAGATTGCCCTTTGGAAGGACTGGAGCCCAAGGTCAGTCAGCCATGCCTACATATTTTGCCCCCAGTGGGAAACCCTGACACCAAGGCCTGGGGGAGCCTCTCTGGCTAGCAATGTTCTGTCTGTGTGGCTATATGTCATGACTCAAAGCTAAACACAGCCACATTGTCCTCACTGAGAGAGGACAGCTGGAGCACACAGCTGTTTCTCCCAGGCTTGATGCTACCACTGTAAGTACATTTATAAGCAGCCTATGCAGATCAGTGGGCTGGGGCTTCCAGTCTCTGCTTGTCCCCATTCTTGGGCCAGCACAGCTGATGGAGTGTGTCATCCAACTAGACTACCCCAGTTCCATTTGGGTGATGGTTAGTTTTAATCATCAACTTGGGATAGCCTAGAGTAACCTAGGAAGGGAGTCTCAGCAAAAGATTGTCTACATTGAGTTGGCCTATGGGGATATGGATTAGGGATTGCCTTAGCAAGGGTAGTTGATGTGGGCAGACCCATCCCAGTGTGGGTGTGCATTCTGTAGGCAGGAGTTCCTGAACTGTATAATAACGGAGAAATCAATCTATCAATCAAGCATGCATGCATTTGTTTCTTCCTGCTGTTGACTGTGGACATAAACTGAGTAGGTATTTTAAGTTCCTGCTGCCTTGACATCCCTGTTATGTTGGACTGGAGCCTGGAACTATAAGCTGTAACAAGCCCTTACTTTCTCCACTGCTTATCTTTTGTCTTTTCTTTCTTTCTTTCTTTCTTTCTTTCTTTCTTTCTTTCTTTCTTCCTTCCTTCCTTCCTTCCTTCCTTCCTTTCTTTCT
>NW_021604603.1:2179125-2228368 GCF_004785775.1 Grammomys surdaster | reverse complement strand
CTCCTCCTCCTCCTTCTCCTCCTCCTCCTCTTCTTCCTCCTCTTCTTCCTCCTCTTCTTCCTCCTCTTCCTTCTTCTTTTGTCACAGAAACAGAAATCAAACCGTGATAACCTGTGACTATCCCCCAACCACAAAACCATTTATGGTTCTAAAAACTGTGACTTGGTCATAATAGTCACTCAGCAATGATTTCATGAGACCCCAGATAAACAATTACTCCAAACCCACCCCACAGAGGTACAGCTCAGGGACTGTGAGGCTCTATCTAGCAAGCCCCATCTCAGCCCCAGGTATCAGTTCCCTCCCTATAAAATGAAAGCAGTAAGCCACACACTGCCTACTCCATAGCTTCTGAAGGGCTGATCAAGTGCCTCACAACCTGGGGAGTGGTCTGCCAGCTGCAAGAACCCCTAGAAAGAGCATAGCGCTGTCTGTCCTGAATAGCTTTGGGTGAGAGGAGCTTGGGCCGTGCCCACAGCTCCACTTTCCTTAGAAGAGATTTCCTTTTATTACTGGCAAACTAAAATAACCTCCGGAAACTTTCAAAGGCAGGATGTAGGGCAGGAGACAGCGAGCTCCCTGCCCTGGTTCCATTGGCCAGATCACAGAGAAATGCTCCCTCCTGCACGGTCTAACCTCAGCCCCTCTCTCTTCTCATCAAAGCAAATTCACCAGGGCCATTGCTTATACTGTCACTGTGACCTTCCTCTAGGGCCACTCCCACCCCCTTGTCTTTTCCTTGGGTGACCCCTAAATGCCACGTGCCATGGTAGAGGGTTTGTCCAGGCCCAGGTGTGGAAAGGCAGTTCCCTCCCACATTTCCCAGGAAAAGGGACTTCTGAATGTGCTGTTGGGTTCCCCAAACGTCAGTCTTCATCTCTTTCATCCAAGGTACTCTCACACCTTTCATTTGCTCCCTATGTAGAGGGACAGAAAAGCCATTTACCAACTACCCAGGGTCACTTCCCCACCTCTGCCACGAAGCCCAAGAAAAGAAGCAATTCTCCAATCCTCAAAGCACACATTTCTCTACCGCACACTCAGTCTGCACGTGCTTGAGGATGTACTGCTGTAGTTGAAGACAGGACACTGGCACCAACCAAAGAGGTTTCAGTCCTGCTTCCCAGCTTGCCAACTGGGACAGCTTAGGGAAAACTTCTATTCTATCTTCTGTTCCTGTGCTTTCGTTATGGGATGTGGTAGTGACTCAGCGTGTTTGCCATGCATCCAGTTCTAGAACCAGAGACAGGCATACAGGAAGCCCTACCCTATCAGCTGTTTGCTGTTGTTGTTGTTTCCCCTGAGACAGGGTTTCTTTGTATAGCCCTGGCTATCCTGGAATTCTCTCTGTAGACCAGGCTGGCCTTTGCCTCAGAGATTTGCCTTCCCCTGCCTCCCGAGTACTGAGGCTAAAGGTATGAACCACCATGCCCTGCTAGTTGTTTTTATTTTAGTATAAAAATATGTAATTACTCACTAATCCGATTATAAACCTCCTTCCATCTCACTCCTGTCCCCAGCAAATATGATGACACATGCCATGTTTTGACAGCACTGACAACAGCACAATAGAAAGCATAGAGTAGGGAAGACTGGGCCTGCACACAACCCCAACCAGAACCTGTTTCATCCTCTCCCATCACCCAAACCTTTGCTAGCAGCAAAGCCCTGCTCCAAGCTTGCTTGGCCTCAGGCTTCCATTGCCTTTTCTGTTGCTGCTAGACACAGGCAAGTCAGCCTTGGGCCTGTCCTATCCCTGCTTCAGGAAGCAAGAGAGCATGTTCTAGGGAAGGAAGCATAAGAGCTGGATTGGAGAGGAAGCTGCCATCCAGATATAGGGTCACCGAGTTGGCACACCGCACAGGATAGTGGGGAATGAAGGGCCTGGGCAGGCATCTGGGGACTCCGAGCTGTCACTGGCATCTGAAGGAGATGCTGATGCTGGCATCCAGGGCTGGTTCTAGACAGGACAGCATCAGGGAGGTGACAGTGGCAGCCATTATGTGGGTAGGTATGGGTCGCCAACCATGTCTGATGCTTCTGTTCCTTATTTTCCTAAAGCAAATTCCTGCCTCACTGAATGCATTCTGGAAGCCATGACACAGACATTCTAAACTGGAAATGACAGTCACAAGGACACACAAAAGTAGTGACGCTGGGGTGTAGCTCAGTAGCAGGACGTTTGCCTAGCATGCTTGAAGCTGCAAGTTTGATCCCCAACACTTCAAAATAGTTTAGCTCACCTTTTTCTAGTTACTTTACATTTTGCCCCTGCCTATGATCTATGATCTCAAGGTTATTTCTCTTTGTGGAACCTGACTGGTAGAAATGCAAAACATCAGTGTGACACATATATCCCGGGTTGACATAGAGTGACACTATGGTAGGACTTTGAAACTGACCTCCGTGGGAAATTTTACACCACAGAAGTGGGACCATGACATAGAAAACAGGGCTTCTTTGCATCTAGAACACCAGATATTAAATATTCACTATGGACTGCTTCTTATAACAAGTACACACACACACACACACACACACACACACACACACACCCCTCAGGCCCAGAGGAAACACTCTCTGGGGTTCCTTCATCTCCCTAGCACCTTCAGCTTCTGCAGGGAGCGCCTACCTGTTCATGGTACTTGATACTCCCAGGAAGAAATGGCTCAGAAGCTTTGTGTATTCTCCTTAGCTGGTGGCTGGTCATCAATTCATTAAAAATGCTGTCTTGGCTGAAAGGATGGGGCCCAGCTTAGCTTGGTCTGAGCTCCAGTAAAGGCAACAGATGAGACCTCAGTTGGAGCCTGGGTTGCTTAGCAGGCCAATAACTTTTCCCAGCTCTAGACTTCTGGGACTGACAAAGAGTGTGTTATTTACAAAGCCATGTTACTTAATAGAGACTTCTTTGCTGCTAATTACATCTTGGAGGTCCCTTAAAGAGAAGCCTGAGCAAACAGCTTACAGTTGTGAAAAATCGACAACATTGTAGAAGCACACACCATCCCACCTGCAGGACAGAGCTGCTCTGGGGGGGGGGGGTCTGTGGGGAAGGAGAGGCCACCCACCTGCTTAGGCCCAGGTGCTCAGCTTACATACCTGAAATTCAGTATTTCAAACAGGTGCCTTCTCCTGTCACCCCACCCCCAGGGGTTCTGTGCTGGCAGTTTGGCTTAGCTGCTGCCTCTTACTCCAGGATAAGCTTTTCCAATCCCAGTAACTGGCAGGAATGATGGGGGAGTGGACAGGGTAATAGCAGAGCAGACTGGGGTCAGAGCTGGCTGGCCTTCGGGCTAGCACCACAAAGTGCAAGAAAGAGTTCTCCCCTTCCCCCTTAGCATGTGGTGCCTGGTACAGGGCAGGAGAGACATTGAGCATTGAGGGGGACCACAACTACAGAAGAGGAAATGGGACCGTGAGACAAGGAAATACTGAGACTGAGGCTCTATCTGACAAGGTCTTCATCCTGGCGGTGTTGGCATGACGCCTGAAGAAGCTGAAGTGTTGAGATGGTTGCGCACCACATTTCTGTGATTCCTGGAAAGCCCTAGGCAAGGGCCTTCTAGAGTTCACTTTCTGGAAACTGCTGTGTCCAACATGTCCTGGCTGCTCCGTGAATGCAGACACTTTATTTGCCTGTGTTTCTGCCCCAAGCATGTCATTTCTGTCTACAATGGTTATTTCTTGAGGAAGTAATCCCACCAAAGCAACGCACATCTCACATGCAAGAGAAATGGTGATGAAAATAATGAAATCTCTTTCTATCTCCTTCCTCTGGTTTGCTTCTTTATCTAGTTTGTGATAACCTAATCATCAACTAGAGAGAAGGCTCAGAGGTTAAGAACACATACTGCTCTTGCAGGGGACCCAAGTTCAGTTCCTAGCACCTACCTCAGAGGTCCATAATTGCCTCTACCTCCAGCTCCAGGGCATCTAACACTGTCTTCTGAATTTTGAGGGCACTGTCACTCATGTGTGATCACACACACACCCTTCACATGTAGTCTTTGACTAAGGACTATCCCATCACCAGGCACAAGATCTGTCACCCCAGATCTTCCGTGAACAGCTGTGCAGGTTGGGCACTATAAAACTCCAAAGGATCTTTGTCATACAGTAGTCCAGTGCTTTCTGTGGTGTCCTTCAGTCTGGGTTGTCCAATATAATAACCAATAGTCATATATGGCTTTTGTGCACTTACAGTATGGCAGCCATGGCTGTAGAACTGAGGGGTTTTTTGGTTGGTTTTGGTTTGTTTATTTGTTTATTTTTGTTAGTATACATTTAAGCTGTGGTCACCATTATGGTAGCAGCTTTGATCTCAGTCCATTCGTGATCCAGAAGCATTAATGGAGCTTCCACTGTGTCCGGTGTGCTAAGCTCAGCCCTGTGGATACAGACAGGGACATAGTCCCCCGCTCCTGGAAACTCATAACTGAGACACCCAGCATGCTAAATGCCAGGAAGAGGGTGCTGTATTCCCTTTTGCTGCAGCACAGAAGAGGGTGGGGCTGGCAGGGTAAGAGACTTTCCGCTAAGAGATGCTTGGGCTGTGTCTTAAAATAGGACGATGCCATAAAGATAAAGTGGGCAAGAGACTCCAGAGGCTCTGCTGTTGTTTAACCACTTGCTTTTGACGCAATAGCTATCTTTGTGGTTGGGAGTGCGAAGTCCGCCAGCGTGGCCGAATGCCAGACAGCTTTAGCAGGAGAACCTTTCTCTGGCCTTTGAGCCAGAGCTCTGCTCTGGAAACCAGGCTGACCTCAAACACGCCACCTTCCTCCTTTAGCCTTCCTAACCTCAGTGCGAGGTTTACAGGTGAGCCACAGGCCTGACAACGGAAAAGCTCTTTCAGTACAGGTTGATGCTGGGATTCTCAGCTAAGGAGAGACCTCGCTCAGCCTCTGTCCAGAGTCAGATATGTAAGAAAACCTGCCAGGGTATGCATGCTCCGAAGCCTTCAGAAAGCCACGCTGTATGTACTTAGTGCACGGCCAGGCTTCTCTTGCTGGGTGCTTCACTGGAGGCTGCTGGCCAACAGAGGTGCGCATGTCCTTGTGCAGAGAAAGTCCCTCACATGCCAAGCCCTTATTCAGGACAGTCTTTCACAGTGCAGCCCCCTCAGAGGTGCAGGGCAGTTCCTCACAGTGTGTTGCCCTAGGAACAGGGGCACAGGCCAGGGTCAGGGCAGGGAAGGCTATTCTGAGTCATAAGCTCACTGCCTTCCCTTCCTCACTCCTTCCCCTCCATTCCCCTCCCCATTCTTTGCCTTTCCTCCCACTTCACCACCTCCCTTCACTGCCAGGCTCCAGCAGGAATGATATTTCACCTACTCTCAGACTCTGCCTCTGGAAGGCTGAGGCATATGCTTGGCAAGTGACTCACGAGCTCTGCAACATGGCCGCCCTTAGCAGTGGTAGGGTAGGTATCCCAAAGCAATTCTTGTTTTGCTTTGCTTTTGGTTTATTATTGTCCAAGCAGAAAATAGGAAAGCAGACAGAAATGTGCTTCTGTCCTCTGACCTCTGACCTCCCTAGGATGAGGGCAGAGGAGTCAAAGCACCTCTGCAATGTCTCAGTAAGAGAGGTGCTGAGGGCCTGTTAGGCCCTGCTTGCATGCTGCTGCCGCAGGCGCAGGCATGAGGGAGGCCAGGGACAGGTCTGTGGTTGCCTGGCTAACTGGGAGAAATCTCAGAGCCCAATCGTGGTTTCTCACCCGTCTTCCCTGAGTTCCACCTACAAGCTGAGTTGAGACTTTTCCTCCTGGCTCAAGGTTGGAGATTCTGAGGGAGAGAGAGGAACAAAGGCTTGGAGATTCCAAGCCAGGGGAGGGGGAGGAGTGGCACCATTGCCTTGTGACCCCTCCCCCTCCCTGCATTCCTGGGTCCTCCTCAGACCTGCACTTCTGTGCTCCCTCTGAACAAGCCCCTATTTGACTGGCTTTCCCACGTCCTCAGCAGCCACTGTGCCAGCTCTGTGTGCCTGTCACTCTGTTCCTGTTCCTCCTTGTGATGCCATCCAGTCTGCCGTGGTCACCCGTGGCAGGACCAGATGTGGGGATGAGATTCACAGTGGGCCTTGGGGACCTTGACTCCTCTCTTGCTTCCTTAGTACAGTCTATATATTTAGGGGGCGGCCCATAAACCACCCTCAGGTCGGCAATTTGTGCAGGACTCACTGTGTTCACGAGAGCCAGTAGGTGGCTGGGATCTATCCCAGTGAAAGGACACAGAGAAGAGATACACACACTGCCGCATCAAGAGAACCCCAAGAGCAACATCCAGCCATCCTGTCTCAGTGGAAGTTGGGAGAGCTCTGACTTGCCCCCAGGACACTGTGTGAGGTGCAGGGGCCTCAGCAGCTGTGATGTCAGAGTTCCTGTGAGACTCTCTCACTTTGTTTTATTGCTAGGGACAGGGAGTGTGGTGACGCTGCTGCTGGCCCTCTGAAGGCAGAGCTGGACTCCTATCCACCAGGCTTCAGCTGCTGCCACACACTAGTCAGTACAGCCCGGCCCAAGGAGCCCAGGAGATGCCCGTGGTCTATAAGGCAGGGAGGACACTCTGGTGGCCTAGAGGACTGTACTCAGAAGCCAAGAGCAAACAAGGCAAGGCCTTCAGGTCAATCCTCTGCCTCATCCTCCCCTGTGACAGCTCCTCAGAGCCATTTGGGCCTGTTTCCTCATTACTGAGTGGGTAAAACAGTTCGCACCATAGGTGATAAAAGGCTCGGCATATGAAAGGCTTCAGCATAGGCTGAGTCCCTCCGGGTCCCTTTATAACTCTGACCTAGTCTCCTAATCTGGACCAGGCCATCTCACTTCCTCCTGTTCCTATCCTTGTCCCAGTTTGCTTCGATTTTCCACCAGCATGAGAAAACATTCTGCATGCTGTAATTGGGTGTTCTTTTGACAAGATCAGCATTGTGGGCTCCCCTCCCTTAGTGTCAAGTCACGACCTTCCTGTGGCCACACTCAGTGCCTCAGCATTTACACCCCTCCATAGCTTGTACCCATGTTTCTGCAGGCCGGATTCTCTTTCTAAACATTGAATTGTAGAATTTTAAATTATGGTTAGTGTTTGTGTGTGAGTATATGTATGCGTGTGTGGTGCGAGTGTGTGTGTGTGTAGTATGAGTATGTGTGAGTGTGTGTATGTGTACGTGTTTGTGTGTATGTGTATGAGTATATATGTGTATGTTTGTGTGTGTGAGTATATGTGTGTGTTTCTGTATGTGTGTGTGCATGCATGCATACTCGCAAGTGCCCACAAGATGCAAGAGGTGTCAGATGCCTTGGGGTTGAAGTTAGAGGTGACTGTGAGACTCCCAACAGAGGTGCTGGGAACTGAACTCTGACCCTCTGCAAGAACAGTAAGTGCTCTAAACTTCTGAGCCATCTCTCCCACCACATCCTTAAAAGTGGTACTGCTGGCTGGGACATTTAGAGTCTCAGTGATCCTGGCAAATTGTTCTCCCAAAGGCTGTCCCAAATTAATTCTCCATCAATAGTGAACAAATCTGCCTGTGTCCTTATTCCTCCTTGGAAGTCGTGGAAGAGGGTTGGTTACAGACACTGTTTTCGTCTCCTTGGATAGATACTTCCTTCACCTGGTGCATAGCACATGCAGGCAAAACACTCATCCACATAAAATAAAATAAGTAAATCTTTACAGAAATAATAAAAAATAAGCAATTGCTCATTTTTCAGGTTTAATACAGTGAGGATGACATTTGGAGTCCAGCAGGTGCCTCTAGAGAAGACGCCGTAGTCACTACGGATCGCCAGAAGAAAGCTGCCCCTTGCTGCTATAGAGGTCCACACAGTAAGATTCAGGGACCAGGCCTCTTAGGATAGGAAGATTCTTTATTCCATGGACCAGCTACAACAGGACACTTTTAGTAAAGGGGGTTTAGAAAGCCCTGCCCTGCACACAGACCTGAGTGTTTTCAAGTGCCTTCCTCCAAGTCTCCTAAGAGTTTGTCAGGTGTCTGGGGTCTACCAGGGTTCAGGAACAGCATCCACAGTTTCCCCTTCTGAGTTTTCCAGACCTTGACTCCTCTGCCCCTCTGGTCAGGTTCACTGGCTCCTTGGTGTCACCTGGTTCTGATAGGGTGAAGTCTTTCTCAGGAATAATATCAGGGTGATGCTGAAGTGTTGGTTTTGAGTGACTTGATGCTTTGTACATGTAGAAACTTTGAAAAACAAAACAAACAACTGCCCAGGGTTCTGACACCTAGGGGAATTCTTGCTTCTAGGCTTTCAAAATTGGTCTTCCTCCCTGCCTGCTGGTGGTGTCTTTGCCTCTCATCTGCAGCATTTGGGGTGGAATCCCCTAGCTGAAGAGAGGCCATTTTGTCAGTGTTTGGATGAGCCTTTACTGAGCACAGGCTATGTGTGGGCCAGGAGGGTGATCTGTATCTTCTCTTTTCCTGAGCCCCAAAGCAGAGGTGGGCTGGGGATGGGGTGGTGGCGCTGAGGCCCGCAGGTGGTTTCAGGTCTAAGTGGAGCCGATCCCTGGGTGTGAGGACAGGAGTCTCAGAGTGGTGCTGCCTAGGAGAGTTGTAGTTTTGGGCAGGAAGCTGAATTAGAAAGCTTCTAAGGGCTCCTTCAAGGTGGTAGCTGGGCACAGGTCTCTGCCTGTGCATATTAGCTGAGATCTACCAAGAGGGAGGGGTCTCATAGACGACGCTGCCCACTTTGCATGCTCATACCTGCTCAGTCACTAAGGTAGGGCTAACATTTGGATGTATGATCTCCAAGTTCAAGGTTTTTCCACTTTATCTCAAGTTTGGGACAGTGACCCAAGTCTCCCCCGGGCAGAACAATTCTTTCAGTTTTAAAACAAGACCCATCTGCAATTCCCTCAAGTTTTTTCCCTTGTCAGCTTCGGATGGACAACTCAGTGGAAGTTTTTGGAGGGTCAACCATAAGCATTGCCTAGCTAGGCTCTCCAAAGCTGTGGACAAATTTCTGCCCCTAAGAACTCATAACGGGGTTATTTACAGGACAGGCCCGCAAAAATTCTGGCTCCAGGTCCTATGATACTGAGTGCCACTCTCCTGAAGGAGCATCCAAGATCAAGGAAGAAAACAGGGTTCCCAGCTTCTGGCTCTGCAACTTGATTCTTAGAGCGTTGGGCGGACTGTGGCACCTGAGCATCCTTCGGTGCTTCTGGGTCCTGGTCCCAGCTCCCCGTACGCAGGGAGGGGTTCGGGGGCGCGCACGCAGGCCGCCGGGGACGCGCTAGCCGCCCGGGGGCGCGCACGGGCTTGTCTCTGCCCTAATGCGGCGGCTGGCAGAGAGAGGTGCTGCAGGGGACGCGAGGGAAGTGGCAGTGCCGGGAGCGGACATCTGGGACTGCGCCCAGGGCTGGAGCCGGAGCTCCTGGAGGTAAGGTGAGCGCGGGCACCCGGTAGGGTAGCAGAACCTGGTCGTGGAAGCCCAACTAGCGGTACCCTCTTCGATTCCGCCCTCCTCAGTCCATCTGCATCCCCTGACCTGTCCCATCCCCCTCCATCCACATCCCTGTGTCTTTTTCTCTCTACATTGCCACCTGCCTGGAACCCACCGAATTCTGGCGGTGTCTCCTTCTCCAGCTCTCAGTCCTCTCCACCCCATTACCCTTTCAGACTCGGCTGGCAACATCCCATATTCCATCTCTCTCCCTCGCTCTCGCTCTCTCTCTCTTTCCTCTCTGTCTCAGCCTCACTATTTGAGTCCTGCCAGCCCGTGTTTCCTCTCTGCACACCTCACTGTCCAGTTCTCCATTCCTCCTATGTTTTCCTGCCTCACCCGTGGCCCCTCTGCTTGCCCTCCCTCACCCTTTTCTCTCTCTTGACCCGGCGGCCCTGCGTAGTGCTGGTCTCCATTAGCTCCCTTTCAGTTTATCCTCCACAGTCCCCATCTTCACACACCGTCCCAACCCCTTCTCGGGGACTTCCTTGTTTCCTCATCCCGCACACTCCCTCTGGAACAGCTCCCCTCCTCTCCTTGGTTCCTAGCCGGCCTACTCCCCATCACCTTCTCTGCCTGCCCTTCGTGGTGGTGTAGACCCGGTGCTGACTGGGCTCGGACTCAGTCTACCCATCTATGCAGTCTACCCATCCATGCATCGTCCTACTCTGCCACAGAGGCCTAGGGCTTTGCGGGCCAGCTGGTCACTGTTGTGGATTCAACCCCCCTAAAGCCCTTTGCTGTGTGTTTGAACCTGTTCATAGCTTTTGGAGAAAGATACTCGGGTTTGTAGGTCTCTGTGTGGTCCTCTCCTCTCCTGGAACTGTTCGGGTTTGTTTCCTAGATGGGCTTGGGAAGAGGATGAGGCTGGGGGAAGAGGAAAGTCAAAGGGAATGGCCCTCAGGCTCCTGAGACTTGTCCTGAGTCCTGAGCTGCAAAGGCCTGGCAGAGAATCCTTGCTGGAGGGCCTGAGAGTTGGGGTCTTAGTAAAGACTCTTCCTCAGCTTCCAAGACAGCACTCAGGCATCAGGAAGGGTCATAACTGTGGCCCACAACAGGGCTGGGAGTGGTCAGAGTGCTGAATCACGGAGACTCTGGTCTCACAACAGCCCCCTCACTCCTGAGCTGGGGTCTGCTTTTTATTTCTCCCTAGGCTTACTGGCTGAGTTGTGTGTGTGTGTGCCTGTGCCTGTGCATGTGTGTGTGCATGTGTGAGTGTATAAGTATGTGTGTGTTGTGTATGAGTGTGTCTGTATGTGTGTTGTGTATGAGTGTGTCTGTATGTGTGTTGTGTATGAGTATATGTGTTGTGTATGAGTGTGTGTGTTGTGTATGAGTGTGTGTGCTGTGTATGAGTATGTGTGTTTTGTGTATGAGTGTATATGAGTGTGTGTGTGGTTCTGGACAGATGCCTCCTCTAGCTCTAGAGGAGTGGGTGATAATATTCCTCTTCTTGCCTGCCTCTTTTCCTGATAGGAGGGCCCTGGTGTGTCTCCTCTAACCTTGGAACTGAGGTGAGCCCTGTTGGGCCCAGATCCAATCTCCAGTAAAGCAAGGGCAGGTCATAGCCTCTGAGACCTGGGTGCGCAGGAGCTGTGTGGTTTGAATGGGACCAGAGAGCAGCAGGCTCAGATCCCACAGAACTTAAGCCTAAGTAGATGCTGCCCAGGGAAAAGGTGTGGAGCAAGGAAGACCCTGGGGACCAGGGCCCTACCACATGAGGCTGCGGGGGCAGCCAGAGGAAAGGAGGCAGAGATAAGTCCTCCCTCTGACCAGGGATGCTGGATCAGGTGGAACTGCGTGCAGGAGACAAATGAGATAGAGGAGGGAATCGCCTTCCCGTCCAGTACATTTTACCTTTTGTCTTGACTTAGCTGGGTCTTCAGAGAGTGACAATTTTCTACCCTTAGTCTTTGGATTAAGCTGAAGGAGTGTGTGTGTGTGTGTGTGTGTGTGTGTGTGTGTGTGAGAGAGAGAGAGAGAGAGAGAGAGAGAGAGAGAGAGAGAGAGAGAGAAAATATATTATCAAGAGAAGAGATGAAACCCAAGAAATTGTATTTGCCTTTGTAAAATAGGGGCTGGCTTCCCAATCTCCTGTCTCAGAGATAACTCTAAAATCCTTGGTGTAGCAGAGGAGGTTAGGCACAAAATGCAGTCTGGCCCTGGCTGTTTCCCCAGGAGGCGCTTGCTCTAGAATACTGAGGGGCTGGACACAGCTGACTGAAATGTGGGATGGGGTAGTTCCGTATGGCTTTCAGACTGTGCCTGTCCAGGGAACATGCTGGCTATGTTGTCTTTGTCACCCTTCTCAGTCCGGTCCCCTCCCTGTCGCCTATGGGGGCAGGGTGGGACGCTTCTCCTGGCATCAGGGCCTCCAGTCTGCCAGCTTTTCCTGGTATCAGAGAAGCATCACCTGCAGCTGTTGTCGGGAGCTGATTGGATCAAGGCTCTGACGTTGAAGTGCTTGATTGGGGCTCAGGTTAAATGGGGCTTCTGATAACAGCCTACAGATTTCCCAGTTTTGTGCAACGAATCTCAGCCCTCGCCCCCTTGTTTGGCATCACAAAAGCTACAGAGAGTTAAATCCAGGCACGCCAACGGCAGAACCAGCTCCCCAGAGAACAGGGGCAGGACCTGCCAATTGTGCTTCCTTGGCTGGCTCAGGTGGAACTGCATGCAGGAGTGGCTCCCTGTGGATTAAAGCAGGCTCTGCTTACAGTGGCTGGTCCTTTCATCGGCACACCGAGGGGGTGGCTGAGATCTGAGTTTTGGCTTTGAGGTGGGGTAGGTCTCAGGAGGGTCCTGTTTTGGCAGTGACTCCGGGACAAGATTTCTCCAATCATCTGTCGCTATTTGCTTCTCAGTTCTGGCACCATAATTCTCTCCCAGGCTGGTTTGGATGCCAGAGGTATGGAGATCTCTGAAGCCACCCAACAGTTGTGGGCGTGAGCATCTCCCTCTGTCTTTAGAAACAGAAATCCTTAGGGAGTCAGGAAGGAAGGGGCAGATTGGTCCTGGTCTTACTGCTTGGTTGGAGGGAGGCCACGGAGGGTGAAGGAGAGAAACTTAAGTAAGACTGGGCTCATCTTTCCTCCTGCCACAGATGTTCATTAAGCCCTGCAATATGCAGCCACTGAGATCAGAGAGGGAAAGCAAGGGCAGCACCAGGTCTTTTCAGAGCTCTGGTGTCATGGAAGAGGGAGACAGGTCATCAGACAAGTCATACAGATAAGCCTGAGTGAAGCTGGGCAGACAAAGATACTGAACCACAGGATTCCGAATCCCACGGGTACCAGTCCCTCTTGCCCACAGCCATCTGGAATGGTAGTTCGGAGCTGATCCTGACACTGACTTGACTGCCTGGGAGAGGCTGGAGACAGAGGTGAGATTCAAGGTGCTATCAGATCCCCAGCTTAAGCAGCCAGAGTTTGGTTATTCTGTGTGCTGCAGAGCCCTGCAGTTTGATGGAGAAGCAGCCATAGGGAACTCTAGGACAAGATGGAGGTTACTTAGCTTTCCTAATTCCGTCTCCTCTGACTATGGTATTCTAGGGGTAAAGTGTGGTCTGTAAGGGCTTGAAATGTCAGAGCCACTCAGAGGAAAGGCCTGGGTGTCCTCAGGGAGTTCCCAGTCTGTTGGAAGAATAGTGAGTATCGCACACAGTCATGCTCAGAAGGCAAGGAAACACAGTAATCTCTGAAGCATGGGGAAGGTCTTAGCAGTATAAGGTGGCCAGAATCAGGCAGGAGTCATCATATATGTCCATATGGGAGGAGAGGTTGAATACAAACAGGGGAACACCTTAAAAGTTATACAGTCGATCAGGTTATCTCCATCTTCCACAGATAAGCTGGTAAAAGAGTCACCTTTCATCTATGTGGGTGGCCTTTCTTGTTCCCACACATGCAGGGTCCTGAGCTTTGAGCTGTATCAGGACCTGTGCAAGATATTGTGTGATGCATTGGAAGGAAGTGAAATTATCCTAAAAGGTCACGCAAGAAACGATGTAACAAAGGTCAGAGTTCTTGCTACTCTGGGACTGTGACTGAGGGGTGACAGTAGGTGGAGAACCTATAGTGATAACAAGACTCTTTGGCTAGACAGTGTGCCTGCTTTGCCTAGAGGAGTTTGATGGCCAGAATCAGGCAGGAGCAGTGACCAGAGTGACTCACTGACCAGAGAAGGCCCAGGCCTTGGCCACAGGGCACAAGTTGAATGCTTATGGCTTGGTTTCTGGGACATCAGGGGAGCCTGGAAGCCAATGGCTGCTCTAAGAGCTTAAGTAGGCACTTTCACAGTGTTGCTGATCCGGGGCATCTGTCAGATCGTCCAGCCAGTCTGAGAACTCTGGAGCCACTCTCTCAAGGCCAGCCAAGAAACAGAAGGAGCACAGTGGAGGAGTCTTTGTTGTTGAATGCTTACTGTGTATTAGGCGCCCTACTGTGTGCTTTATCTGTACCCTCTCACTTGCTCCTCATAACAATGTGCAAAAACAAGTATTCCCAGGATTCAATTTTACACATAACCACAGACCCCCCAGAGGTAGTTGCTGGTTGAAGATCATAGAATGGGTGGGTTTGCAGAGCTGGAATTTAGACCTATGTGTTTGACACTAAAGACTATGCCTGTCTTTTACACATGAGGGTGAGCTTCCAAGCTCTGGTAGAACCATAAAGAAATGGGAGGAACACCAGAGTGGCTCAGAGTGCATGTTGGCTACCTCCTGTTTCCTGAAAGACATAGAAATGGGAAACACAGAAAACACCTTGTGACAGCACTGTGCACAGAACCCTGCGACTCAGAACTTAGACTGTCGTGTTTCGCAGGCAGGTGGGATCTGCCAGTCAGTTTATGCTGAAGAAGGGTCAGGGGTTTTAGGGAGGTGACATGGTACAATAAAAAGTGCTCAGCCTTTGAGGTCACACAGGAGACCCACCAGAGGAAGAAGCAAACACTTGGCAGCCGTCAGGTTCTCTGCCTCACCTTGCCTCCCCCCTCTCCCACCATGGCTTCCTGACACACACAGACTGGCAGGGAGGGGACATTATTGGGGCCTCTGGTCCTGTTACTGACAGAACTTAGCTGTGTTTCTTTCTCTGTCAATTTGGAATGTTTCTCTGAATCCTCGTCTCTGGGATTTATGTCATTGATTAATTTATCACTGTCTTGACTCTCTCAAAAGAAAAGAACTGGAGTGCCCAGGGGCACTGCGGGGTCATCCCCTCTACTCCTGCAGCTCCCTCCTCTGAGAAGCAGCTGCCTCATGGGCTGTCTCTCTTCCTTCACCTGCTCCTGTCCTCCCCCTTGCCCCCACCCCACCCCCTCCCTGGCAGCCCCTCTCTCTCATCATTATGATGCTAATTGTGTTGTTAATTTTTCTGAGATCCAGAAAGAAAGCCCCAATCTGTTGTAATGAATTTAATTAGAGAGGGGCTTGGAGGACTTCAGAACCTCTTACCGGATCACCATAAACAAAGTTAACGAGATAAAAGCCCCAGATTAACTCTGGGCTTGCATGGGAGGATTTCTCTGTTGGTTTTAGGATAAGTCCTGGGCACCTGGAGTTGGAGGAAGGCTGCACCGGGCTACTATCCTCCATGAGGTCTACCTACCCCACCCAGCACCACATCCTTAATTTCCTGCTTAGTTCTGCCTTTAAATGAGATTGTGACCATTCTCAGCAAGCACCTGGCTTTTCTGAGACACTTGTTGTTTGGTCAGGGACATGTCATCTCCCTACAGCAACACGGAGGTTTTTAAGACCCTGTTTGTGTCCCATGGGCTCAGATGTAAAGGACATTTGTTAATTTCAGTTTGTACTATACCATTTATGGACTGTGGCTCTGGCCTTCATCATCTGAGAGGAAGTACCTGCTATGGGTCTCAGGATAAGAGCCTGAAAATTCTCTGCCCAGGGCTGTTAGGAGCAAAGCAAGTACCCAAAGTACAGGAATCTTTCTTCCTCTTCCCTGGTCACAGTGGGGTCTCCCCGCCTTGCTTCTCAGAGCACTTAGCAAGGCTATCTTGGGGCAAGCCTCCTGGAATGGCAAAGCCTCCTGGCTTTGTGTGTTGAACAACTTTGCTGGATGCAGATGAGGCCAGATGGAATGGACTGACCAGATGCTAGGTTTGGTTCTCAGATCTTGTGATTTTCTAGGATGAGAGTGAATAGCTGGCAGACCAATCCTGAGGACTTTCCCCAGTCATGAGAATTCCCCATCTTTTACTGATGCCTGCCAGTTGATTCCAGCAGCAATTAAAAAACAAAAACAAAACACAAATATTTAATGGAAATTTCCAGTACTGAGTTCAGTGAGTTTTTGAATTCATCTCACTTTTATTACTGAAAGTTCTATAAGGTTGTGAACGTGTGTGTGTGTGTGTGTGTGTTTGTGTGTGTGTTTGTGTGTGTGTACATGTGCTCATGTACTGCTTACGTTGATGGAATTATTTCAGCCAAGCTCTGCTTCTAGTTCGATCTTCATTTGCAGTGAAATTGCCATTAAAAATTCCTGGTAGCTTTTCTTTGTGCAAGTGGAAAACAATCACCTTGTATCTCACTGTGTGTAGATAGAAAGGATGGATACTCTGAGAATGGGCTGTAAATAGGAGGAGGTATTAAAACTCTCATTTTGACAGGGACTAGACCGTTGAGCCGAAGTCTGAAGCTAGATCCTCCCTCATTCTTGCAATGCCTTGGCTTAAGAGACCAACCAGCTTTATTGGGCATCACCAAAATTTAGGCTTTGGGTTATTATCCCCAGTCTGCCTGGCTTCTGCACAGTCAGCAGTAAAGTCAGTACTGTGCTTCATGCTGCCCATTCACTTGGGTGAGGCAAGTCTGTGTTGCAGACACTGCTTCCAGGCCATTGTTGGAGAACCCACTGTGTGAGGGTATCTTTCCATGTTGGTGGTGATGTTCTTTAGGAAAATGCCTCTGGATATAAGCAGTTTTCCTACATTGGAATAAGGACAGAAACCAGATCTCTTTCCAGTTGTCATCGCAGACTGAGTGGAACTGAAGCCTTTGAAACCTGAGTTGGGGATTTACTCAGGATTCTCTGGATAATCCAGCCCTGGCCTCTGCCTCTCTTTTCTACATCATTCACAGCGTCTGACATCTCCTTTGCAACCCCTATCTCGTGCATGACTGGCAGCTTGTTTTGAGAGAATGCTAGGTTCATGAGTATTGGAAATGCTGTAGTCCAAGATCATTATTCTGCCGGTCAAGCAACGGAAGCTTAGAACTTCAGTGTGACTTCTGTGTGGCTATACAGTGAGCTGCTGACAAAGCTGGTTCTTCTGCATATGGGCTCACCTGGATCCTTAAAAGCTACATGTGAACCTAGCCCTTACACCTGGTGATATAAGGCCCTAAAACATCATGTAAACTAGATCTGCTTTGGGATGTCAGACAAGGGAGGAGGTTTTGAAGAGTGGTGTGTCTGGCTTGGGTCTCTTGAGAGGCAAAGGTTGGGCAGTAGCTCTTCTAGGGAAAGAGGGGAAAGTCTTAATCGTGGGAGGAAGTAGTTCTGTGGCCGTCATGATGAACTGGACCCCGGGGTGGTGGAATGTACAGCTCGGGCCACACGGGAATGAAATTTCCCTTTTAGCTTGAACCTTTTGGGGAACAGCTTTTGGAGCTTCTTAACTGAACTGGCTCTTGCTTTCTAGGCAGCAAGGCTGTGGGGTGAGGGCTGGGCAGAAAACACACACACACACACACACACACACACACACACACACTCACACACACCTAGTGGTGGTTTCGGGGGCGGGGGGGACGGGGGCGGGCAATTTCCTCCTGCAGACCTGTTGGGAGCAGCGCTGAAATTCTCTGGACCGCCCAGAGGAGCTTGTCGCTGTCCGCAGTGCTGACGTGAAGTTCGCTTTTCTTCTCCTGTGTGAGGCTGGCCAGGTGAAAGTAAAGCCAGAGAATGCTTAGAGTTGCCCAAAGAATCCAGAAAGTGAGACTAACTAGAACAAAGCAGGGGGTGAGCCTTTTTGGCAGTCAGCTGGTCACAGCATCTAACTCCACAACCCTTGTGATGGAGGCAAGAGGATGGGTCCCTTGAAGGACACACTGTGTGTGTACAGGTGTGTGTGTATGTGTGTGTGTGCACCCAAATGGGAGCCTGCACCATTCACTTCAAAGTCTCCGTGTGAGAGATTCCTGGGGAAACGTACCGCCTTGCCTCAGTTTCTGCTAGAGCACCTGACATCCCTCCTGCAGACTCGGAAAAAACAGGACTTTCCTAAGACCATATGAACATGCTTGCTATAAGCAGAACTTTCTATTCTCACTTCTGCTAGAAGTGCCCTGTATCTGTACCACACAAAATAGTGGCTGTTGGTTCTGAATGGCTGCTAAGCGCATGAAAAACGGCTCATGCGACTGAAGATTTGAATAAATTTTTTTTTTCAAGACAGGGTCTCATGTAGCCCAGCTGGCTTTGAACTTACAATCCTTCTCTTTATGTCTCTTAAATTCTGGGATTACAGGTGTGCTCAAGATTTAAATTTTGGAGGTGGACAAGCTGGTTAAAGGTGCTTGCCTCCAAGTCTGATGACCTGAGTTCAATCTCTGAGATCCACACGTCCTCTGACTGCTACACGTGTGCTATGCGGTGGCATGTGCATTTCCGCCAAAATGTGTAATTTAAAAATTGTGAAGTTGACTTGAATTTTGAGTCAGGTCAAAGTAAGCAACCACATGTGGGTAGCAGCCGCTGTTCTAGACTTTACAGCTGCGAGTATGGTCAGAACCCTTGGTCAAGGCCACCTATCCACGCTTTTTGGTCCCATATGCCATAATCTCATTGACACAGAGCAAAGCAGACACTTGAATGGAGATAAGTTTGGTACTGCTGGAGAGGGCTTCACACTGAAGCCAATAGAAGTTTGTAGCTGTCTTATCTTCCTGCCCCTCACATGTCTTGTTGTACAGTGGGAACAAGCTTACCCCTTGCCGTGTCCTCCTCTGCTCCAGAGGGAGAGTACCTTAATTCTGACTAGATGTCCAAGGCCCAGTTCAAGATTTCTCTGGAGCCTTGAATAGGCAAGTGCGGCCATGTATGGCCCTGGACGCCTGGCCCCAGGGATCGTGAGGACAGACGAGGGGTTGGAACCAGTTAGGTAGGCAAGGTTCTGTCTTAACCAAACCCTGACCCAAATTCTGGGAATCTTAATTCTCATCCTGTTCAGATGCTGTGGTAAGCATGGCTTGAGAGGTGGTGAGGGTGAATGGGAAACACACGTAAGGGGAGTGTTAACAAGTGCCCAGCAATAGGCAAGACAAGGGATAAAGCAGAAACTTGCTTTGTGATGGCTGTCAGACTACCCGTCTGATCGGTGATAAGACGTACCTGATATCCTTGGGTCACTGGTCTTAGGCTTGCCCTGTGCTAGTGATTTCTCCAACCAGAGTGTACGTCTTTTCAAGGGATACCTTATTGTTGTATATTTCTCCTACAGAACCCTAGTGTGCTGTGAGCCATCCTTAATAAATGCTTGTGAGTAGCTCTTTGTTAGCCTGGAGCGAGGGCTCCGACCCCTCGAAAGAGTGTGCACGTGAATACAAACGGTATTTATTGAGCCTCTGCATGGTGTAACTCCATGCTCAGTACTGTGGGCCATGACAAAAGAAGAGCAGGGCATGGTTGCTCCCAACCTCATGGGAATGCAGAGGCAGGCACGTGTGAGAAATCACACACACACACACACACACACACACACACACACACACACGGGGGGGGGAGAGCAACAAAGACAGAAGTGCTAGCCTGGAGACGATGGGGGCTGGAGCGCAGGATGCTGGAGGGTGGATGATGTATGTGTCTCTGTCTGGCCATCTCAGAGGATTCCCTCCTTCACGAGCTTAGCTGGTACCAGCCAGCTCCATGCCTGAGTCCACAGTGCTGTCTTTATGGGTGATCAGGCAGCCTGATCTCTCTTACTGTGGCGAAGCAAGGCAGTGCTATCCCGAGCTCTCCTCTTCCATGCAGAGAGCTTTTGAGGGAGTTTAGAGGGGGCAATGGGAAGGAGGACTGGGTGGAAGGGGGAAGCTCCCTTTGTTTCTCACTGCTAAAATGGCGGCAGGATGGGAAGTCCCTCTTAGCCTCAGAGGGTGTGTTGAGATTCTCACAGTTTTAGTACATGGAGTTCCCAGATGCAGATCCAGGTGCATCGCTGGAGGAGACAGGAGATATAGTCCCTAAATGTCACCCCAGGCCCCTTCTCTAGTTACTAAGGGGTGGGCTGCCTGACCAGGAGAAGGTGGTCTGCATGTCTCAGCTGCAACTGGGGAGGGGTTCTCTGTTGGCTGCCAGAGAGGGGTCTCCTTCTCACTGGCTCTCCAACTGTGCTCTCCAGACCTCCACATATGCATACCTGGAATCCTGTCAGAATACAGACTCAGAAGCAGCAGATCTGGAGTGGGCCTTGAGGGTCTATATGCCAAACAGAATCCTGCCAAGATGTAAGAAAACATCTTCTGGGATGGGTATGCATTTACAAGACATTGGCTCTGAGACTTACCCCACCTAATCACTCCAGGTTCTGCAGGCTGGGCCAGCCATGCTCTGCCGTGTATGCAGGCCCTCCAGGATAGGGTAATATACAACTTACTTTGCTGGTTGGTTTTCTTCTTCCTTTTGCATCTGCCCCTCTTTTCCTTAACCCAGGACACTGTATCTGCAGCATGTCACTAGTGCTTGGACCACAGGAGCTCACAGTCAACACGAGAGCCTGGCTCAGCTGGTTACATGATATGTACACCCTGTCACTTAGTGCCACGACCCACGTGGACTGGTGGCTCTGGTTTTTGCTGCTGTGGTTACACTATCAGTCATGTGGGATCACAGAGTCTGGTTGTTTAGAGCAGGCTAATTCAGCTCTTTGAAACAGCAACTCAGAGTGGTGTCCAGGGCCAGAAACTTAGTAAACGTCTTGTGACGTTTATTAACTGTGAGCGAGTGGGGATGATCCCCATATAGAACGGCAGGAAATCTACTGACCAGGGACCTGACAATCCAGGCTTGTAGGACAAGCTATTTGATGCTCTCCATCATTAATTCTCTCAGGTAAAGAATGGAGCTACCAGTGCCCACTTCAGAGACCCATTTAAATGTGTGTGTCATTTTACTGAATGACAACCCTTGAATTAGACACTGTGTCCCCATCAGAGTGAGGCATTGCACACCTGTGTCAGAGTTGGGTTGGATCTGGGTCTTTCTCATTTGAATGTCCCGTAACCATAGCTCATCTCATGGGCCGGCCATGGTACCTCCTCCACGCATTATATTTCATAACAGTTGTCGGCTCTGCCCTTGCTAATGGATCTTTCTTTGTCCAAGGGTCACTTGCAAGTGATGAGATCTGGGGACCCCAGGAAGTCCGGCCTTCTGTTGAGAGTGTAAGAGTCTGAGCATGGGTGTCATCCAAGGTTGGTAGCATACTATCAAGCCACTGCTCAGTCCTCAGCCCTTTTCGGTGTCTGAGACTGAGGCCGTGGTATCTTCTCAAAGGGTCACCAGCTGCCCCAGGGACCACTCTTTGCTGACAGAACCATCAAACCTGTCTGATGTGTTTTGTCTGCCTAGTTTCACTTTTGTATTCTGGTAGTAAAAGAGAATGGTAAAGACAAGAAGGGGAGACAGTCCCCTGCCCCCCCCTTGTCCGCCTGGCTTCCACGTGTGATGTATCAGGCTGTTCTACTGTGTGCTGCCAGTGGGTGCCCATGTCACAGAACACATCCTAGCAGAAGTTACCTTAGCTAAGCTGGGCAGTACAAGGGGTGGAAGGGCCAGTTTGCATGGTCTGGTAGAGGGAGGCACCAGCTAGTCCAGGTGCTGGTTCATTTATACCTTTATGCCTGGGACAGTTATCTAACGAGGGATCTTATCAGGTTAGTGCTGCGTTCAGGCTAATTTAATCCCTCTGACGTTCCTCACTGGCAGGCGATGAGCTGTGTTGGTTCTCTGTCTATCTTCTAATTTGGCCGGCTTTTCTCTTGGGTATTCTGTGGCATTCTGTGCTGGGATATTGGTTCCCGTATCTGTAGAATGACATCTGGGACTTCTGGAAGTTTTGGTTGTGAGTTGTTCTGTGTGGTTTTCAGCACAGAGGGTCATACGGTTCTGCTTCAGTAGATTTTTCCCTAAAGCTCCATGTCTATGGTGTTCCCAGAGTCTTGTGATTCTTAGAACTTTCTCTTTTCTGTTTCTGATTATATGTGGTCAGCTTTCCACAGCAGAGGTAGATTTCTCAGTAAGCCTGGGGTACAAATGGGTACCATGCTACCTATAACCTGGTCACCTATGATTCATTCCAGGCAAGACCATGAAGGCCATTTTGATGGCAGAGGTCAGGTTAAGGTGCTGACTTTTCCCGCTACTAATGTCCTGCACTGTTCCTGTACTCTGAGTATTGTGGGGCACAACGTTGAGCCTACTGTATTCTGGGATTGGAATGAGTTTGGCTGGTGACATCCAGGGCTGCTCCATGTCATCTTCCATCTGGTTACCCTCAGGCCTTAAGGCCATTGGTGTCTTGTTGTGCTACCCTGACATTTAGGGGTGCACATATGTGGGTGCTGGAAGTGCCTCTCATTGGTCTGGAGGAGCCGGGGCTTAAAGGAGATGTATCACACAGCTGTGAGTGCTGTGTGTCTGGGCCTTCCAGGAAAGGTTTGGAAGGCTGCTACAGGGCTGGGTCAGGGCTTGGGCCAGGGCTGTACTCATTCTGAGTCCTGACTGGGACAATCATCTCTGAACACATCCCATGGTTGTTTTGTGTTCCTGAAACCTTGGAAAATCAAGAGAAAGCTTTTAGATGGCACTAGGAAGAGCTGGAGCGGGGATTCCTAAGCCCTAGAACGCTTTCTCTCAATTGTTTGGCGTCGCCTGGGGACTCCAGATGCTGGTATTTGGGGACAGACCAGAAGGTTAGTGACCCCTCATGATGAGAAGACACTCTGCTTGCTGGGACTGTGGCTCTTTTATTATTAGTTTTATTATTGAAATTTTTACTGAGATGATTAATCCCCATGCACTTGTAGGAAATGAGATAGTGAGATGAACACCTCCACGGTTCCCAGTGCTCTCTTCTTTCAAATCCAGTGTACACTCTCAGCCAGGATGTGGACACTGGCACAGCCTCCCACACCCCGCTTGCCCATGCTTCTAACGCCTTTCTCTGTGCGTTTCTCAGCCTCATGTGGCTCTCCATGGTTTCTCTGCTTCTCCCTGATCTTCTTCCCAGGTTTGTTTTTCTAAGCTCACAGTAGGAAAAGCTTGAGTGCAGGAGCAAGGGCTTCAGAGTCAGACTCCCCGCTCCTGCCCTAGTGCACTCGTCACCAGTTTGTGTGACCTTTGGCAAATGACCCCAATCTTCTCTACTTTCATCGGTAAACCTGGGAGTTCAATGCTGCTTGCCCTGCATGGAGTTCTTAGGATAAAAGTGCATAAAGGCCATGAACCCTCTTACACAGTGAAAGTTAGGTTACCCACACTGCTTCCTGTCCGTAGCTTCAGGCCCTACCTTATACCTGCACCAGGGTGGCTTTGGTCAGAATCAAAACATCCTGGAGCTTGGGATAGGTGTTCAGTTATATGCCAGGCACTATGAGAATTACTGAGGAGACAAAGAGGCAGTTCTCACTTTAAAAACTTTGTACCCTAGTTGGGAAAGCTTTCCCGGCTTTCGCTTATGGTACAGATGGCTCCCTAGGCAAGATAATGAAGTATAAATGCAAATGAGTAGTTCCCACCCAAGATCTCCCGCAGCCTAGCAGCGATGGGGAACATTTTGATCCTTGGCGTCTGGAAAGAATCTGAGGGGTGTTTGGAGTGGACCCTTTAAAGGTGGGGCTTTGACACCACTCCCAACGAGGCCACACCAGTCAAGTCTTAATTTCCTTCTTGCTGCCCACACTTATGGGGTCAAAGGATGGAGAGGAAGACGGAATGGCTCTTCTGATTTTAAACAGAGGCCTGGCCTGAAGAGGATGAGGAAAATGACCTAAGAAAGTCAATTAACGGAACAGAGGTACAAATGAGGTATGTTTCAAGACATGGGTTTGGAGTCCACTTCCGAAAGTAAGCCATTTTCTGTGATCTAAAGCTATCTTATTCCTAGGCCACACCAACTTGGTACACGAAGCCATGGTGTAGTTGTCACTAAAACCACAGCCCAGAGGTTGATCATCTGTTGAGCATCCAGTACGTGAGGCAAGGTGAGGCAAGCCCAGATCTTGCCTGTGGATGTCTGTCTGTCTAGTGTGAAGCAGGACCTGTATTTCTAAATGGGGGATGGAGAACAATCACCCAATGACAGACTTCTTCCAGTGACTAAGTCCCAGAACACCATGTGACCAGCACTGTACTCTCCCAGTGCTGGCAGGGTCCCAGGGCCTGGTCTCAGCAGCCACGGGACTTGGTAGCCAAGCCTAGGAAAAGCCCATTGTTTTCTTGCCTCGATCCTGGCTGTGTGGCTACTGGCTAGCTGGTTTGTTTATTGTTGCCTTTATGGAAGCTGCTGTGAGCTATATATTCAGCCACAGCTGGACAGTTGGCACTTGGTCAGCTTTTGCTATAGAATTTTCAGTGGTATTTGTAAAAGGCTTCTCTCTCTCTCTCTCTCTCTCTCTCTCTCTCTCTCTGTGTGTGTGTGTGTGTGTGTGTGTGTATAGAAGAGAAAGAAAGGCAGGCATTAAGCCTCCTGAAAAGATAAGAGTAGCCTCCAGTAGTGTGAGTTCTAGATTGAGAGAACTCAGTATAAACTGACCATGATTACTGGTCTGACCACCAGGACTGGGGACAGGGGTATGGTGAGGTCATGACCTTTACCTCTCCGTCCCTGGATTTTGTCAAAGCAGAAGCAGCAGCAGCAGCAGCAGTAGTGGTGAGACTGGAGAATGTCAGCTGCAGATATTCAGCGCTTCCCCTGTGCTAGGCAGTGTGCTATGTGCTATGCTACTCCACTTTGGATATGTAGTCAGAAGCCCTGCTTGAGTGGCAAATCATATAACTGAAGTGTGGGGACCTGAGTGCCTTTCCCCCAGTATCGCTCAGCTAGGAAATGGCGACAGGGGCTTGACTTAAGATCTTCTCGATCAGAATGATTATGATACTGAGGCCTCTAAGAAGAACCTTCCCAGCCAAGAGATCTACCCTACATTCTTTTCTTCCCACTGAGTCTCAACAGAAGGAAGACCAGCCTTGCTGGAGGCTTGGGGACACTTTGGGATTGAGTCCCTCATTTTGCCTGGGGGGAAGTGAGTACAAGGAAGGGATTTGCTGATATTGAGCAAAACCAGGAGCAGCCCCAGCCTGCCTGGCTTATACACCAGTGTTCTTAGCCATGTGCTGCTTTGCCATGGTTTACAATGCCGGAACCCTGAGTCTGAGCATGCTCAGCCCATACTCTACCATACCCTACAGCCCCCAGATGCACTTGACTCCTCCATGGCCTTTGTCTTCTGGCTTCCAGTGGCACCGCAGAATCAGTATGCATTGTCACTACTGTTCCAATGTGTCACAGCCGCAGTAAACTGCACACACCAGTAGTTTTCAAAATATGAAAGTCAGGTGTGACATGTGAAGATTACAGCATGGGGCCGACGGCAGGGATATCGCTGGGCCCGGCAAGTGTGTGCTCACATATGTCTGTATTGATATCATGCCTGTAGCTTGCCTTTGGGGCCTGCTTCTATATCAAAGCTTACAGGGTGGGCACCCCAAGTGCCATGATGCAGCCCACTCTCCGGTTGTTTCTGATGTCGGTAACGTCTTCCTCGGGACTATTTCATTCATTTACAAGACGTGCTAACATGAGTGCTCAGCACCTGGGAGAACTGATGTGGCTTGTCACTGCTGATACCGTTCATTGTCAAGGGCGTCTCCTTCTCACTGTCCAGGCTTCGGTAGACGCTGTCAAAACCGTGCAAGAGACATCTCAGCAGGCTGGGCTTTGGCCCATAGCTTTAGCTTGCATCCAGGTCACCTAAGGAGCTTGTTGGAGCACACATATGCTCACCCCAGTCTTTATGGGTTGGAAGCCCAACACAAGACTGCATTCCTGTAATGTTCCCAGGTGACACCAACTCTGCAGGTCCAGAGGTAGGACCAAGCTCAGGTTCCCTGACTCCAGCTCTGTGCTCTGGCCCTGTGATGCTCTGGTCCTCTGCTCTCGGAAATGGCAGCAGCTGAAGGTATGGACCTCCTTCTCTGAAACTGGAACTGTCTCAACTTGGGGATGTGGACAAGAGCAGTCATGGCAAGATTCTGGGGCCAGGAGCTAGATCCTGTCCCTGATGAATTTTTTTATGGGACTTGTTCACACATTCATTTATTTATCCAGGAAGCCTTTACCAAGAGCTTTCTATGGGAAAAGAGGTGTGCCCGCCAAGGGCACCTCAGTAGACAGACAGTCCACTTTTCCTGCCTGACCTGGTGACATGCCCGCCCCCATGAGGGAATGGGGCCACTCTTTCCTTAAGGGACATCTTGAGAAGAGAGAACTCAGAGCCAGAAGACTCAATACTAATCCTGGCTGACTTACCAGGTGACCTCATCTAGATCACTGTCTTCTTTGGGCTTCACTTTCTTCTAGAAAGTTCAGTGAAGTAGCAAATGAATTAGTAGTTAACAAGACTCCTTTCCCAGCCTGTGACTCTGGGACTTGGACATTCAAATTGCTTGTGACAGTGTTTGATTTCATTTCCACTCTTAATCAATGAACATCTTAAAGTTTGTTTGTTTATTTTGCTTGCTTATTTATATGTGTGCAGGTGTTCTGCCTGCATATATATATACATATGTATGTATGTATGTATGTATGTATGTATGTATGTATGTATATATGTTTGTGCACCATGTATACATGTGCACATGTGTACCATGTGCGTCATATGGTGCTGGGAATCAAAGCTGGTTCTAGAAGAACATCTACTGCCCTTACCCCCTGAGCCATCTCTTTTCTCGTTCACCTGAGGAGATTCTGCATGCAGGGTGTAAGAGGTGTGCAGAGCCCAGCAGTCCCTGGCACAGCCATCCCTGGGGGCATCTTACCTGCTGCATCCTGCCGTGTGGAACTTCACAGAGTGAAGGAGGAGCATGGTACCTTTCACAAATGTGTATGAACATGGTGGTTACCACACTGTACTCATTTGGCGGTAGTTATTAGCATCAGGCTGTTTCCAGTACTTTGAAAGGTGAGTTACGCCCAAAGTTGGCTTTCATCTTCTGGAAGTAAATATCTTTATTAAAGAGGTACATGCTTTAGAAACATGTCTGAAAATGTACACAGCTGCAAATATATGAGCTTCCAGATGCGGGTATGAGAGAAGCTTTAGATTATTTTTAATCTATTAATATCTGATAAAACCATTAGAATGTAGTTCAACTCCTGAGCCTGGTGTGATAGGACAACTAAAAATAAATTTTTTTTAAAATCTAGTTAACCTAAGACACATTAAACAGCATTTGCTTTACTAAATGGGAGAAAAGTTGAAGTTTGCTTTTACGGGTATAATAATTACTAATAAATGTATCAAAATAATACTTCATAAAAAATAAAAAACCAAACTGATCTAAGATAACATATCTTAAATATAAAATAACCAAAGTTATCCACATACTTATATTTTTAAATTTAGGAATGGCCCTTTAAGCCTGTAATGCCAGCTCCCAGGAAGGTGAAGCAGGGGAACTGTAAGCTTAAGATTAGCCTGGGCTACCCAGTGAGGCCCTGTCTGGCCTGGGCTACCCAGTGAGACCCTGTCTGGCCTGGGATACATAGTGAGACCCTGTCTGGCCTGGGATACATAGTGAGACCCTATCTCAAAAACAAACGGGCTGGCAAGATGGCTCTGTGGTTAAAAGTGCTTACTGCTCAGTCACAAAGATGGATTTGATTCTTAACACCCATGCAGAGAGACTCACAAATGCATGTGACTCTAGCACCAAAGAACCCTCTCTGGTCTCCATGGGTACACATACATGTACACATACATACACAGAGATGCATGCACATACTTAAATAAAATAAGTATTTAACAGACAAAACTCAAACAGTTTCCAGGTTGTCTCAAAGATGAAAAGGTGGGAAACATCAGAGAAAAGTCTCTGGACCCTCCTGGCTCTGCTGTTCTGAGTTCTAAGGTCCTGAGGGGACTGGAAACCCTGGGGGTACAGTGGTTTGGCCAGGCCCAGGGCCAGGCCCAGGGATGTACTGTTAGCCCTAAACTATTGTCGGTAATGAGATTGGACATGCTCTTTGGGAGCTCACTTCTCTGAGACCAACTTTCTCTCCAGGCTAGCAGAAAACTTTCAATACTAGAACACTGGATGTTTGAGCTGAGGGAACATTAGAGATCTTGAGATTGAATAGTGCTGACTCTAGACAGAAGGTGGAGAGCGAGCTGACGTGGCCACTTCTGCATCTTGGGCATGCTGAAGCTGGGGCTGTCAACTTTGACCCTGGGATGAGTAAGGGCTGATCTGTTGGCTTCAATGTTGAAGCCTCCAAGACTCAGACCCAAGTATAGCTCTCTCCCCGCTGCAGCTACAGTTTCTTTAGTGAAATTTAGTCCTTAGATGGGTGAAGGTGGGGCCTGGTCCTGGGTCTCCCAGGGGTACTGGTGTGGCGTCCTGTGGCTCTTGAGACTCTCCTGGACATGCCTCTTCTAAATGCTCTGGCCTGGAGGTACCAGCGAGTGTGAGGTCAGCCAGGCTGATAGTGAGTTCCAGGATAACTGGGACTGCACAGTCTTGTCTTAAGACAAAACAAAAACAACAAACTAAAAAACAAAATTTAGGTACTTTTGGGGTGGCTGCAGAGACTTCTGAATGAGGACTGGGGTCGTGGGCAGGTAAGAGTTTGACCATCTGGTCTGAGAATTTCCCACGGACTTGGTTTCAGGGCACACCTGGGTCTCCCCTAGCCCCAGTGTCATCATCTTTACCACAGTCCAGTCCCTGTGTGGCTTCCTAGCGGCCTGGCTTGATTTTTTTTTTTATGGCCACAGTAACAGATGGGCAGCAGACTCCAGGAAGCCCACCCCAGATAATCTGTAGCTCACATTTGGTTTAGGAACAAATGACTTGATACAATTTTTTAAATGTACCTAGATTATCCTTCCTAATTTCTCTGTGGTTAAGACTGAAAAAAAAATGCTTTTAGGTACTTGAGAATCCACATTGAAAGTGGCTGGCTTAGAATACGCTTAGGCTCTGAGGGAAGCTGGCCTGGGCCTGACATTTCCTGCAGATAATTGAGGATAGCTTTTAGTTTCCATAATCACATTAGCTTGCACTTTTATATGTTAATCATTAATTTTGGCCATCCATCCCCCACCTGCCTTCTCTGAGGGAGGGAGAGAGGGAGGGAGGAAGGAAAGTAGGGAAAGAAAGAGGGAGGGAGGGAGGGAGGGAGGGAGGGAGGGAGGGAGGGAGGGGGAGAGAGAGAGAACCCACTCCTAGACCACAAGTCTAGGGCTTTCTTTCTATACCCCTCTATACCTAGACCTGTCTCAGGCTTCCTGGGTATTTTGGGGTGTCTTCACGAAGTACTGGAAGCTCCAGATTTCTGACCTTGAGCAAGTTCACTGCGTTCTGATCCTGTCTGTGGGTGACTTTTGCTGTGTGTGTCCTGAGCTCAGCTGTTCACAGTTCTTGGTATCATGTCAGGTTTGTGCCAGACTTCCCTATGTCGTGACAAGTTGAAAGAAGTCTCTGATGACCTTGGCTTCCCCACTTTGGGAAGGGAATCCCCGTGGTGTGGGTGTGAATGAGTTTCTCTGCTGGGCTTCTCAGAATACTGCCTTTCCTGGGCTCCCACCCGTTGGGCCAGTTGGGTGTTCTCCTGTGTCTCTCCTGGCACATGATAGCCTGACTGGGGAGGAGAGAAGGGAGGGTACAGAGTTAGCTGTAGGCTTTCTTTTTTCCTTTTCTGGGGAATTCTGGGTGAGCTTTGTGCCTTGTCTCACAAACCTAGAATTGCCCTCTAGCCTAACCAGGCTAACCACGACCACCGTCCTAACCTTTGCTGCTGTCATTTTGCTGTCCTCTCACCCAGCTTCCTGTTTGATCTTGAAGATTCAGCAGGAACAGAATTCTTGGGCCAGCCTCTTCTCTCTCTCTCCCCCACCCCCTCTTTCTCTCATTTGTCCTCTTACTTGGCTTTGGGCTCAGGGGCTATATTATAAACAGGGCTGCATGTAGGTAGCCTTGCCTACCTCTGTTTTTGCCACATGAGCTCCTTCATTTTGGGGTGGCATCTAACCCAGCCCAAACAGGGAAGGGCCAGCTCAGCCCCTGGAAGCTTGGCCTGACAGAGCCCAGTTAGGCTACCTCCTGCAACCTCCTGACCCAGGAAATCCTCTAAGCTGTCCTAATTACCTGTGGCTTCCCAGCAGATGCTGCAGCGTGAGGAGGGAGGGCACCCTTGCACACCCTGGGATTAACCCTCTGGTTGCTGCTTCCTTTCACTCCTGTCCTTGCAGACATGAACCCCTCTCCTGTCCTCTGGGCTGCCCAGCCCTCCCCCAGGCATACATCCAAGACAGGCAGGCAGCTCATCCTAGCACTAGTCTACTTGGACTGGAGTCTTTCTTCTCATCCGGCATCAGGAGATGAGTCTATTTAGCTAAGGTCCTTTTCCAAAGGCAGGAGCTGTTCAGCCCCGTGGGAAGTTCTTGCTGAGTCTTCTCTGGGCTGCCAGGCAACTGATCTTCAGACCCACTACCTTCAAGGATGCTGAGGTACTGAGACTACCGTGCAAGACACATGGGGCACATGGGGCATCATCGAGTATATGCTTTCCCATTGTCATCTTATGTACCCAGTGTCCCTGCATGGAGACCTTCATCTCAGCCTCCTAACAGTACTGCTAGGTGCTTTGACTGAGGGCCCTTAACCAGGATTCCGGGACTCAGGCTCAATCAGCAAATGAGGGATAGAAGGAAAACCCATCCCCATGACTCCAGCACAATGCTCTTTTCAGTGTCCAAGCTGCAGCCTGAGTACAGTTGAGTTTATCAGGTGGGCTTCAGCTTTCAGAATGTTTTCAATTGGGGAAGTCCAACCTGCCTCCCTGGCGCTATGAGGGAGGGCAGGGCTGTGTGCACAAACCCCCCTGTTGCATAGGCAGAGACAGAGAGGGGATGGTAACAATCTCCTCTTACCCAGCGCTTAACCTTAAAAGCTAATAGTTTGCCAAGGCTCAGTTCTCATGCCACAAAGCCAACAATTTCTGGTGGAGGCCTGTGATCCCAGCTCCTGGGAGGTTGAGGAGGAGCATCTGAAGTTCAACACTGGAATAGGCAGCATAAGCTGAAGGCCAGTCTTGAGACCCTGTCTCAGAAAGAAAAATCTGTGGCTATAGTGCAGTGGTAAAAACTCGTCTCACACGCATGAGGGCCTCGGTTCAATTCTCAATACACTCCTCAAAAAAAAAAAAAAAAAAGCTAATCAATTCAAAGTGAACAAGTAAGTGACGTAGATGTGCTGTGTTGTGCAGCCTCATCCTGTTGAGGTGTGGTCTTACTGTTTATTGTAACGCTAAGTGCAGCCCCCAAGACCTGGAGTCTGCACATAGACCCAACTGACCCCGCCCCCAAGTTATTTCTGATTGGTAAATAAAGATGCCAACAGCCAATAGTTGGGAAGAAGAGACATAGGTGGGGTTTAGATGTTGGGGGAGAATCACAAGGAGAGGAAGCAGGTGGAGGAGGAAGGAGAAGCCACCATAGGTTAGATGAGCCATAAGAAGAGTCAAGAGCAGCCCAGATGAAACATAAGCAATAACTTGGGGTTGTGATAGGAAAGTAGATTCTAACAGCACAGAGGGTAGATATCTGTCCAGCTCTTGTGCTGTTTAATGTTTAAGGCTTATTGTAAATAATATAGGTAGTGTGTCTTTTATTCGGGAACTGAATGATCAAAGGTGGGGTAGAAACTCCAGATTGGGACTGAAACTTCCTACAACATCATCCCTTTCTAGTTTCAGAATTTGCCTCACTGCAGAGGATATCTCATGTACAGTGAGCCACATGCCCATCCCGGTCCTCCTCAGTCCCTGGTGGCCATTTGTGTGCTTTCTCTGCATGGATTTAACAGGGATGGATTTTCCCATGAAAACATAGAGCACTCAGCTCCTTGTGTCTCTGTTCACTCAGCTTTCACTAATACCCTGGAGGTTCGTCCACACTATGGCGTGCTTCAGTACTTCCTCTGAAGGCTGAGTTATTCTGTGTTGTATTACACAGTTTCCCTCTTCATTCGACTGCTGGTAAACCTTCAGCTGCATAACGGATGCTGCTCAACAGAGGCTCAGTGCTGTGTGAGTAGTGCCTATTCTCAGGTTCTCAGGGGATATTGTTGGGGGTGGAACTGAGGGCCATGCCACAGTCCCTGAAATCCTATAATCCACAGTGGTGGAGCTACTTTATAGCCACACAGACACTGTGTGGAGTTCTGACTTGTCTGGTCTTGCTGGTTCATGCTTGTCTTTTGAGATAAGGTCCCTCCTCCATCTCTGCCCACTGGACAGTAGGCTCTCCATCTTCCTGAAAATAAGCCTGATGCTGTTCTGTGTCTCACTCTGGTTTGCCTTCAGCCTCCTGTCTTCTCAGGTTAGAGGGTGGTGCCCTCAGAAACTGCATGGTTCATGATGTAGGATAGGTGCTAGCTCCTGTACTGTCTTCCCCTGCCTACCTGCTGGCAGGGCTGTGGCTGGCTTGAGGGCTGGTTGTTCTACCTTTCCTGTGGCCTCTGCCTTGGAGCCCATGACAAGAACACATGGCATCTCACTGTCCTCTGACCCCATGAGATTGTTTTCAGTCCTGCAAAGCTTCCAGATGTCTTCCATGGGTTCCTAATTAGGTGCCATTCTGTTCTCTAGGGCTATCCGATACAAATACCATAGGCCAGGTGGCTTTAGTGACAGACACTCGTTTCCTCCCATTCGAAGCTGAAGTATGAGATGAAGCTGTTCCCAGGGATGATATCCTGTGAGGGCTCTTCCTGTGATTATAGGTGGCCACTTCCTCTGTGTCTTCACACCCTTTTCTCTCTGCGCCTGTCTATACCCCGATGTCTTATCAGGCTGTTACTGGACTAGAGCCCACGATAATAACTGCACATTTCTTCGCTTGCCCTGGGTTAGCATTTCGACAGGAGTCTGAAGACAACATAATTTGTCTATAACGGGTGGCTGGAAGAGCAAAGCTGCGTGATGACAAGGGACAGCCTGGGGCGTGTAGAGGAGACCTTGTGGTTCTCTGGACTCTGGCTGGGTCTCAGCGTGACTCACTGAGGCAGAATCAGAGCAGGTGGTGTGGGGGCGAGAATAATGATGGCAGCGAAGAGGGCACCGGGGGCTTTGCGAAGGGAGAGAACCACTATCCCGATCAATAATTTATTCCAGGGTACCAGGCAGGAAGGTGTTGCCATGGCAACAGGCCTGCCTGATTGTTACCTCTCTGAGCATCCTCCCCTTACCCAGCTCCATCTCCCACTTCTCTCTCTCTCTCTCTCTCTCTCTCTCTCTCTCTCTCTCTCTCTCTTTCTCTCCTTCCTTGCTTTCTAGTTGACATTTTCCTTCCCCCTCATTTTTCTTCTGTGTCTTCAGAGACTTCTTGTGAAGTAGAGACTTCCTGCCTGCCCCTGGGTGTACTCTATTACACGTCAGCTGAGGGACCTTTGGTCCCTCAATGGCTGTGGCCACTCTCTCCACCAGGTCTATGACCTTCACTTCTGTTTCTAAAATGTCAAAACTAAAGGGTCCTCTCACTGGCTGAACCCTGGTCTCTTCCTTAGCACAAGAACACTGGGTGTTTTTCAACCTGTCTGGTGCCTCCCCTAACTTGACGGCGCTGACTTTAGCCATGCTCTGCTCCCTGTAGCAGGTCCCCCTGGGCTCAGAGTGATATTACGAGGGGAGCATCATCCTAACGCTGCCTGCAGCAACCAGTCCTCAGTTCCTTCCTGGTCTCTGTAGGTGGGAAGACTCTAGCAGCATGCAGTTAACTGGAAAGTCTGTGTCCCACACTCTACCCCAGTAATTAAAGTGACAGGGACTGTATCTTGGTGCCACACAGTAGGAGCCTAGATTTCTGTGTGGTTATGGAATGAATAAACAGAAGGCCAGAAGCAGGCTCCTTCCTGAGCCTTTCTCTCTCAGTATTTCCCAGAGGCCCTCTTGGCTCCAACAGCTATACTAAACGAGACTATTGAAAATTTCAAGTTATTGTCTCACTTTAGAATTTGCTACTCCCTTGATTCACTGGCTTTCATAACTAATAAGGGACCTGGGCCCGTAATAACCATTTAGAACTTCACAGTATTAGTCTTGTAATTGCTGCTAAGGGTCTTGTCTTTTCTCTGTGTTGGTAAATCCTTCTGCATAAAGATTAGGGAGATATACCTCTAGGCTAGAGGCTGCCACGGAGGCCGGCAGGCTGGTGGGCAGGCTCACTGGCTGCATGATGGTGCAGCTCTGGCCTCTCTGATAAGGCCAGAGCTGGGATGCAGATGCACTCCAGGAACATCTGTGAACACCGCTGGGGGTCAGGATAGGAAGGGAAGACAGCAGGACAGCGAGGCTGGGGAGCTCTGGGACCACCAGCTGCTGGTGGGAAGAACTACCTCCTCTTCCCTCACCCTCTGCAGCCTACAGCTTGTAATCCGATGTGAGGCAGATTCAGTGAGTGGGATCCACAGCTGTTCTAATGGTCTTCTCACTCTGCTCAGAGTCTCCCTCTGCCCCTCCCCTGGGAATCTTTTCCACCCTGGCCCCATAATCCTCATCACACTGTATCCATGACAGGCCTGATAGGTTGAGATAATGAAGGGCCAGAGCGCTGGGATGATGGGCGCTGGGCCGCATCCTCCGTACTGTCCTTCCTGCTTCCTCACTCTTAAGGGTCTCAGCCCTATTGCCCAGGAGAGTTACTAACTGGGCTCCACAGGCTCTACTCTCCTGGTTACAGACCTCTTCTACTGGAATCCAACACAGGCCTTTCTCCTTTCTTTCTCATGGTAAAATGTTGGCATAAATAATATTTGGGCTTTCTACCCCACCTTTGATCATTGAGTTCCCAAATAAAAGTCACAGAGCTTTATATGTATAATAAGCCTGTAAAAACCAGAGCTGGGCAGATGTCAGTCCTCTGTGCTATTCTGTCTGCTTCCCTGTCAGTAACCCTGAGACAGCACTTGCCACATTCTGCCTGGGCCGGCCCTACTCCAACAGCTGGCCCTCATGGCCATGCTCTCATGATCCACCTACTCCACGGTGACTTCCTTCTTCCTCCTCTTCTTCCACCCTGTAGAAGACCCCCAAGATTGGGAATCGAAGCCCTACCTACCTCTCTTCTGCTCAGCTACAGGTTATAGGCATTTTTATTAACCAATCACAGATAACTTGGGGTCAAGGTTTATACAACAAAAGCTGGTATACGTGAGGATCTGCTCATCTTGGAACAACCAGATTTTGGGGTACAGAATTTAGCATTTGAATACAAGTAGCATCAGACTATCCCACTACAGTAAATATATATACATATACATATACAGCATTTAAAATTTAAATATTTCCCCCTACTGCTGGAGTTGGAATCCAGCGTAGTTTGCATGCCAGCCTTCTTGTACCAAGCTAAAGTACACAGTTAATTGGCATCTAGTTCTGGGGATTTTGTTGCCCCCAGAGGAAACCCTCTGCCAGTTAAGCAGTTATTTCCCTTTCTTGGTTCCCAGTCTCTGGCAACCTCTTGTTCTGTCTCTGGACATTTCACATAGCTGGAATCTCATAACCTGACTTTGGATGTGTGGTTTCTTTCGCTCCTTATGTTTGCAAGGCTTCGACTGTTGATACGGTGAGCATCGATCAGTACTTGAAGCTTTGTCTGTAGGCACATTTGTCCGATCATCTGCTGGTGAACTCTTGGGGGCCTTTCCACCTGCTGAGGTAAAAAGTGCTGCTGTGAACACTTTGGTGTGTAAGTTTCTGTTTGAACACTGTTTTCAGTCTTTGGGAACACACACAGCAGTGGAATGGCCAGTCACATGGCGACTCAGTGTTTAACTACTGGAGAACTGGCCAATCTGGGTTACCTCGTCACGTCTGCTTTTGGCGACCATCTGCTCCCTGTGCTGCCCTCAGGCTCAGTGACTCGGGGACACTTGAGAGAAGTTTCTGGTTCCTAGTACTGGTCAAGAGGAGTAGCGTGGTGACCACTGGAAGGGCGTGTCATGGCGTCTGCTGAGCCCTTTCTCACCATTTTGCTGTTGTTACCACTGCCCCAAGCTGCGTGTTTGTTTCTTTAGGGAAGCCGGTGCACAGAATCTAATGTCACCTTCCAGGGCAGTGGCCGACATCAAACAGCGTTCCCGGCTGCACCACGCCCTCTGCATCTTTCCCAACCTTCACTCCATCTTTCAACCTAAGGGAAAAGAAGATCTGTGTACTCGGATAGGATGCAGTCACACCTCCGGGGGGGGGCCCTTTTAAAAAGTGTGTGGCGGGCTTTGAAGGCAGCGCCATAGAGAGAAACGAAAAAAAAAAATTCGCTCTAAGCTTGAGTGGTGCATTGTGGGCTATGTAAATAGGTTCCCAGGGGACCTCTTTGAAGAAGACAACACTCATTTAAATGTATAAATTCCAATTCATTTGGAAGAAGAGTCAGACAGCTTTCTAGGCTTTTTTTTTTAAAGCTACTGTGAATGGATACTGAATTATGTACACTTTTTAGGAAATTAAGGGAAGATGTTATCTTTCGTGTGTTTTAAGAGGATGAAGCCTAAAATATAACCGGGAAGTGTGGTAGGTAGGGATGGAGCAGTGAGGAACTCAGGCCTGGTACAAGTGTCCCATCTTAATAAGGATGGAAGGATCCCTAGGGAGGCTGGCTGGGAAGGGACCACACAGAGAAGACTGCTGAGAGTGTTGCTTTCCACGGGTGATGGGGCAGGGAGGGTTACTGCAGGAGGAGGTGGGACAAGGAGGTGGGGGGCAGTGTGAGGAGAAGATGGGCTGGTGGGAAGCACAGATGATTCCTTGGTGAGTTAAGTTTTGAACGTTTTAAATAAGATGTTTCCTACTCTAACCTGGACTGTCAGGGATGCCCTTTAAAAATGAAGCATTTTAGCCAGCTTTAGAAGGTTCTGGAAAAGTAGCTTTGGATAACATACCTAGGGATGCCAGGGATGTTTGGCTGGAGTGGTGGAAGGGTCTCCTCCTTGTTCAAAACCTGAAGCTAGCAGAGATGGAGATGATGGAGATGGAGATGGAGATGGAGATGATGGAGATGGAGATGATGGAGATGGAGATGATGGAGATGGAGATGGAGATGATGGAGATGGAGATGATGGAGATGGGGATGGGGATGATAGAGATGATGGAGATGATGGAGATGATGGAGATGATGGAGATGATGGAGATGATGGAGATGATGGAGATGATGGAGATGGAGATGGAGATCCAGGGAGTAGCCCAGGGGAGGAGGAGGGCTAAAGAGGCGTTACCAGATTCTTGGGAAATTTCAGAGGCCTGGATGCTGGTGACACTGTCCTCATTTGTAATGAGGACTGAAAGTAGATGACAAGGCCAGGGGAATTTCAGAGCCAAGTATAGGCGCCCTTGCCTCTCATCACTACAGTGACTCACTCCAAGGGTTGAAGAATACTGTCCCAGGGAAGCAGCTCCTCTGAAAACACTTTCTCCGCAGCCGTTTCTTTGGGGTCACATATTTGGGACTTGATGGCAGAGCAGAGCAGGATGCTACAGCTTCTTTTTTTTAAATTTTGAAATTGTGGTTATACAGACATTTAAGCGATTTTAGTCATATCAGGCTTATAATAAATACAGAAGCATGTTCTAGATCCTGAGCACTGGGCAGCCATTACCACTGTCAACTTCCAAAGCACTGCAGATAGAAACCTGTGCTATCTCCCTGCCCTGTGCTATCTCCCTGCACTGTGCTATCTCCCTGCCCTGTGCTATCTCCCTGCCCTGTGCTATCCCCCTGCCCTGTGCTATCCCCCTGCGCTGCTATCAAGCAGCAGCTACCTGCTTCCTGCCCTGCAGGCCCTTCATAGCTTGGCTCTAATTCCTATTTCCACAAATTCAGTTATTCTGGCTCATCCATAGCCATGAAACAATACCAGCTTTGTCCTTTTGTGTCTGGGTCGTTTCAGTTGGCATACTTTTTTTTTTAAGATTTTAATTTTTTAAACTATTTATTTATGTTTTATTTTTGCATATATGTGTGTTATTGTATGAGCTGTGTGCTCCACATACACACAGAATCCTGTAGAACAGAAGAAGACATTGGGCCCCCCTGGAGTCTCAGAGAGTTGTAAGCTGCTGTGTGGGTGCTGGGAATCGATCCCAGGCCCTTTGGCTCTTAACTCCTGAGCCATCATCTCTCCAGCCCCAGCACAATATTTTTAAGGTTCATTCACATGATAGCGTGCACCTGAACATCATTCTTTCTTCATTTATCCACGGTGATAGGGATCAAATTCAGGTAGACAAGCACTGGGCCAACTGAGCCGCACACCCAGCCTCTCTATTCTTTTTTATGACCGAGTAGTAGTCTGACATATAGATGTTTAGAGTTGTATTTTCCTCTTGTTCTTGAGGACAGTGGGTAGGTCTCACCTTTTGTTGTTACGAATAGTACTGAAATGAATATTCGTGTAGGGATGTCTGAGTCTGGGTTTCCTCATCTTTTGGACTCTTCATCTAGGGGTGAAGGTGTCTTCTCTGTTTAGGTTGCCGAAGGACTGCTTCCTGCAGCAGCTGCATTATTTGTGCTTTCATAGGGGTGCAGGAGAGCCCGAGTCTCCTCACACCCTTGTGGCACTATTATTCTATATTCCACTGTTTATAGCTCTGCTCGTAGGCACAAGGTAGTGTGTCCCACTGTGGTTTCATTCCGCATTTCTCTAATAACAGTCTTTCGACATCTTTTTTCTTTCATGTTGAGTTTTATGGGCTCTTCATACATCCTGGGCATTAAACTCTTATGAGGCCTATAATGTGAAAAATTTTCCCTCCATCCTGTAGATTTTCTTTTTGCTTTTTGGTAATATCTTATAAATCCAGAGATGTTTTGATGACGCCCGTTTATCCCACCCTCTCCCTTTCATTGCTTCTGCGTCACATGGAAGGATCCGTTTTCACACCCACAGACACAACATGAGAGTGCTGTGGCTCTAGAGCTAATATCCGGGTCACTGATCCACGTCGACTTAATTTTTTGTTTATAACTGAAGCATATATTGAAGGGCTCAACTTTATTTTTACTTTTTAATTTTCATGTGACAGTGGGGCTGTCCCGGTGTCATTTGTTGATGACACTCTTTCTCTCTCATCCAGTGGTAGACTGGGGCTCTAACCACAGACACTGTTCCTAAACATACACGTTGATCTGTGGACTCTCCATTCAGTCCGTTGTTCTGTCTCTGTCAAGCACACTGCCTTAATTTCGCATCACCATGGCTCTTTAAGTTTTGAGAAGGTGAAGTAGGACCCTTTAACTTTGCTCTGTTTCAGGGTTGTCTTGGCTACTTGAACTTTCTATGGGTTTTAGTCTTCATTAGTGTACCTTTGTGGACACACGTGGGTGTGTCTGCTTCCTACTAGATGCAGGCATTGCTGCCGGTCCTTGGGATACGGGTGCCTTGGCCTTGTGCACACTGCCACACCAGTTTCTGACCTGGGCTGCTCTCTTCTTCCAGCAGCACCATGACAGTCCTGTCCCCTGGGCCACATCTGTGCCAGTGCTTAGCTGGTCAGCCCTTCCAAGAGCCTCAGCTTTCAGAGTCCAACACTGTTGCCCCTTCTCTGTCAGGGTTTGATCCTTTCTGGAAACTGGAGATCTGTCTGTCATGGAGACTGACCAAGCCCATATTCACAGAGTTAGAGCTCAGTTCATTCAGGAGAACTTTGGTCTTGGAGACTGTGTCTGATGAGGCGGCCATGTTGGCAGCAGGAGTAAGACATGCATTCTAGTGTGAATGGGACTCTCTGAGCCATGTCAAGCCCTTGAGAGAGGTCAGTTCTTAGGTAGCCATGTTTCTTGAGAATGAAGAAGCTGCCTTCTTCTCATGCAGAACCTGAGTCCAGAGACATAAATAGGCCCTTTGCAGCCAGCCCTGCAGCACATAAGGGCTGGCAACTCTCCGGCTTTCATCTTGTCACTACCAGCTCTCCCGTCTTGAGACAGAACCCACTCTTTCCCTCTCCAGCTCACTGACATCATAGGTCAGTAAATGTTTCCCGCATGCCTCTTTGCAAGACATCAGATGAGGTGCCTGAGGAACTGCAAAGCTAGGGTGGGCTTCCTGGTTACCACCAGGCTGTTATTCTCATTGCAACAAAAATAGGAAGGAGCCTATGCTTAGGGAGTATTTACACGGCCTGCTTTGGAAGCCAAGGATGGGCTGCTTACCTTCAGCTGAAGGCTGGACAGACTCCATGGAGGAGGGAGCATGGCATTAGAGCCTTCAGGAAGGGCTCAGTCAGGGTTTGCTGGGAAGAGATGAAGTAAGAGACTTCAGAAAAGGCCAAGGTGGGCAGGTGGCCTTCCTCTGCATCTAGAGGAAAGCAAGTGCATCAGATTACTCTGTGTTGACAGTGAGGCCATTGGATGTCTACCTGGGGCAAGTGGGTAGTAGTCTGTAAAACAGGTCACCCAGTGCTGCTGTGTTTTCAGCAGAAGAGCATTCTAGTGATAAGAGGGGTATCATGGGGTTTTGATTCCTTCCTTCCCTAGCTTCTGCCTCTACAGACACCACGAACACACACATACACACACACCATACACACACAAACACACACCATGCACAAGCACAAGTGCACACACACACATCCACACCATGCACATATGGAGACAGAGTTACTATGCACAGATCAAGGTAAATGTGCATACCACACCACAAACACACATACAAGGCTCAATTTTTTTTCTTTTCGAGACAGGGTTTCTCTATATAGCCCTGGCTGTCCTGGAACTCACTCTGTAGACCAGGCTGGCCTCAAACTCAGAAATCTGCCTGTCTCTGCATCCCAAGTGCTGGGATTAAAGGTGTGCACCACCACCGCCCGGCTACAAGGCTCAATTTTAAAACACAAGTTTATCTAGTGTATGTCACCTGACATACACATATATACTGCCCCACTAACAATGGCCTGTAAACCCAGCTGCACACATATATACAAAGATGCCTATATACACCAGAGACCAACTTGTACCCAAGTCATACTAAGACACATACAGCAAGATAGACAGACAGATATCCAAGAACAGATATGCCCACACACCAAGAGGGTGCACTGAGACACTTTAATAAACACACTGGGCCACATTTGCATACACTCACTAGAGCACACGTGCATACACACAGAGACTGAAACCCTTCCCCAGAGACACACACACAGGCTGTACCTCCCACAGACTCACAACTGCACATCTTCGCACTGGCACAACCACAATCCAACCCATAGAGCCACACCTGAGCAGAGACAGGGACAGGTCCATGAGGTCCTGACTTGGCCATGACTGCTCTTAGAGACTTGAATTAGTCAGACATTCACATAACGGTGACCAAATACTTTGGGGAGACAGCTTAAGAGAGGAATTGTTTGTGTGGCCCATGGTTCCAAGGTTTTAGTCCAGTATGGTATGGGGATGTGGCGGGGCAGAACAGCACACACTGCAGCAGCCAGGAAGCAGAGACAATGTCTGAGAGAGCTTTCCCCCTTTCTCTTTGATTCCATACAGGCCCACAGACTGTGGGAAGGTGCTGCTCTTGTTCAGGGCGGGTCTTCCGCTTAGTCCTCTCTGTAGACACCCTCACACACATTCCCAGTGGTGTGTTCCTTTACTCTCCTTTTCTCAGTCCTCTCAAGTAGACAGTCACGACAGCACATTTACCTCGTTCGCTTCAATGCCTGACTTCTCCACAGCTGCTGCCAACCTGTGGACTCTAGGTTTCAGTCTTGGACAAGACCTCAGAGGTGGTTGTAGCCCACCGCCCTTCAGTGTCAGGCTTTCGACAGCTCTGAGGGGGCTACCCAACCTCTGCTTCATCTCTTCGGACACAATCTATCATGACTGCAAGTTCTCTGTCATAAAAACATTTGATTTCCAAACTGGACCAGAGTATGAACCAAGAGGTCAGCTGTTAGCTGACAGGCAAGGGTGGAGGGCTTCTGGCTTGCTCAGCCTACCCCTGTCCCCTCTGCCTGGAAGTCTTTGGCCACAAAAGCCAGCAATCCTTTAAGTCATGGCATCACAGATCTAGCCCAATGTGAAAAAGCCAAAAGGTTAGATTTGACACTTGAGGTCACTCGGAGGGGGAGGGGCTATGGCCAGAAGGCGAGTGACCCCGAGGGTGAAAAGCTGGACACAACTCAGCTGCCTGGCCAGGATGCCATGAGTGCTCCTCCAGGCCTGCCAGCTGTCACTGCAGCCATTCTGAATTGGCACGCCTGCTGTCCTCTGCGAATGTGACCCACATTCAGGTGGGCTGGCAGCTCTCTTCTCTGCCCACATTCCTCTCCACTCCTGTTCTCCCCACCCCTGATCCCATTCTGGGGAATCAGCTCCTAGGGTTGTGAAAGGGGGACATACCTCCAGGAGGCTTTGAGAGATGGCTGGTGAGCTGCCTGGAAAACAGCCAGGGGAATGGCAAAATATGGCGGAGATATTGAACTGAATTCCTGCAGCAGGGAAGTGGAGGAGCAGAGGGGCAGCAGCTGCCTTCTGGGTCTCCCTACTTCCCAGTCACCAGGAAGTCCACCTGAATGCCCACCCAGTGTCCTCGGAAGCTAACCTTCTCCTATCTGTTTCTCTTTAACATGGGCTAACTCTGGGCTGGGCATCAGCCCCTCCCCTCCACTCATCTGGAAGAGGAGTTGCTTTTGCAGGGGACAGACTCAGCCGCCCACCCCTACTCCACCCTTGCTCTGTTTCAGCTCTAATCCTACACCAACGGCCCCACCCCACGTACTTTTCTCCAACTCCCTGTTCCCCACAATGTCACTAGCCATGTTTGTTGTAGTCCAGAGAAGTGGCTCATCACCAGCCCTGGAGAGAAGCAGGGCTTGGGGCAAGATGTGAGTTTAGAGGAGCCTAAGGCAAAAGCTGCTGAGCCGATGGTGCCTGGTGTGGTGGGCAGACAGACCACCTCAGACAAATATGTCCCGAGGGATGGACACGTACAAAGCTGAGGCCACCATCTTCAATGTGCTCTAACCTTCATACTCCTGTGGACAAAGGTCATTTATGTCCTTTCTAGGAAACTTAGAAAATATAAACACAAAGGAGAAAATGCCCATTTTCTATAATTTTACTCTCAGTGACAATTGTTCTCTTTTCCCACTTATTTTCCACTTTATTAAGATATTATTCTATATTATTTTATCATTGTGGTTCATTGCTTATGATGAAAGTTTAATCTTCTAAAACATTTACCATACACCTCAGGCACTATCATTTCCTGAATCCATGCACTTTAACATGTGAATAAGGAAATGAAGGCCCAGAGTACCTTGCCCAAAGTAACACAGTCTGTAAAAGATAAGCAGATTTTGAACCCAGGTCCTTTGGTTTCAGAGTTTATAATTTCTATTTTCTCTTAAACTGTGGATATACTGTAATTGTTTGCCATTTCCCCTAGCAATTGCTAATCTCTATTATTGCCTCTCCCTCCCTCCCTCCCTCCTCCCCCCCCCCTCTCTCTCTCTCTCTCTTTCTTTCTCTCTCTCTCTCTCTCTCTTTGCCTTTATGGAAATATCCTTTTTGTATATGGGTTTGAAATTATGGGTCCAACTAATACACAGAACAAAATCTGTCTGTATGAACAGGCTTGGACTTTTCCTCGCCATTATTCCTTAAATAATATGGTCAAGCAATGATAAAAGTACCAGGAACTATATGTAGTGCAGGGAGAATTCAAAGCATTCGCAGGTTCTCTGCAGTGTCCACAGGTTCTGAGGGCGTCTGTATTCCTGTGAGCTCTGACGTAAACATGCTTGCCATCCTTGAGTTTTCATTAAACATCCGCTTCCAGAAATGAACTTTGTGGAACAGAGGGCATAAATATTTTTCAGACCTTTAAATGTTCTAGACTTCCTGATTTCCAGAGGAGGGTTTGGAGAAACCATGTCCCACCCCAGCTCACCCATCAGAGGGAAAAGCAGGGTGGTGGCTAGTTGGAAGTTGGTTCCTGAAGGGCCACTGTAGGGACTGGAGATATTTGGTCAGCAGAAGTGTCATGGAGTGTTGAGTGGAAGACAGAGGTCTGTCCCTAGACTTTTACACAGAAGTGGGCCAGTGGGCAGAGGCTGTGGAGAGCCTTGTCTGCCCTGGAGAGAACAGGATTGGTGTTGGATAACCCTGGCATGGGGTCACACAGGACATGCATATAGAGCAGGGCTGGCTCCAACGCTGGCACACAGCACCCCCACCCCCACACAACATTACGTCTTTGAGTTATAACTGGGGTCTGCTCCCCGCTGCCCCCACCTTAGGGAGCCTGGTCCAGGCTGGTACCTCTCCCCGTCTATCCCCTCAGTCTGAAGAGCACAGCCTGGCTTGTGTCATGGGCCACACAGTTCTTCCATTATGCATGAGGGGGGACACAGCGGTGAGTGAGTGAGCCAGGCTGAGGGAGGGGACAAGCCGTTATTAATAAACAAGTTATTGTGTGGTGTTCCATTTACAGAACTCTCAGAGGACGTGGTGGGCTTGAGATAATAAAGCCCTGTATATGTTACACAGGGCTGGAAAGTGGCAAGTGGGAGCTGGCGAGGATCAGGGGCACCAGGAATGATTTTGATTCCTCCTGGGGTAGGGCTGCTGTCTTCGCTCTGTAGGACGCCAGCACTCAGGGGAGAGGATCTAGCTGGGATTTTACTCAGGCTTGATTTTGCTCACTTGGATGGCCTAGGGCCTAAGAAAGGCGAGCTTTCAGCATCGATGTGTCCCTAAGGAAGGCACCCACCAGTGGAAACTCTGGACAAGCCAGGAGAGGTAGGTGGTAAGCTCTCCTTTCCTGTTGACCTCCTGCCCACCCCTCCCCCATTCCACTCTGACCTTCTGAGGTTCCCTGGAGGTGTATGCTGAGACAACCTAGCCCAGAGGTTGTTTGCTCAGGATTAGCAGCCAAGCTAGAAGGCAGAGAGTGACAATGAGGGTCTTGGATCTTTAGGCTAAAATTTTATGGAAAAACAGGGCAAGGGACAAGTATCCAAAGCCCTGATGAGGGTGGGCAGGGGTATCCTGGTCTGTGAATGAGGGCTGTCTAGAAAGAGAGACACTGAAGGGCTGTCAGGTGACAGATTCGTGGGTGTACAGGACAGTGCTCACTCTGAGCTAGTCCTCTCCTGGGCAAGTATCTCTGCTACTGTTCTGGGCACCCGTATCCAGCAGAGGCTATCTGGCTCAGTGTTGGTGCCTCTGGATGTCAGGGCAGAGATGCAAGGCTGCTTTTGGGAAGAGGTGGGAATAGTCTTTGTCCATTGGCTTCTTGGGAAGAGAACATGGGCTGGTTCTGAGAAACCTTAGTTCTTGTCAGTTCTGAATGAGAACAGGGAGCCAGAATCTGCTCAGGTTTGAGTCACTTGACTTTGTTGGAATCTGATGGCTCCCACCTAGCTCTTGTTGTTTGGGGCAGCTCTTTTCTGGCACTCTTCAGAGGTAGAAAACCTCCTTCCAGGACGTCTCTGTTTAAGAGAAGGTATGCCAGTGGGAGGAAGGGAGAAGACAGAAGACAGTCTTCTGCCCTTGGCCTCCTTGAGGCAGAAGTTTGGATACAGTGACTTTAAAGTTGTTTGGATTGAAGAGTCAGTGATATATATATATATATATATATATATATTTTTTTAATCTCAGAAAGACCACATTAGGTCCAGAAGGAACATATTCCAATATTGGAGGAATGTTGCTGAACTCTGAGTGCTCAGTCTTTCTAAAGGCAGTCCAGTCCTCCCAAGGTCAGTGTCAGGAGATGGGAATGTCTACAACACTCTCTTACCATGGAGCACAAAGTAGAGCAGGACCCACACTCACCCGGCCTCTGTGAGGCCTGAAGAGGAGACACGAACACAGTCACAGTCCTCTTGGTCCTCACAGTCGAATGTAGTGCATACCCATGCCCTCATCCTGGGAGCTTCTGTGATGTACATGCCAGGCCGCCTGCTTTCTTGCCTACAGAGGATGTGGCCTGTCTTTTCAATCAACCATAGGTTGCTTGGAGGACTCTTGGCTTGGAGGAATGACCCAATGACCTCTGACATGCCTTTGAGGGGCAAGAGTGGGAACTTTTGGCTGTGTCATATGCTTGGCAGTTGTTAGGAACAGTTACAGGAAGAATTAGGAAGCCAGACAGGGTCTTCTGCATAGAGGCCAAAGTAGGCCAAGTTGTTGGTCACAGTCCTTTCTCTGAGGTCAAGGCTCATGGTACACTGGAAGGAACCAGCAAGTTGGCCTTGCCTCACATTGGTAACACAGTCATGACCTTAGCTTCTGTTCACCGAGGTCTTATCCCATGACAGGCCCTTCCCTGAGCACTGGATGCCCACCAGAGCCAAGTGACTCGGACACAGCCCTCCTAACAACTTTTACCGTCCTTGTGTTTTATCAAAAGATAGGATAAACTAGAGGTATGTTTGGTGGCAGTATGGTAAGGTGTGGGGGAAGGGGTGCCTCTGCGGGCCCATGCTGAGGCATCCCTTCCCCCTGAGGGACCAGCCACAGGGACGGTATAGTATAGATTGAGTTTATTCAGGGAATGAGGAGGGGAGTTGAGAGAGTAGAGACAGAGAAAGGCAGAGGGGAGGGGAATGAGGAGAAGGTAAGGGAGCAAGGGGGAGGAGGGGGCAAGCAGCCCCTTTTATAATGAGTCAGATATACCTGGCTGTTGCCAGGTAACTGTGGGGTGGAGTCTAGACTAAATGCCAACAGTCCTGGACTGCCTCAAGGAAACTGAGGCAAGAGAAGTTAGCATGCCATCCAATAATGTCACAACCGGTAGCAGGACCCAAGAACATATGTTCTTGAAGTTCTTATCCTGACTTCTCAGGAGTTGATGACAGAGAGGATTATTCTGGTAAAGAATACAGTCTGATGCAAAGACATACCTCCTGTGAGGGGCTGTGTGGAGTGTTCTTCCTTAGAGAGCTTGGAGAGTCCTACTTTCTTAGCAGCGTGCTCCTGCAGGCTGGACCCTGGATTGATGTCCACCCAGCAGATTTCCTTCTGAGGACAGTGGCAGTTGTCTTCTGTACTTTAGACCAGCACTACTTGCCTATATGAGATGCTAGACTATGGATCACTAAGTAGAGGCCACTCTAAGAAACATGCTGGGATGATGGGTTCTAGAGAGAGGCCAGGGGTGCTTCAGAATTCCCCAGATTCAGAGAATTCCCAGAGGAAGAAACATCCCCAAGGAGCTGGGCTTGGTGGAGATTTCTTTACACTCTTCAGTAGGGTGAGCCTATTACTTAGAAGGAAGCTGGAGGCTTCTGTCCCACTCGGTTCTCAAGATTCCTACCATAATGTCCAGGCTGTGCTTTACCTCTGTAAGGAGAACCCAGGATCCTATGCATGTGCTGGAGGCAGCTGCCAATGTCTGAGAAGGGTGGGGAAAGCCTTCAGTAGGACTCGTGAGCCCTCCGGGTGGATCTGGGGCACCTCCAACAGCTCTTTCTCTGCTATACAGTCTGTGGTAAGGCAGTCCCTTTGAGGGGAATGTCTTCCTTCTGAGGAGCTGTGAGGGGAAGGACAGCCAGCATCCTGGGAGTCTTGAAGCATCGTGGTCAGGCTGCGTGCTTCCCGTCTAGTTCCTTATGGTCTCCTCACTTGTCAGGTGTGATATTAATAGTGCTTGCCTCACAGACTTGGCTGTGACTGATCAACTGATGCTTGAAACCAGGAGCACAGGAAGAGGAAGGAAGAGACACCCTGTCTGTGTGTTTGTGGCTACTGTGTGTTTTTCCTCAGCCCCAGGCCACTTCATACTAGAGTATAGGACACGCGTAGATGAGCTAACACACGTCCAGCTAAGTCTGACTCAGGTTCCTAACTCCGCCCCTCCTCACGCCCCCTGCTTCCTGCTGCACACGTGCGCACACTGCTAGCTACTTCTGCCCAGACTGTCTTTGGTTTTGTTTGGGGTCTCTGAAGGGGAGATCTCTTGTCTTTGGTGCCAGTTTCTTACTTCTTGTTGTCTTTCTCACAACTCAGCAGTTTCCCTGCTGTCTGGGGACCTGGCTTTATTCTACACTCTCTTTGTGCTACAGCGGGCTCCCTGGGGCCCAACCTTCCGTTCTTGCATCTCCAGCAGTCATTCTGGATCCTCCACCCCTTTCTCCACCTCCTGACTCCTGTCCTGATTACACTTACCCCGCCTCCTGCCCTTCTCAGCCTGTCCCGGGCTTCCCTCCCTTTCTTCCCCAGCCTCCCACCTGGTTTGAACCTCACCTCCTGTGTGTACTTCCCAGAGATTCAAGCAAGTTTTACATCCCTCAAAGGAGCTTCTCTCTCAACTTTAAAATTTTTTGAGGACCCACATCTGCATGTTGACGTGAACTCGGCTGACCTGGTATATTTCCAGTGTGAGCGCTGTGTCTCTCACTCTAGTAAAGGAAACTTCCATTGAGATATATATATATATATATATATATATATATTTTGGACCTGTATTCTCAAGGAGTCCCTTCAGTAGCCTGGTAAGGTAGAGACCACAAGCCTTATTTTATAGATGGGGAGTCAGGCAGAGTAAGTGACTTGCCTACAGCCACACAGGGCTTCTACGCAGGTCTACGTGTTTACCTTAGAGCCACCGGGCCTCTAGAAGCTGCGTGGTTACCGAGGATTGATACCAGCACACCAGAGCTTCTGTTACACAGGAGCCAGTTTTCTGAGTGAGCAAACTCAAGCCTCTGGTATGGTCCTTCTTCCAGACTCCCAGGCTCTCCCTCCCAACCCCCAGATAGCCTGGAAGGGAAGGTTTAGAGGGAAGGGTGTAGCTTTCCAGGATCCCTAGAAGTCTTCAGATTAGAGCAGGATGGGAGGAAAGGCTTCTAGGCTCTTAGCGGCCTTAAGATGGCTGGGGGAGGGGAAAGAACAGAGAAGGGAGTCCAGAGGAAGCACAGTATCGGCAATTCAGGAGCTTCTTATTTATTTATTTTATTAAATGATTTTATTTACATTCCAAATGTTGCCCTACCATTTTCGGTTACCCCTCCACTAGTTCTTTACCACATCCTCCCTCCCCTTTGCTTCTGAGAGGGTACTGCCCCACCCACTCAACTCAGATGTTTCTTAAAAACAGGCTGGGAGGGAGCATTCGGCAAAATGCTTGCAGATTATCCAAGAGGCCAGAGGGCCAGACATTTGTGCAATCCCAGGTGACTGTCAGTTTTGGCCTCCAGCAGATTCTGAGTGCTAGCTCACCCCTCTACACAGCCTTCAGCTCTCCTCCTGTGTCTTCTGTGGGGAAGCCATCAGTGACTGCTCAGGAGCTTGACTAAGCACAAACTATTTGCAGTTTTGTTCTCTGTAGCTGGTGCTGTGCTTGTGGTGTTGGAGCTTCACAGATGCTAAATGTTAATTCTACCTCTGAGCTATACCCTTCTCTTCACTTCAAATCAACTGTAGTGAGGTATAAATTATACACTCAGGAAAATGTGCATTTCTTAAGGGCACAGTAGGCTAGTTTGGACAAATATATGTCACACACACACACACACACACACACACACACACACACACACA
>NW_021604603.1:2173465-2179115 GCF_004785775.1 Grammomys surdaster | reverse complement strand
CACACACACACACACACACACACACACACACACACACACACATATATTTCAAGTGTCCTCTATCCCATGGAAGATGAGTATCTAGTTCCTTCATCCCATGTGCAGTCTGTCCTCCTTCCCACAGCCCCTGGTCCTAGGTAATCTCTGATGCTATGTGCCACTGAAGATTTGGCTTTCCTATAAATGGGCTGTGTCCAATATAGAAGTTAGTTTCTTTGTGTTACTTTTTCTGTCCTTTAGGTAGAACCTTTACCCTTCAGGTAAAGTCAGAAAAGCGTCTGTACATAATTCCAAGACCAGTGAGTGGAGCAAAGTGGGTTCATTGAGTAATTAGACAGAGAGTCAAATAAGAAAAGGTCAGTGGACACCGGAGGACATGGGTGTGGGCTTCTTGAGAGAGGGCTCCTGGGTGTTTTCATGGTGTGTGTGTGTGTGTGTGTGTGTGTGTGTGTGTGTGTGTGTGTGTGTGAGAGAGAGAGAGGGGGGGGGAGGGGAGAGAGAGACTCTGTGGCCTACTAAGTTACATTAATACTTAAAGTATATATAACTTACAACAAGGTTTAAATATCAAAGTTTAAAATAGAATTTTAAAAGTAAGTAAAAATGTGCATGAACTGCTATACCCGCTTTTCTTCAGTGATTTCCTTTTGTGAATGACCGTGTAAGGTGGTTTTATGAGGTGCATTGCTTAGGTGTAGGGATGAGAAAGAAGTGTAAACTCAAGGCCATAGACCCTCTGGCCTTAACTAGGCATGGTTTGTTATTCTCGATAGCCTCGAGATACCTCTCAAACAGTCTGCTTCTAAGTAGTCCTGGCCTATTCAGTTATGCCGAAATTCTGCCAGCTCAGATCCAACAATAAGGTGGTTCTTCTTCTTCCTGTGTCTTTTTAATTTCTGTGCCTCTCTATGCTGCCTCACTCCCAAGTTGAAAGCATTCTCATTAGACATTAATTCTCCATTTTCCTTCCTTCCATCCCCTGATAACCACCATTTCCCACTCTGCCTCTGTGAGGTCAACTGCATCAGGAACTCAGGTAAATGCAGTCATTTAATATTTGCCTTTTTGTGTTTGGCTTATTTTGTTATAGAAATAAGATTTCTTTCCAGTGAAAAACCACTCTGTATACTTAGAGATTCATAAAGGGAAAGGCTCTGTGATAACACACGTCCAGCTCTGGCTAATGCTCAAATGCGAGCTGGCCTTGAATAGAAGACTTCAATAACTTGTATGCAACTTAGGCTTATGCATTTTACATATTCCGTTATCCTGAAATCTCTGTTAGGTCGCAACCCGAAGCGAGGCTTTGAAGAGTTTAAACGCATCAGGAGACTCCACGTCCGGCCATTTGACTAGATAGGAGATGTATCCAGCAAAGATATTGCCAGGATTATTTCTTAAGTACATAAGTATTGTTCTTTTTGAGTAACTATTACCCACAGTTATCTTACCCATCTGACAAAATTATGTTTTCCTTAAGAAGAGAATTGGGTCTTAGGGTTTTACTGCTGTGAGCACACACCATGAACAAGGCAACTCTTATAAAGACAACATTTAATTGGGGCTGACTTACAGGTTCAAAGGTCCAGTCCATTATCATCAAGGCGGGAAGCATGTCAACGTACAGGCAGGCATGCTGCTGGGGGAGCTGAGAGTTCTACATCTTGTTCCAAAGGCAGACAGGAGAAGACTGGCTCCCATGTGGTTAGGAGGAGGGTCTCATTGCCCACCCCCACAGTGACACACTTCCTCCAACAAGGCTATACCTCTTAATAGTGCCAAGCATTTTCAAACCACCACAGGAGCATTATGACAGGACAGGACTTAACAGTGCCTGTACTGTTGCACCGCTACCTTAAGCTTCCTATTAGAAATCTGTTCTTTGGGGATGGGCCTAGTGGCTGGTCAATCCTGATGAACAAATATTTACATCCTAGCATTGTTGCTTCTCTCTAACAGGCTTAGTTAGCATACCACTTAGCTTTGGGGTGTTTGGAGGCCTCTTCCTTAGCTGAATTCTACTTGGTGTGATTTGATGTCTCCTAAGCAAACCTATTGTAAATCCTTTATAATACCAATTCTGTTACTCTGTCTTTATGCCACATCAGTTTCACTTCCCACAGTATTCAGCTTCATCACCTTTCAGCAAATGTCAACATTTTCTTCCTTACAGCTTGCTAACATTACACCGTGTCTGCGTGGTCTTCTTTCTGCTCTGACAACACCCCTAAGAGAAGCAACTTAAGGAAGGATGCCTCAGCTCACATTTTCAGAGGCATCAGTTCATCACAGCAGACAAAATGTGGTGGAGCAGAGCCGTCAAGAACACTGCAGTAGCCAGGAAATGGGGGCGTGATAGGGAGAGAAACAGATGCCAGTTCAATCTTCAAAGACATATTCCAATGACATGCTTTCTCCAGCTCCCGAAGTTTCTCATCTCCGTAAATAATGCTACCATCTGGGGACAAAACCCCCTCCATGTGTGCCTGCTGGGGGACATTTAATATCAGAGTACAATAATGTATATGTCACTTTTGGTCTTCCATCTCTTAGTAGACAGACATCTGAGTTGCTTCTGCCTTCTGGTGCTCTTGTGAACATTGGTGTTCACATATCTGTTCAGGTCATTGCAACCTCCAATGTTCAGCATCCTCCTGGCAACTCCTGGTTGGCCTGTCGATACTCAAGGGACTTGAGTGATGTGCATTCATACCCCTGGCCTGTTCCATGCCTCTAGTCAGTGCCTTCAGCATGCAGATGATCTGCTGTAGGTATATCAGCCTTGATGGATAATGAGGATTCAGGTTTTTAGGCAGTGGACTTTCCTGAGTCTTTCTCTAGAAGCTCCCTTCTCAAGATGTCTTGGCCACCAGCTGACTTGTGAGGTATGATTCCAATGAGCCTCTTAATGCAAAAATGCAACAGAGTAGCATTATTTCATCAAGAAAACAAGCAAATGAATGTCATCAAGCATCCACTATGTTCATTCAAGGTGTCACCACGGTGCCACAAACGCTGTCTCTCACATGGCAGTCCTGTGAGGTAGGATGAGGATCTGGGGACAGTCTCAGCTCCAGCTCACACAGTCTGATGTTCTTCCTCTGCAAACCTAAGTAACTTCCGGGGCTTCTAAGGCAAGTGAGCCAGGGACATTTCCTGGGCTTATCCTTTCTAATAGAAACCTAGGCCTGGAGTTCCTTCTATCATTTGAAAGAGAAACGTGTGGGGGCTTCCTTGCCCTAATTATTGCAAAGTATGGAGTTCTAATTAAGAGTTGGTTTTGTTTTACAACATATAAAAAAATAGGATGAGCAGCATGATGAAGCCTCATGTGCCCACTGCCTAGTGCCAGTCATGATCTCTGCCTGGCCTGTCTCCTTTCATCTCTCAGAGTCTCCTCTTTGATCTGGAGTCCCAATTCATGGGGTAGCAGTTGGTGTTTTCTGGATGAGGACAGGAAAATGATCAAATCTGGGTATCCTGGAGCAAAATCCTTTCCAGCTGGCAGTCTTAAGTGCCTGAGGCCAGAGTCACTGCATCCCTCCCTTGATTCTTGACCACTGTCCAGGAGGCTAGGGAGGGGCCCATCGGAGAGGCCAGCCAGCCTTTACTGGGGTGGTTTGTAGAGAGATTTCCTTCTTTAGCACATTGTCTTCTTGTAGATAGATTTTATTAGAGAATCTTTTAAGTAGAACGAGGTCAAGTGAGGATGACCTTTCCCATAAGGGACCACAGTGGAGATGCTGGTGTTAGGGCAAAAGATGGTTGGACCAGTGGGAAGCAACCATGTTTCTTTTCAGCTATATGCCTCCAAAATATATTTGTTTGTTTGTTTGTGAGATGGGGCCTTGCTGTATAACCCATGCTGGTCTCAGATGTGAGATCTTCAGCTTCCTGAGGTTTGGGATTACAGGTGTAAGCCACCACACCTATCTGTACTAATTTTATTAAAGTATCTACAATATGCTAAGTACTGACTACAGGCTTAGAATACAAGATGGTATCTGTTCTCAGAAAATTTGTAGTCCACGGAAGGAATGGGTAACCACAATGCTTTGTGTGTGACAAGGAATGTTATGGGACATCTTTCTATTATATTCGCCCCACCCCAATCCTACAGGAGGGAACTGGCTCAGGGTGCCCTGGGTACCTTTCAGAGAGATCTGGGATAGTGGCTTCATGCTACCCTTGTGTAGTACAGGGCAGAGATACAGGGAAGGGGAGAGAAAGAAAGGAGAACAGAGGTGACAGACACTTCAAAGAAGCAAGAATGTGGTTGTGTAAGATCCCACCAGATGGGTTCTTGTGGTACTGTGGAACAGCCAAATGACATATTTCTTGACAAAATAAAGGACAAAATAAAGACTTATTTTTATTTAGAAAACAGGGCAGCTCTTTTTGAGACAGAAAAGGAATAGCAATCAAAACCTAAAATGGGTGGAAAGAAGGGAATCCAATTGAGTTTACTGGTTTTCTCTGTGTCTTAGTTAGGGTTTCTATTGCTGTGAAGAGACACCATGACCATGGCAACTCAGAAGGACAACACTGAATTGGGGCTGGCCTACAGTTCAGAAGTTTAGTGCATTATCATCATGGCAGGAAGCGTGGCGGCATGCAGAGAGACATGGTGCTGGAGAAGGAGCTGAGAGGTCTACATTTGAATCTGCAGGCAGTAGAAGTGACAGTGATACACTGTCCTGACTTGAGCTTCTGAAACCTCAGAGACCACCCCCAGTGACACACCTCCTCCAACAAAGCCACACCTCTTAATAGGCCACTTCCTATGGTGGCCTATGGGGACCATTTTTATTCAAACCACCATACTATGTTTTATATAAAAGAAGATTTCGTTTTTGTCCAGCATGAGCAATGGGGATAGACCGAGTGTGAGGGGTAAAGCAGAGGCAGTTTCTGTTCTGACTTCACCTTGTCCAGCAATCAGCTGGTGTGGGGTTGTGGTGTGGGGAGGGGGCATGCCCAGTTTTTGCTTGTAAGTTTTTATGCATTTCCTAGGGACTGAAGACAGACTCAACTACTCTGGCAGTGACAGAAGTAAACAATCAAAACAAGCCCTTCAGAGTCCTCCCAGGCAGCTACTTTCCTGCTCACAGTTAAGCCTAGGGTTTTGAGGAGGAGAACACAGGGTTAAACTTAGGTTGTTGCTGCAAGGCCTGGGGTGGGACTGGGCTGTGCCACAGCAATAGCGTAGCATACATGATCCTTAGGAATAGCTGGTGTCTCTGAGCAGCAGAGGAACACTGTTTTCCTGGATTTGCTTTTGTTTTTTAGCATTTTTCATTTGATTTGTCTTATTTTAGTATTTAATCTACTTTTGAAAACAAAGGTTTGAGCTGCCTCCGTGTGAGATGGGATGAACATTCCTCCGGCTCAGGAATGGGGCTGTGGCTCCTTTCCAGATCCTTCCAGCCGTGGCATCTGGGTTTCTGATGTTTTCCTAGTTGCCCTCCCATACTCCGAGTTTCCAAGTGTTGTACAAGCAATAGGCTCACTTCCGAAGGGAACTTAGGCGAGGTCTTGTGTTTGAACCAGCGCATCTATCATACCTCTGTGCTCCTTGTGTTTGAACCAGCGCATCCATCATACCTCTGTGCTCCTTGTGTTTGAACCAGCGCATCCATCATGCCTCTGT
>NW_021604603.1:2164311-2173455 GCF_004785775.1 Grammomys surdaster | reverse complement strand
CTCCTTGTGTTTGAACCAGCGCATCCATCATGCCTCTGTGCTCCTTGCTACTGAGACAGGAAACAGATGAGAAAGGGGGTGGGGGATGAGTAAGAAAAAAAATGGAGACCAAAACCTAAAATGGGTCAAAAGAAGGGAATCCAATTGGATTTACTGGTTTTCTCTGTGTCTTACTTAGGGGTTCTATTGCTGAAATATCAGAAACCTAAACCATGGGCTTCCCCAGCTAGCCAGAAAAATTATGTCTTTGCACTGAATAAGTGACTTCTCACTGAATAAGCTAACTCAAGAGCAGCAGCCCTTTTGCCCTCCCTCCTGGGGTTGTAGCTCACAAATGCTGGTTGCTATGGATACAGGCAACTGAGGCTCTCCTGGGGCTATGGCAGCATGGCCACAGTGGAAGCAAGGCAAGCTGTTTATGTCAGCAATTACAGGCCTGGTGTTGATGCTTTCCCAAAGTGATACCTCTTCACAGAAGCAGGGGATTAGCTTTGCACACCACCTCAGCCCCCAGGACCTAGGAGGGTGTGTACCTGAGTTCAGCCATACTGGCAGAGCCATTGGATGGTGGTGGGGAGGACACAGCCCAGTTAGGGAGGCCACTCTGTCTTTCTAGTTCTGGAGGCTGACAGAGCTAAATCAGGCAGGGTTCCCTGGAGTGTGGCCCTGGACGGTGGTGACACAAGCTAGCTCTTTGTGAATGGGACCCTGTCCTGGAATTTCAAAAGGTAGAGGAGGTACAGATCATGTCATCAGGGTGCTTCCTGTCCAGTGGGATGACCGGGGGCACTGGAATACAGCACACAGGAGATTAGGCAACCATCGGTGGAGAGACAGACGGCGTCTTTGTATGTGACAGAGTCTTCTCTTGATGGATATGGCTGCTCTTGTCTGTAATCTCAGCACTCCAGGAGGCGGAGGCAGAAGGACCAATAACACAAGACCATCCTAGGCCACATAGCAGGATTAGATCCAATCACAACCTCCCTCCCCACCCCTCAAAAGATTCTTTGTTTGACCAGACCTTCATCAGGTTCCTGGGCTTCTTCCCAGGCCTAGCTATGTACGTCTTTCATAAATCCAGTTTTAGCCTGGGTTCTGCTGAATCACTTGGTAAGAACCTTCCATTTCAGTATCTGACCAGGATCCTCAGCCTCCACGTGTCTTACAGTGACGTCTGATCGCCCTGTCTGTGTGGCAGGAATCTTGTTAGGCCAGTTTAGTTTAGCCTTGCTCTTAGTTTCCGTGCTCAGCTCCACCCACCCGCACCCATCTCTATTAGGAAGCAGGCCCAGTCTCTCCCCTGCTGTTGCAGCGGTCTCTGTCTTCCCACTTCAGTGGTCTTGAGTAAGCCTAATCTTCTTTGATTTAACAAGTGTCTCAGAATAATTCTTCCCCCCCTATTTCAGACCCTAGGGACCTCCCTTGGTGCCTCATGCGGATGACCAGACTCATCCCCCATGGCCATCTGACCTGCCCCACCTCACTCATCGCCCCTCATCTGCCACATTCTGCACATCACACCGGTCTGTGGTTTGATACCAGCCCCAGAGTTTTTCTTTGCTACTCTGCCTGACACTATTTTCCCATTGTCACTCAGCTTATGCCTTCTCTTTAGTCAGGTGTCTGCTTGGTTATCATGCCTGACCACCCTATGTAAAGCCAGCACTTCCTTCCTCTCCAACCCCACTTCCCTTCCACGTTTATATTTCTGTTACCTGTACCTGTGTTATTTACGTATCTGATGCTTTATTGTCTATCCCGTCCATTCAAAAGGTGAGTTCCTGAGTTCTGAGATAATGACTTGCTTACCCTGGCACCTCATTGCCAAGGGCTTTGCTTGGCACATGTGAGCTACTCGATAAATAATGAACGAGTGACAAACTGTAGCTCAGGGCATGTCATTGAATGCTAGGAGAATGTTTGCAATATGTTTTTCTATTGTGTTCCCCATAATAAAGGCAACGCTTCTCATTTGCAATCCTCATCTGCAATTGAAAGACAGTTTTTTCCATGAAAGTAGATTTAGATTTAAGATAATGTCTCTCACGTTGCCCAGGCTGTGGAGAAGGGGATCCCCTTTGTGCTCACAAGAGCTTGAAAGCCTTGTTTCTTCATCCAGTTTAGAAACCGGTACATGGAAGGGCTTCAGGTAGGATGCACTGGAGATGATTAGCAGAGACTTTTCTGGAAAGCAGATATTGAGCAGATTTTAGAACAAGACAGAAAATGTAGAGTTTATGCAAATGTTGAGAAGCCACATGAACCAAGCGCTTGTGGGCTCTGGGGATAGATCTTCGTGGACCAGATGGAGTCTGAGCTTAGATAGGCCAAGGTAAAGAAGCGGAGGGCTCCGAAAGCCTGCATTTGAATGACAGGCTCTACAGGCCTGGGACTGCACTGGAGCGGTGACCCATGAACTCTGCTTTCTGACCCCTTCCTGGTCACTTATGTCTCTTTGAAGTTATGTTAGCGTGATGGCCCCCCTGAGGAGCACTGATCCTCCTCCCATAGCCTGTACAGCTGGGGTATGGGGCATCTGTGCATACAAGAGTCAGCTGGCAGGTGGAGAATGACCAGCCCTCAGGAGGACGATCCTCGGCTCGGCAGCTTGCCATCCTTTGTTTAGTGGGGAACCTGTCAGGCCAGAGGTCAGCGTTTTCCCTGGAAGATATCAGAACTTGACATGGCTGGCACGGGTAGGGGGTAAGGTCAGGTTTCTAGGGAGCTGACTGGGATAAGGTCCCATCTCCATCAATTCTCCACTGTGTACAGTCTGGCCAGCGTCGGCAGTGTGGGACTGGCATTGCAGCTTCTGCAACCTGGTTACAGGGCTGTCGATGTGAGCAGCTAAGAGGCCTATCAGAAGCCAAATGGGACCTCATTCTAAGGATGAAGCATCTGAAGTCCAGCTACCGGAAGAGCTAGGAACCAGGTGTCCTGATGTCTAGCTCCTTAAGGGGTCAGGAGAGCTGGGCAGCACTGAGGAAGGACAACAGTACCCCAGCATCTCAGAATCCTGTTGTGCTTCCCTGGAAATAGTAGCTTGGTTTGGGTAGTGCAGTGACATCCGTTCTTCTACAGAGTGGTATTGATGAGGCTCCCCTGCCATGTTGCCCCCAGGTGCTTTCAGGGGTGAGAGGAGACACTAGGCCCCAGTCAGCACTGTGTTCTAAGAACATTGAGGCCAGAGGGTAACAGCCATGTGTAGAATAGTCTGGGCTGCCCTGAGGGTGAAGAAAACCTGTGCCACTCAAGGCGCTACCTGCTTACCTGCATCCATTCTCCAGGCCCAGTGAACTAGTTGGTGGTTCTTAAAAATCACATATACACTTGTACATTTTTGGTCTTGTTTGCTTATTTGTTTGTTTGTTTGTTTGAGGGAGTCTTTCTATGTGATCCAGGCTGGCTTAGAACTAACTCACAGTCTTCCTGCTTCATCCTCCTAAATTTTAAAGTGACAGACACACATTACCTTGCTAGCTACGCATGCATATTGAATCCTATCCGTCTCTCCTCTCCCTCTGAGGACTTGGTAGAAAAGTGAGCAAGATGGCACTGGGGGTGGAGAAGGACTTCAAGAAGAAGCTAGGCCCTGTTCTAGCCCTTAACTGTGGGAGCCAGGTGGTAAGTGTTCAGGGCTTGCACCTGAACCCTTCTCCTTGACCTCAAAGAGGCTCTTTAACCCTTTGGAACCATGGTTTGAAAGGAGCATTAGTCAGTTAACTGAGATGTCATACTGAGTAGAGGACTCATCTCTGACTAAACAATAAAAAGTTAAAAAACAAAAACAATCCTGCCCAGGCCAATTGCCTGTGGACCTGGAAAGGGGGACCAGCTCACAGTAGGTGTACATGACAGTATGGGCCTTGTCCTCTTCATCAGCATTATGGTTAAATGTCAATACTGTGTCCACCACTATGGAGAGAGTCAGATTCTAGTCCTTGATTTCCCAGGATCATTCTATTACATAGGAAAAGAGGGCAGTGCTCAATTTACAGCGGTAAGTTGGTGTTGGAGTCACCCGTAAGGACGTTGGGGGAAGGTGACTTTGAAGGTCTATAGAGCAGTGATGGTGGGATTATAAAAATGACTTTATATGATACCAAATGAAGATCTTAGATACCATTGGGAAACAAGCAGGAAGCCCTCCAGCCAGGGCCAAGCAGAAGCTCTGGAACCTTCTCTCTCCCCTCTCTCCACAGCAACATCTATTGGGACCAGAAAATCTGTATGGCTTGGTGGATAAAGAATCCTCCACCCTCTGTGCTCACTGGATTATGTGGGATGCTAGAAGTATTTTTCAACCCACAAAAGGAGAAAGAATTGACCAAAGCTGTTGCCAAAATATTTGGTAAACTCAAAAGAGCCTTGTTTACAAAGAAAGTGGCTAGGCTGCAAGTTTCGTCTTCTGATTTGACATCACAGATGGGTGGGTGTGGCCTTTGTCTGGTATGGTTCCCCCTTTCCAGGTCCACAGGCAATTGGCCTGGGCAGGATTGTTTTTGTTTTTTAACTTTTTATTGTTTAGTCATGAGCTGTTTTATTATCTGACCTCTTTGTTCCCAGAATAGCGACTCAGACTTAATTATTTATGAATAAATGCCTAGGCCATGAGCTTTGCTTGTTCTCTAATTTACATAGCCCGTTTACCCTAGTATATGTCTGCCACATGACTAGTATCTCTCCTCAGTTTCTTGTGCCAGTCTCCTCTGAGCCCAGGGCAAACAACTCCCACTCTTGACTCTTTCTTAGAATCCTATCTCTCTCTGCCGGATGTCCCACCTTCTGTTTCCTGCCTTAGCTAATAGGCCATTAGATTTTTATTGACAGGCGATGCTTCCACATAATACAGGAGATTCTTTCTTCATTATTGATTTCTTGTGAGTTTCACATCATGCAACCCGCTTATCTCCCAGTCATTTCCAGCTCTCCTTATTTCCATCCTTCACCCCTCACCCCTGCAACCTTCCCCCATCAAAATAAAACTCAAATAAACAAACCACAACAAAAATAAACAAAGCATAGAAAACACCATGGAAGCTGTAGTATGTCACAGTGTGTCCCCCAGTATAGCCCTCTGTACACACAACTTCACTTGCAGATGTTCATTGCAGTGAGTCATTGGTCTGGTTTGGGGTTTGGTGACACCATCAGTATTGGATCTTCATCGGGACTCTTCCAGGCCATTCAGTTGCTCTGCGCAGGATTTCAAAGAAGTAAATTTCTGGTTCCTCTTATGTGTTTAGACTAAGATGAACTCCTAAACTACCCTTGCCCTCATGTCCTCTGTAAGATGGGCATTGCCTTTGACTCTCTTCAGGAAGTGTCCTCTAGGGGGAATTTGGTTTTTAGAGGTCACTAATCAAGTCAGTCTGGTATTAAGCGGACTGAAGAGACTTTTAGTTCCGAACAAGTGAGGCTGAGTTTTGTTCAGCTTCAAGACTGACTCAGAAATAGGTTGTAACTAAAATTTCATAATGTTTTGAGCAGTGGTCAGAGTTAGAACAGCGGGTGGCAGGCAGTCATGTGGGTAGTTATATTAATTATGATTTTAAAATTATTTACTACTTTATATTTAAAGCTGATTTTTTTTAAAAAAGGGGAACTATTATCTTTATTCTTATTAGTCTGGTAATTAGTTTGCTTAGTATGTTTGTACTCTTTATTTTCTTAAAGTTTGTTTACCTGGCTCATTAGTTATAATATCTTATAAAATATCTTATCTCTATGGTGTTCAAACAGAGTGCAGCTTATCGAACCAGGATCATGGTGCCCACACAGGGCGTCTGATTCAAAGTCTACAGTGAGACGTGCTGATTTGCATGTTAACACACTCCCAGGTGCTACTCCAAGACCCTGTTTTAGATCATTGGTCTATCTAGAAGGGCCTTAGGTCATCTAATTCAGCCCCCTGAACAACCCAAGAATCTGGGACCCAGGGGAAAAATGTCTCTCTTGGTATCACACAATTGATTGGCAGTACAGCTGGGAGCTCAGGCAGTCCCTACACTGATTCTAGGCACTTCTGAGGCTATTCCTTGGTTGGGGACTAGTTTCCATGATGAGCGGTTGCTACGATCTTGTAGGGTGGCCTTTTATTATCTCCTATGGTACAGCTATGCCAGGATCTTTATTTCATCAGGGCAAAGCCTGTGCTGATTTTCTAAAATTATAATGTCATATACACAATATACAATATAGCATTTTCCAGACTTTGAGGCACGTGGCTGGGTGGGAAGGACATTCAGTGTCTTACAGAGCCATCCCTACCCAGCCTTTTAGAGTTCTGTTTTTTGGTTTTGTTTTTTAATGGTGTATTGCTATGTAGCTCATGATGACCGGAAACTCCCAATCCTCATGCCCTAGGCTCCAACACCTTCTCATCTTCCCGAACCGGAACTCTACCTACCATATCCTATCTCCTGATCCCTCCCCCTTCAGTCTTCTCACTTCTGTTCTGCTTACTTGCTCAGTGAATGTGAGCACTCTAGGAAGCTCGTGGAAATGGAGCCTGTGGTCCTTTCCCTGAGTGGTTTAACAGCATGTCTGGGATGTTTACCCCTGTGGAGGCAAGCATCAGCATGTCACTCTTGTGAATGTCTAGCATCTTCCTCAGCACGAGTGCATTGCCCTGCCTTTACCCATCAATGCTCAGTGGACAACATGTGGGTTGTTTCCACTTTCTGAGCACTCATGGAAAACGTTTCTATGGGGCTGAGGAGATGGCTCAGCTGGTAAAGCAGTTGGCTCTGTGAGTGTGGGATTACAGCTCAGATCCTCAAAACCCACATAAATGCATGGTGGCTGTGGTGGTCAGCCCTCGGAAGCTGGAAGTGGGGATCCCCAGAGCAAGCTAGTTAGCCAGATTAGTCCTCTAAGCAAGCTCTGGCTTCAGTTAAGAGACACTGCCGGATGCAGGGTGTGGTGGAGCATGCCTTTAATTCTGGCACTTGGGGGACAGTGGCTTGTAGATCTCTGTGAGTTCCAGGTCAGTCTGGTCTCCTGCCAGGGATATATATGAGACCCTGGCTCATAAATAAACAAACAAGAAAAAAGACCCTGCCTCAAGCAACCACATAGAAAGAAATCAGAGAGGACCTGCACATACATGTGCACACACACACACACACACACGCACCAAGCACACAGAAATCCTGCTGCACACACACAGCAAGCACACAGAAATCCTGCTGTGAACATGGCTGCATTGTGCCTCTCAAGGTCCTGCTTTCAATTCTTTTGAGTACAAAGATGGGAAGGGGCTTGCAGGATCATGGGAGTAAATCAGTGCTTAGGTTTTGGAGGAACGTAATTTATTTTGGATTCTGGGAGTTTGCGGCTGGAAATTGGGATCTGCAATTAACAAATGATTGGGTAAGCAGCCTGAACAGACCCTGGCTCCTCCCCATCTGGTACTGCTGTTAAGTGGCCATCGACTGCCCTGAGGCCTTGCAATAAAGTGACCTTGTTATTCACAGTTCACAACCAGAGGTTGCAAGTGGCCTCTTGGATTTTTTTCTGTTCTGTGCTTGGCTCTCTTCCGACTGCCTGTCAGTCTCAGTTCACATTTGTCACTTCTGTGCCTTTGGGCGTTAATCTGTTGTATTTCTGTCCATCCTCTCCAGCCAGTGCCTCAAACTGTCCTCAATGCAGAGCAGAATGAGACAGTGATCAAAGGATGAAATTCAGGAATTCAGTTTAAAAGCTTTTACTTTATGACTTTAAAGAAGGGTAGCAAAAAAAAAAAGAAGCAGGGACAGGGAACAGGGGGTGAAGAGATGATTCAGTGGTTAAGAGCATTGACTGCTCTTCCAGAGGACCCAGGTTCAGTTCCCAGCACCCACATGGCAGCTCACAACTGCCTATAACTCCAGTCCAGGATCCAACACCATCTTTGGCCTCTACAGGAATGTCACAAACACGGTGGACAGACACACATGCATACAAAACATATACATAAAATCGTGTCTATATTTTTATAGCAGGGAACAGAAACAGGTCAGTTATTTCAATGTTACTGTCCTTGTAGTGTTGGAGCACAGGGACTTTCTTATTACTGGGACTCGGGCTGACTGCAATCTTTTGGGCTGGCCTTCCTTCTGAGATAGAAAGACTAGAATGCATTAGGAAGCAACCCCCAAAAGACCTATTGTTTCCTTCTCATCTTTTCCAGATCAAGACAGACAGACATCTCCCTCAGTGTGCACAAGCCTTGTTTCTTTTCCTCAGGTTAAACTGAAGGCTCCAGGCAATTTCTGGATCCTGGGAATAATCAGGGAAGGCAAATGTACCCGGTGGTAATTGGTGATATTTATCTGGTGGCTGAGAGCTGTCATCAGGTCTTCAGACTACAAATTTGTAGAATCCATTAAGATTGGTGCGTTCTGCTAATTGTAACCAGACTCTACCTTATCTCAGAGCTGGGCTTGAAAGGGTAATTCCCCCGCACTGACAGCTGCCTCTCCTGTCCTGAGATTCTGTATGTGAAAGGGAGGGAGGCAAGTCGAACAGTTGTCAGGTGAAAACAGAGTGTGGGTTCCCCAGATCTGCTTAGGAAGAGGCAGAACACATGGGTAAACTGCCTGGCTTTCCTGGAAGACCCACAAGAAGAGTTAATTATTCGTCACTTGAGATCCCTGGGATGGCAGGAGGTGAAATGTCCCCTTGGTAACACTATTTCTTCCTCTGACCGTTTGTTTAGGAGTTGCTGCAGAGGTGGGTGGGTGCTGGGAACAGCCTGGGCTCTCTCAATATGTGAGACCCCTTGGTATGTCACCTTCTATGGCTGCCATGTGACTGAGGATACTAAACTACTCCTCTTGGAAAAACAAGATGTGCTTTTAGGGCATCCAGCCACCCTAAAATATCCTATTTGATAGGATAATAAACAAACAGTGATTGCCACCCCCAACCCTGACAATGGTTTCCGGTGAGAAGAAATACCAGAAGAGGGGGAGAAGTGTTTTCAAGTTTAAATCAAGAAATAGGACAAGCTGGGCAGTGGTGGCACACGCCTTTAGTCCCAGCACTTGGAAGGCAGAGGCAGGCGGATTTCTGAGTTCAAGGACAGCCTGGTCTACAGAGTGAGTTCCAGAAAAGAGAGAGAGAGAGAGAGAGAGAGAGAGAGAGAGAGAGAGAGAG
>NW_021604603.1:2030004-2164301 GCF_004785775.1 Grammomys surdaster | reverse complement strand
AGAGAGAGAGAGAGAGAGAGAGAGAGAGAGAGAGAGAGAGAGAGCAAACATTGCTTATGTCCTTAGAAAGCAGAGGGCGCTATCCTCAGGGGAGTACAGAAGGAATGACACTGGCATGTTCCCCCAGATGCTCGGCTTGGTGTCTTAGTGATGGACCAGGACTTCTGGGCAAAGGTGGCAGGGTAGGTGAAGAAAGCAAGACTGCACTGGAGACCCAGGGATTTGTATCTCCACTAAAACACCTATAAGTAAGGTGGCATCCTCACTGTACCCTCTCTCCTTATAATGGATTTGCATCTTCACAGATCCTTTGATGGGACCTCGATCTCAGGACACCTTTTTTTTGAGTGTATAGTCTATCAAGGCAATGAATTCATAACGGCATAAGTTTCAGGCAACTGGCCAAATTGCATCCACTATCAGGAAACAGAGTGATGGATGTTTGCACTAAACTCACATTCTCATTTTATTCAGCCTGGCCCAAAGAATGCTACCGCAGATATGTGGGGTGGCTCTAACTAATCTCCTCTAGGTAACCCCTCAAAGACATTCTCAGAGTTTTGCTTCCATAGTGATTCTAAGTCACGTTAAGCTGACGGTCAAGATTAGCCTTCACAGTCGTTTGCCATTTTATTCTCCAAAAGCCTTGTACGTAGGAAGTGTGCAATGGATAGCCGTTGGGTTAGATAGAGTAAGTCACATTGTGTTGTACTGTTCTGAATTACAGCTTCCTGTGCTGCTTTTGCAGGGCTAGGCTATTCCTGACTCTGCCGAGCTCCTCCTACTTACTTTGCTATAAATTAAATATTTTAGAGTCTTAGGAAAAGCTGGTGAGGTTCTCACACTTGCCTGCCTTACATGACTTAACAGAGTGCCCAAGCAGCATGTACTTAACAAGAGACCATTAATTACCGTTTGGTCTCAAGGGAGTTGCTTTCCAGTTTGGAGTTAAGTCTTGGTTTTTAAAGGAACCAGCCTTTGTTTTTGCTTTTCTGCTTTGCTATCTTTAGCTTGACGCCCCTTATCACCCACATTTATAACCTCATAGTTACAAAATGGATGCCTTATTTCAAGCACACACCCTAAATCACTTAAGCTCCTGATAGAAGCAAAAGTGCCGTGCTTCTGCTGCATGCTTTAGGAGACAAAGGGTTTGTCAGTTGACTTCTTTGTGACTCTTTGGCCAATGTAGCCACTTACCTGTCCCTAAGCCACCAAGTAGCAAAAGGAAACTGAGTCACCGTTTGCTTGGCTTGGCCAAACCATTAACTCGGTTCTTGGAGTCAGGGGAGCAGGAGGAGCCCTGTGGAGTAACCCAGTGTGCATTCCTAGTTTTCTGTTTGGTTTGACTTTAGTCCTTTGAAATCAGGATGAAAACTTTCAGTGGCTAGCACGTGACTGTGGATCAAGAATTGTTATTTCACACCAAAAAGATAACAGCCAACATACAGGGTTTTTGTTGTTGTTGTTGTTGTTGTTGTTTTTGGTTTTTGTTTTTTTTTTTCCTTGATATAAGGTCTCACTGTGTTTGTCTGGCTGGCTTTAAACTCCTGGACCAAAGCTATCTGTGTGTCCCATCTTCTGAGTAGCTGGGAATGTAGGCGGGTGCCATTCCACACAGCTTTCAGATATGGAGTAGACCTGACTACCATCTCTTCTTGGTCATTTTTCTTCCTACAGTTTTTTCCTGCTTGAGCTACTAAGGCAATTCTCCAGGTTCTGTTCAATTAGTGCTGATTCTTTTTTTTTTGTGGGTGCTAGAAATGGAACCCATGTCACCCCATCTGGCAGACAAGTCCTCTACCACTGAGCTATGTCCTGAACCCAAGGGAGCAAGCATTTTCTATCTTTTTTTTCCCTTTTCCCTTCTCCCTCTGGTTCCTGCTCTCTCCTCCCAGAGTAGTACACTGTAGCTGTCTTCAGACACCCATATGAGGGCATCAGATCTTATTATGGATGGTTGTGAGCCACCATGTGATTGCTGGGATTTGAACTCATTACCTCCTGACAAGCAGTCGGTGCTCTTAACTGCCGAACCATCTCACCAGCCCTTCTTTCACTATCTTAAACCCACCTTAGAAAGTCCTGTATTTCATCATCTTTGTCCAGCTTATGAAATAAGCTGTTCCTTGCCTCTGTCCTTCTAGACTTTCCTACTCTTACCTTTAAAATATGCCACCTTCAGTATGGTGGCACACACCTTTTTAATCACAGCACTCGGGAGGTAGAGGCAGGTGAATCTCTGAATTTGAGGCTAGCCTGGTCTTCAGAGCAAGTTCCAGGATAGGCAGGGCTCTACAGACAAACCCTATTTTGAAAAAAATGAAACAAAACAAAAGCAAACAAACAAAACACAATGTCACCTTCTATTCTTCTATCTCTAAGCAACACCAGAAGCCTCAGCTCCCGCTGGTCACTTTGGCACCACCGCAAGCTTATCTGTTTGCTTTCTTCCTGCACCGTTCCCATCTTCCATCTCACTCACTCACTGCCATCTCATGCCTTGTTGCTCTTGCCTCTCAAGAGTTACCTGTCATCATTTCTGCTGTCTATTTCCTTCTCAAACACTATCCATGTTTCAGGAAGGCCCAGCAGTTCACACATCCTAGGCAGGTCTTCTGCCTGCCATTAGGAGAGCCGCTAAGCTAATAACAATATGGGCTTGAGAGGGGACTCACGTGAGAGACGGGAGTGTTCACAGAGTATTGGCTTCATCTGCATGGCCCAGGTCTTTTACTGTAAGAATGTCTCACATGTTGTTCACACAATTGGTAAAAGAGAAAGCTCCAGCCTGGCATTCAAAATCCTCCCACACTCTCTCCAGCTCTCCCACCTCTCACCAAGCAAACTTTCTTCTCCGCTCAAACTGATGTCCCTCTTGCCTTAGACCAGCCGAGCCGTTGCTCTACCTACAACCCAGTGTCATATGATTTATTCCTCTCCCTCCTGACCTACCCCATTCCTGCTCCTTCTCCAAGCATTTGGGACCTAAACTGTCCAACATACCCAATGGCCCGAATTGCCTGGAAACCTCGCCCAGTCTCTACCCCCTCTGAATGAGAATAGAGCCGTCCCTTTGTTTGTCAGTCATCTGGGATCTGGCAGTGGACATGGCTGGCCCTTTGTATCATTCACCTCTGCTCTTTGGGAGCTACTTAGAGGGTGTGCATTCATTCTTGCTGCCTTTGTCCATTCAGTGATGACACTCAGTGTGGCCAGACTGAATGGAAAGAAGGTGACTAAAAGTATCAGCCTTCAAAACCAGTCTTTAAATTTTGGTCTCTAAACTGGTGACCCAGGACTGTAATCCCAGCTATTCAGTAGACTGAAGCAGGGGGATCACAAATTTAAAGGATGCCTGGGCTACTGAGAGACTTTAAGGAAAATCTGGTGACTGAGTGAGAACCTGTCTCAAAATTAAAAATACTAAAGGCTTTGAAGATGCAGCTCAGTGGTTGGGTGTTTACCCAGAGTGCTTCATCTGGATAAAAAAGTATACCGTTGCCTGTTAGCCAGGACAGCTGAATGAGTCACGTGGCCTTTACATGTACTGCTTCTGATAGCGTAGCCCAAGGCTTCACTTCAATACCACATTGCGATTTTTCACTCTTAAATACTTAGGACCCTGAATTTCAGTTTGAGCACAGCTGTTCCCAACTGCTTTGTGTGTGTGTCTCCTGTAAGCCCGCAATCACCTTACGGGATCCCAAATCTCACTCAGATGCTCTCTTCTAGGTTTTGGCTTTCTTCTCAGTCTACTAGAGGTTGAGGATGAAGGGAATAGGCTCTACAAGTGGGTTAGATATCCCAGAAGCCATCCAAATGACTGGCTTCCTTGAGATGATTTTGTTCAGAAGCCTTTCACTGCACACAGAGCTCACCTACTATCTATCCGAGGAGAGGCAGCACGGAGTAGGTCAAAGGGGACAATAAAGAGAAAGGAACGTGGGGCTGGAGCAATAGAAACACTGAAAGCAGAGAACTAAGTCTCACTATCCAAAGCTGCGACAGAATGGGGTGTGTGTGACAGAGTGGGGTGGGGCAGGGGAGGCTTTCAGCCCCCGCCCTCGGTGTGGCGGCTGCCTGTTTGTTTAATAATCGTGTTCTGAGCAGCATTTGAACTGGCATTTAGACGAGTCTAGAATGTGAATTCTTGCAGGGGAGGCAGCCAGGACAATCCCGCTTTGTTTCAGTTCTTTGAGGACTACGGAAATAAGTTTTAAAACAATAACCCTCCCTCCTGGGTCTGTCGCTTGTTTGTTTGCTCTGAGGAATGCTTGATAACTCTTAGGTCTCTGGGACTTGAATTTAAATTCTGTGTTCTTGACCCCTGGTGAAGGCCAGGTTTGGGCTGTAGGAAGAGACAGTGATGTGTTAACTGTGCTGTTCTGTGTATGTTGCCTGCTCCCAAAGGACCATGGGCCAGAATCTCTTATGGGTTTGTTCTTGTAGTCATCCACTCAACAAAACACATTTTCAAGAACTTAGTTATAGGCCCAAGACATTCTAGGAATGATTCGGAGTAGACTGTAGATGTGGCCCTTTCTTTCAGAGCTGTATGCAGCGAACATACTATGATTGATTCTCTTTGACTCTATCCAGAAACTAGGCTGCTTGTATTGACTATTGCTCCATTGCTCCAATTCCTTTCTGGAATGTTTCTCAATCAGGTGGCAAAGGCTGAGCAGGGCAAAGGGCTACCCTGAACCTGAGTCAGTCAGGAAATACAAATAATATTAATGAAGCAACTGTGGGTGCTTACGGAGCCTTTCTGCTCTCAGGGGTTCTCTTCCCAGGAATCACCTGGAACTTGATGGAAATAGCTAAGATAGGACCATGGCCTAACTTGCCAAGAATTATTGCCTGCTCATTTTGACAAGGTTACGGGAGGCTGGTCTATTTGTATGCACACTGACCTCTGGGGGGCGCTGCTGGGAAGACTCGTCTAGGTGACAAGATAAAAGGAAAGACTCCCAGGAAGCGCCTTCCTGGTTACCCTGTGAGTGGAGGCCTGCAGGGATGAGGACAGGTGAAGGGAGGAGGCACACGTAGCCCAACTGGGACCGCAGAGGCCAGTGTGATGACAGCTGGGGCAGGGCAAGCTGGGAAAGGCTGTGTAAGCCAAAGAGTTTAGATTCAAGTTGACCTGAAAAGGTATACTCTCCCTAATTTATACACCAGGAAACCAAACTACAAATAGGTTGAATTCTTTATTCAAAGTCACGTAGCTGATCATTCACAGGTCAGTGGATACAAGCTGGAATTCATACCTGGATCTGTAAACCCAAAGCCCATTTTCAGAATCACTATACTAAGACAATAAGGATATAAAATATAAACATGATATCATTTTTATTAACTGTTTATGTGCTTGTGTATTTTACCTGTATGTATGTCTATGTACCACATATTTGCCCTGTGTCCTGAGAAGCCAGAAGAGGGTGTGGGATCCCCTGAATTTGGAGTCACAGAGTTGTGAGCTGACACATGGGTGCTGAGAATGTGCCCCAAGACCCCAAAAAGGGCAGCTAGTGCTTTTACCAACAGGCTATCTCTCCAGCTCCACCAATACTTTTTTTGGTGTGTGAACCTTTACTGCTTAGCATTTGATGAATTTTATAAGATAGCTTAAATAACACAAGATGATTAAGACTGGAACAAAATAATAAGCTCCACAAACCAAGAAGAGTCATAAGTTCTGTTTGTGTATTAAAGACTAGTGCTTGCCATTCGCAAGTGCAAACTTCTTCCCAAGAAGAACCAATCCACTGTGAGGTCAAAGCACTTTGTGGTGTATTGGGACCTCTGCTTCTGCGCTGTTACCTGGACCAGTCCTTCTGTCCTTCCTTTCTGTCTGTCTTGCCACAGCACCCATGGCAGGGATGCAGAGAGGGAGGAGAGATCCAGTGCAGCCTCACCCTTCTGCGTCTCAGTGCAATCATATGAGACCTGAGCAGTAGCACTTGCTTAGACTCGGGCCCAAGGCACCTATACGGATCACAGTCTGGTACAGTCACCAGGTCTCTCATGGTCAAACTGGCCATTGTGGTCTCTGGAGAAAGGGATAAAAGTACACGTGTCCTTGGTGGTATAAGGAGCTAAAGGATCAGACAGGGTATAGCTTAGGTGATTCTGAAGTTACCCCAGATCATGGGAACTTCCAGTCTAATGGTGGAGGCATTGCTCTGACCTTCAGACAACTCTTACTGGGATGCAGGAGGAACAGTACCCATGACCATGAAGTCCAGACTGCTCCATCAGACTTCCAGATCAATGGAAGACACAGAAAACAGAAATATAGGAGAAATTGGAGCAAAGTTGGGGTCAAAGTTACCAAAGTTACCAAAGACAATAAAAGCAGAGCACTACCAGTGGGAGGACTCTGGAGCACGAGCCATGCGTGCATCTTGCCTTTCCTACTAAGGCAGTCAGTTCATTGCAGCTGAGGAATCAGAAGCCACTAGAGACACCGGTGGCCCAGGCTGCATTGCGCATAGTGATGAGGGGTCCTCTACCCAGAACTTAGTTTAGATTCCTACTGAGCCAGAGCCAAGGGACTTGCCTGAGACTGAGGTGGTAGCTGGCAACACTTGGCCATCTTCTCCCTCTTAGCCAAGGCTGGCAGTGACAGTCTGTGACACAGCTGCCTGTTCCCACCTATGGAGAACAGCTGAGCCCTCCAGAGCTCTGTCTAGCATGTAATATATTTGTTGGCTTTGGCAAAATGGCATCCTTCTGGCTCTCCACCCTTTCTCCTCAACAGCTCTCCTTGAAGCTGTAACTGCAATTGTTGGAACAAGGAGGAGAACCTGAAGTCTGTCGGGAGGGATGTTGGATCAGTCAGGTTCTTGCTTTTGCCCCACAAGTGACACATGTGTCACCTTGGGCAAGCCCTCCATTTCCCAGTCAGCATTAAAGAAAGAAGGATGGCAAAGAGGGAAGATCACATGACCTGAAGCTGGGGCATACTGGCTCTACCTTGTGTGATCTTGGGTGAGGCAATTCTGGTTTCCTCAGAGAAAAAGTTTTAAAACTCATTTAAGCTTCAGTATTATTTATGACATGGGAATTATGTTATATTAATCAAGCTACTGTGAAGATGGTGAAATGCTTCAGAAGGTTGGATCATTTAGTAGCCGATGTTACTGTTTGAAGAAGGGGTAGATGTCCATCTTTGTCCTCAAGTGGTGTTATGCTGATACTATTGAAAATAAAAGGGGGAGGGGATTGAGCATAAAAAACCTTACTAAATATGAGATTCATACTAGCCATAAAGAATAGTCTGTCTGAACTTGATCTGTAGAGACAGCGAACTCATGTGCTAGGGCTGAGGGAGCTAAAAAACAAAACAAAACAAACAAACAAACAAAAAACAAAAAAATAGGACAGCAAGAGGGCTCATGGGATAAAGGCCTTGCCACTAAACCTGATGGGTCTTGCCACTAAGACCCACATAGTGGAAGAGAGAACTGACTTCCAAAAGTTGTTCTCTGGCCAACACACACACACACACATCATACATCACAAACACAGTCAGAAAGAAAGATAGATAGATAGATAGATAGATAGATAGATAGATAGATAGATAGATAGACAGATAGACAGATAGACAGATAGACAGATAGATAGATAGACAGACTGAAGCACTAAGGTTTTAGAGAATTTAGAACCCAGCAGGAAAATGAGAGCATAACATGGTACCCATGCCACACGGTATTAAAACCTATGCTATTAAGCCACTGAGACCTTAAGCATGAAGAACTTCAGAGACACCAGGGAAGTCTGAGTAGAGGAACCCTTGTCTTTGCTGACACGAGTGCACTCGTGCACTTATTTACAACCGATGGGTTTGGACCGCTGTATTAGTTACTTTACTCATTAATAGGACACAGTGTCTGGTAAAAGCAACTTAGGTGAATTTGTCTTGTCTCACTGAGCGATACAGTCTATCATGGTGTGGAAGGTGTGATAAGAGCACAGAGCCTCCGTGAGTGACCAGGAGGCAGAGAGGTGAATGCTGGGACTCATCTGGCTCCCTCTGTTTTATTAAGTCTAGACCCCAGTCCATGGGGTGGTACCATCTACTTTCAGGGTGAGCCTTCCCTCCTCAGTTGAGCCTTTCTAGAAACACCTTTGGATATGCCCAGAGGTGTGTCTCCTGGGAGATTCTAAGTCAAATTGCATCAAATCGATAATGAAGATTAATCACCACAACCACTTTCTAGTGTGAACATTGTTGTAAATCTCAGAAATACAGACATGAACAAAACAGACAATATCCTCCCCCGCCCCCCCCCGTCTTTCAAGGATCTTATATTTTCATAGGAAAAGACACAATAAATAAAAACACACAAAAGAATGATGTGTTAGTTAAGAACTAAGGAACTGGCTATAAAATAAAGCAGGTGGGGGTTCAGGATTAGTGGGGTGAGGGTTGTGGTAGGAGAGGAGGATGGAGGAGAGCCTAGGGCTCCAAGACATGAAGTTGGTAGGATTTGTTGTCATTTAGATGTAAGGGCAGAGAGATGGAGAGGAGACACAGGACTCTCAGGGTATCACAGCACAGACTGTGTTGGCAGGGTACCAGAGAAGGAGAGCTTTAGATTTGCTGGTTGCAAGATACCCGTTAGAAACACCACCAAAGGTGTTGCATAGACAGGTGGCTGTGTGGGTCTGAAGGTCAGGAGTCCAAGTCAGATTTCAAAGTTGAGATTTGCAGCATAAGGATGGGACTCAGGCTGTGACGGCATCAAGGACACCAGAGCAGGGTGTGTGTGGCAGAGGAGATCCCACTGTGCAGCCCAGATATTGAGCATCAGGGAATTGAGAGAATGGGAGGGCCTGGTATAGGGGATAGAGAAGGAAAAAGACTTAAAGGTGGTCTCAAAACGTGATCACCCATGTTAGATTAAGAAAGATGGTGGCGGCTAGACCTAGGCCTCCCTGCACATATGTAGCAGATGGGCAGCTTGGTCTTTATGTGAGTCCCGAACAACTGGAGCAGGGGCTATCCCAAAAGCTGTTGCCTGTCCATGGGGTATGTTCTTCTAGCTGGACTGCCTTGTCTGGCCTCAGTGGGAGAGGATGTGTATAGCCCTGCAGAGACTTGGTGCCCAGGGTAGAGAAACACCCGGAGGGGGGCGGTGTTCTCCAACCACTCAGAAGAGAAGGGGAGATGGGAGAGGAAGGACTATGGGATGGAGTACTGGGAGGGGGCAATGAGCAGGATGCAAAATGAGTAAGTAAAAAAAAAAAAAAGGCTAGGGAACTGGCCATTCATCATCTCACTAAGCACACTGAGGTCACTGGTATTTGTCCCCCGGTGTTGAAATTTACCTGCCAGCATAACAGTATTAAGCGGAGGCTCTAACACAAGGTGTACACGTCACAATAACTCCATTTCATAAGCAGCTGGGGGAAAGAGTTAGTTGTTGTGGGGGTGTATCTTCTCTGTCTCTGTGTGTGCCCTCTGATGCACCCTCAAGGTACTTTTCTGCCAAGTTGGGTTTGTTGAGTTATCATTTATATAGAATGATATTCATCTTTGTTGGGTCTACAGTCCAACGGATTTTGCCAAATCTGCATAATTTGGAAAGCACCACTGCAATTAAGATACAGATCATGTTCATCGTTTCAAAAAAAACCTTCCTGCTCCTCTTTCTGTTAATCTTCTTAATCTGTTCCTTTGTCAGTCATACATAAGTTTTATTGCTGTATCTATACACACTGGGTCTCTTAATTGGATCGATTGACTCCTGCTTCTTGTTTTTCTTTCTCAAAATTGTTTTAGCTATTCTGGTTATTTTCATTTTTCAGTATAAGTTTTAGGATTATCTCACTACTACAAATCATGTAGAGGTTTTTTGATAAGAATTGCATAAAACCAGGATGTCAATTTGGGATTAATTTGCCTCTTTGCTGTGTTGAGTGAAATCCACGAGTGTGGTATTTCTATTTTTAATTTTGCATATATTTTCTAAATGCTCACATAAGTCTTGTATATATTTTGTTGTTGCTGTTGTTACTCTGTTGTTCATGCTGTTCTAGCACTCACTATGTAGCCCAGGCTGGCCTCGTATCCGTGGTAACCTTCCTGCTTACATGTCTCAAGTGCTAGGATTGCAGGTGTGAGCCACGGAGCTCAGCTTGAGGCGTCTACAGGCTCTGTTTATGTTACACCTAAGGATGTTTGAGGGGTTGTAAATGATATTGTATGTTAATTTGTTGTTTCCTTATGGTGATGGCTTTCACGTAGAAATGCAATTAATTTTGTGTGATTATCCTACAATACACAGTCTTGGTGGAGTCATTTACTCTAAAAATGCTTTAATAGATACCCTGGGACTGTCTGAGTGGATCATTGTATAAAATTAGAGATAGTTTTTATTTCTCTCTTTCTGAGTTTCAGGCCATACATGTCCTTTTCTTGACTTACCACAGGCTGGGACAGCAGCACTGTGCTGGGCCACAGAGGTTGTCTTAGTCAGGGCTTCTATTGTTGTGACCAAAACACAAGTTGGGGAGGAAAGGGTTTATTTGGCCTACAATCTACATTGTAGTCCATCATTGAAGGAAGTCAGGACAGGAACTCAAACAGGGAAGAAAGCTGGAGGCAGGAGCTGATGCAGAGACCATGGAGGGGTGCTGCTTATTGGCTTGCTCATCAAGGCTTGCTCAGCCTCTTATCTGATAACCCAGGACCACCGGCCCAGGGATGGCACCACCTACAATGGGCTGGATCCTTCCCCATCAATCATTAAGAAAATGCCTCTTAGGTTTGCCTGGAGCCCAATCTTCTGGAGGCATTTCCTCAGTTGAGGTTCCCTCTTGTCCCATGATTCTACCAAGTATCAAGCTGACATGAAGCTATTCAGCACAGTGATTGAAGGCACACTTACCTGTCTCCAGTGTAAGAGGAAAGGATTTAGTTTTTTACCACTCACTCAGCATGCTCTTAACTATGGATTTTTGTAATGTTAGTTAAAAAAACATGTCTGTGTCTCTCAGTTTTTTAAGCTCCGAATGCTGCCAGATTTTGTCAGAGGATGTTTCTGTATTGATTGATACAGGCACCTGATTTTTTTTTATTTAGTCTATTAATGTGGTAGGTTGCATGAGTTAAAGATATTGGCCCAGCCTTGCCTCACTTGAGTGAACCTCATTTGTTCATAGTGAAGTTTTTACGTATTACTGAATCCTGTTTGTTAGCATTTTATTATGGATTTTTGAACCTATACCCCTTTTCTTTTTTCTTTCTTTTTGGCCTTTTGAAACAGGATTTCTCTGTGTAGCCCTAGTGTCCTGTAGAACACCACAGAGATCCACCTGCCTCTGCTCTCGAGCACTAGAACTAAAGGTGTGTGCCACAACCACCCGACTGAGCCTACACTCTTGAGAAATATTGCTTGATCTGCATTCTTTGGCTTCTTTTGTTTTGGATCTTTTTGGTCTGGTTTGGGTCTCAGTGTAACACTAGTTTCACTGAATAGGTTGGGGTTGGGAAGTGGCCTTCCTCTTCTACAATCCAGAGGAGTTGGCATGAAACTGCATTAGCTCTTTTTGTGTTTGATAGAATTCTCCAGTGAAACAGTCTGGGCTTAGAGCTTTACTTCTGGGGGAAAATTTTAAAGTAATGAATTTAGTTTTCTTCGTGATTGTAAAAACATTCCGTTTTTGTTGCATATGGGAGTGGTGTGACTTGCATCTGAGAACACGGTTCCTTTCATCTGTGTCTGCGAAGCCTTGCGTGGCTTTGCCTTTGAGCTTGTAGGTTCTGTGGCAACATCCTATCCTTCACCTCTGGGATTGGTAACTGTGTCTGTTTTTCCTTTTCTTCACAGTTGTGCTAGCAATGCATTTTGTCAGTTACAACCGTTCAGGTACCCAGGCCCATTTCCCACTTTTCTCCGCTGTAGTCAGGGATTCTTGCTCTGTGGTGTGTCCTTCCTTCTGCTGGCTTTGGGTTATTTCACTTCCCCTCTCCTCATTGACTTAAAACATACATACACACACACACACACACACATGTGTGTGTGTGTGTGTATGTGCATAGCAGGCTATAAGTTTTCCTTAGCTGTGTTTCCATGGATGCCGTGTGTACCATTTTAATTTTAACCAATTCAATGTATTGGTTTTTTGTTTGTTTCTTGAAAAGTTCTCCTTGAACTGTGGACGTTTAGGCCTGTAGTGGAGTTCCAAATTAATATGGAGCAATTATTTTAAGTAAGGAATGGAAGATTACGTACATTACAAACAAAATCTGCATAAGCAACATGAGAAAACTTCAAGAAGCAATTGAAAAGTTACCAGAGAGAACTGGAACAAATTAAAACCGAGTGCCACATTCTTTTCTCATGTAAGTTTTTACATGTATTTAAAGTATATAACATGATGTTGTGAGGTATACACGGGAAGTAAGCTGGTTCCTATAGAGTCAGTTTAACATATCCACATATTATGTAAATTATCTTTCTTTATGAATGAATGAGTGTGCATGCTTGTGCGTGTGTGTGTGTGTGTGTTTGCGTGTGTGCTGTGTATGCTTGAAAAGCAGCTAAGATCCCATTTCGCCATAGTCTTGACTACAATGCAGTATTATTAAGTAAAGCCCTTCTTCTCTTCACTACACTCCACACCTAGTCATCCTCTTCACTATTTTACGAGGAGATTCAAAATCATCAGTACGTTTACTCTAAGGCTGCTCATCATTTTTCTATGATCCTAATGGAAACCCAACTGTGCCATTTTCTTTTAAGAGTTAGGGAATGTTGGTGCTACGGAGACCATCCACTCAATGATGTGCTCGCGGGAAACTGTGAGAGACTGGACCTGATTCCCAGCATCCACATTAAAAGCTTGGGTTGGTGGCCCATCTTGTCCAGTCACTGCTGGGGAGGTGGAGAAAGGAAGATGTCCTGGGGCCTTGCTGAGAGATCCTGACTCAGAAACACAAGGTGGATGGCTTTTGAGGAATGACAGGTGAAGTTGATCTCTGGTTTCCATATGCACATGTGCACCTGAAGAGAAAATTAGGGAATATGATTGTGCAGTTCATGTAGAAAAGGTAGAAGAAGAGAAGGAGAAGGAAGAGAAAGAGAAAGAAAGAGAGAAAGAAAGAAAGAAAGAAAGAAAGAAAGAAAGAGAAAAAGAAAAAGAAATAGAAAAAGAAAAAGAAAAAGAAAAAACCCAAGAATAAATAGAAAAATTCTAAAAGAGGATAAAACCAGTCATAAAGCTAAAAGTGAATTTAAATGGAGTGCTATCAGCGTGAAGAGACAAATGGAAGACAGTGGTGAGGAATGGACCTTAGCACATAGTGGGATTTAGCATTACGATAAAGACATAATTTTTTACTCTCTGATGATTTTTTACACATGTGTATGATGGTCATTTTCACACCCCCATTACTCCCTCTCATGCCCTCCAACTCCCACTCAACCATTTCTGCTTTCCAGCAGGCCCCCTCCTACTCTGTTTATTTTGTGACCACTGAGTTTAATTAAGATTGCTTTCATGAACATGTGCAACAACCAGGATCCATATCACCAAAGAAAACAAGCCCCTCCTCCAGCAGGCTTTAGCTCCCAATAACTCCTCAGTTAGAGGCGAGGTCTCTCTCATGAGCCTGTCTGCCTTCCATGATGGAATGCTAAAGGCCCTACACTGTGAATGTGCTGTGTAGACAACCACAGCTTCTGTGGGTCTTCTGTGCAGCGTCTGGGTTAGGTCCAGAAGACCCTGTCTCTTGGCACTTTCTCTAGATCCTTACGTATGTGTTGTTCTCCTTCCTGCCGTGTTTCTTGAGGCCTGGGACCAGATGTTCCATTTAGGGCTGAGCATTGAAGTGTGATTTATTCTCAGCACCTCGGTCAATTGTGCGTCTCTGTATCAACCAGCACCCACTGCAAACAGAGCTTCTCTGACCAGTGCCCAGAGCAGCACTGATTCGTGAGTCTGAACACTGGTATCTAAAAGGCAGTTAGGTCAACAACATGACCATTTTAACAAACAATCAAAATCAACCCCCCCATCTGACCCCAGGGACCTATGACCTCCCTGGCTATGTACTTATGACCAAGTTTACTATACTAGGCATGAATTCCTTCCTGTAGAGTAGGCCTCAACTCCACTCATAAGTAGTTAGTAAAGCCCACAACAGTCATGAGGCTGTTTGTACCATGAGCACGTCCTGGCCGGCAGGTTAGGCAGGTTAGTATTGCAGCATGCAGGGCTCACGGCTGGATAATACTCTTGATGACTTTCCTTCTTGAGCAGTTTGCCTAACATCTTCTAGAACTATGAAAGTTCAGCAGTAAGGGACAAGTATTGATTCCTCTATGTCCTGCAGTCGGTGTATGAATGTCTTCAGGCAGAGGGTCTTACCATTTAGTCCTTGTGGGTAACCAAGAGTGATTGAAATAGCCTGTGTTGTTTGGGGGTCTCTGCCCCTCCTTGGAAAATGACTTATAGGAAGGAGTCTTACAGCTGGCGTTGAGTTTCTGTTTACTAACCTGTGGCTTACGGAGGCTACAGTGTCCACCTCCGCAGGGTGCCTCATCAAGTTCCTTTTTAAAAAGAATTCTAGTTTTTCATTGGCTTTACAATGGCAGATTTCCAAATGGCTTTTCCCTATGTCCTTAATTTTGGTTCACCTTTCCTGCATCTCCTTTTCTCCCCATCCCTGCTGACCTCTTTTCATCTCTCCCCACCCCAACCCCGTGTTCTGCCCCTCAACTTTGTTGACATATATGTACTACAGTCTTCTCTCCCTTGAGGTTTTAAAGACAATATTCTGTTTATCTGTTGCTTCCGTTTTACCTGTGTGTGTATGTGTGAGATACATGTGTGACTGTGTGTGCGCGTGTGCGTGCGTGTGCGTGTGTATTTGAGTGTATGAGTATGGGTAGGCACATGCCATGGCACATACAAGGTCAGAGGATAGCCTCAGGTTGATCCTCATCTCCCACCTTGTTTGAGTCAGGGTCTCTCGTTCACTCCTGTGTACCCTAGGCTAGCTGGCCCATGTCTGTCAATGATTCTTCTGTCTTTTCCTCCTATCGATCCCTAAGAGGGCTGGGTTGATAGGTATATGCTACCAGGCCCAGCTTTACATAGGTTCCAGGGATCTGACTTCAGTTTCTCATACTGGCACGGCAAACACCTTCACTCACTGAGCTGCCTTCACCAACTCCAAGTCAATATTTAAACCGGAAGGTAAAAGGTGAACTCTCCAGTAACTAATAAGGGGAAAACAGACTTGATAGCATTAGATTCTTCCCTCACATAAGTTAAAAGGAAGTTTCAGGTAGATAAAAGATTAATCACAGAAAATGACAGGATCAAAATATTAGTGAAAACATGGAACTGTTTAAAGATAGCTTTTGGAAAAAAGAAGGCCCGGGTATGACACAAAATGGCAACAAAATAAAAGATCCATTGAGCTAGGAAGATGTTTTTACACCCAAACATGGCATGATATAGTGATCCGTATTTCCCCTACAAAGAGGTCATTTTCACAGTGAGATTCCTTCAAACCTGTGAGAGCAAACAGAACAGGAACAGTTTAACGGAAATGAAGGTGTGCAACCCATCTCATAATGGGAAGAAAACCATGGAAGAGATACCAAGTTCTGTGCACCAGACCTACAGAAAGGACTAAAGCTGTCAGAATCAGGAGCCCGGCCTTGAGGCTACTGTGGAAGAGCAAAGGTCCATGTGCTTCATGGATTAAGTCAGCCAAGCCCTCTACCATTCAAAAGTCAGCATTTACAAATTGATTCCAAAGAACAGGTGAGATGGCTCAGTGGGTGAAGCTGCAAAAGCTTAGTGCTTGAGTTTGATCCTAGGGTCCATGGTAGATGTGTCCTCTGAGCTCCACACAACGACAACGGCACATGTGTGCACACGCACACCTGCACATACCATGCACACACAGAGATGCAATAATAAACAGTAAAAGCATTGCTTCAATGAACTGATCCTAAACACAGCCTTGCAAAGTTTGTATTTACCCAAAGACAAATGTCAAAGCCGTTTTCCATGTCAAATGATTATAAGCCACCCAACTGTCCCTCAAGAAAGAACAGGGTAAGCACGTTATACATGCACATCTTGTACCACTAGGGTTCTGTTAATGTGGCAGCTTTATTGAACTAATACAGGATGATATCCAGAGTAGTTATTAACTGGGGTTGGGGAGCAAGGTAGGGAAAACATGAGTAACATTTATTTTATTTTTTAAAAAATTATTATTTTGATTTATGTATGGACTTTTGCCTGCAGGTGTGTATGTGTACCAAGTGCCGGAGCGTGCCAGAAGAAGGTGCTAGATTACCTGGAATTAGAGCTAAGGGCAATGCGGGTGCTGGGAGCCGAACCCAGGTCCTCTGCAGTGCTCTTAAATGCTGAGCAATATCCCCAGTCCCAGTATTCATTTTTTGAGACAAACCCTCACTGTTTAGCCAGCCCAAAGTGGGACTCAAACTCACTGTGTAGCTTAGGCTAGCTTTAAATTGTGGTTTCTTTCCTCCACCTCCTGAATGCTGAGATTGAAAGTGTGAGCTACTGTAGCCCGCTGTTGTGTTCTCGTCTCTGTCTGTGTGTGCATGGACTCCCTCTGGAAGAGCACAGGGACTCTGGTGACAGAGGTAGGCCAGACACACCTGAGTGAGTGGGACTTAGGAAGTGGGATGGAGGCAGGCTCACAGGGACATTTACTAATGACATCTATTTTTACAATGTATTCTTTTGAATCTGAATGTGTGGGATTAGCTACTCAAATAGTAAGTCTCTGGAAGGGAAGGAAAGAGCTGCAACGGTCTTGGTTTGCTGAGCATGGACTGTGTATCCAGAGAGAGGATGAGCAAGAATAATAAGCCGTGAAAGTTAGGGGTTTGCTCATCCAGTAAGTGAGCTTTTATGGCACTGTAGAATTCCTGGGGGGTCTAGAGACTCTTTTGTGCCAGCATTTCTTCTGTGACAGAGGGAAAGGCAGTCAGGACACAATAAACACTTGCTGAAGAGAGATGAGGAACCCCTTCCTTCATCATCATCTGACACGCCTGGTCCTCCTGCTCCTGGGAGCATCTGCGCTGCCTTCTGCACCCTCCCCTGTGGTACGACCAATTCAAACGTATCCCAACTGGCTTACAAATAAATAAGATTCAGACTATGGTTATTTTATTTGGCTTAATAGTTAATGTGTGTGTGTGGGTCACCCCTAATCTGCTTTTCTAACTGCTGGCTTGGCTACCTCCCCACCATCTTCCCCAGATACTTACTGTTTTTCCTGGCCTTGCTCTCAAAGTATATCCCCTCTCATGGCCCTTCCTCCTTTTCTCCTCCTCATCCTTCCTCTCTTCTCCACCATTAACTAGGTAACTCAAAACCCACCCACCTCTAATCCCTCCAGTCATTGGCTGTAGCCATTTTTATTTTACCAATAATTTTAAATCCCTGAACAACATTTGCACAACAAAAGCTGGTAACCAGTGAGTATTCTCTCCTGGACCTAGGCCTTCTGGTACAGAATTTAGAATTACAATACATAGCAAGAGACCAAACCTCAACACTTCCCCAGCCCAGGCTTCCTATGGAGCAGTGTGTACTAACTACTACAGGCTACTGCGACCTTCCAGAATCTGAGGTGATGCTTAGAACACACAGCCAACTCATTTTGCTCCCATCCTTCTGGGATCACAGCTGCTCCTCTTGCTGGCCACACACTATCAGGTGTCTGTGTGGTCCCTGCACCTTGGGTGTCAGGTGTCCTTCCTGGGAGCCTCTTGTCCCTGGGTCAGATGGCGAGCCTGTTCCCTGAATTCGGGCTCACTTCTTATATAGACTCAAAGCCCCATGCTTGATAAAAGTGTGGATGGTGGGTTTAATCTTATTCCCCTATAATGAGTGTCTGTTTATCTGTCTGTCTGTCTGTCTTCAAATCACAGCTCTTGCTTTTTTTCCTGTCACCTTTCTTTCCTTGACCCTGGAAGTCACAACAGGCACATAAGGGCATATTTTGAGTAGATTCATAAAACTAAGATTGCTAAGTCAGAGAGCAACTGCATCCTTGGTACTCTGGGCAGCTACAGCTCATTCTCCACACTATGCTAGTGGTTACCGGTCCTGCAGATTTACCGTAATGCCAGGCAGGTTTTAGGTGAGATGTATTTATTATCTGTATTAAGAAAAGTTAGATGTTTGCTCAAAATAACTGTGTTTGGTTTCAGACCAGGACGAGGAACTGAGGTGCATATTTTACATAGCAAGGTAGACCTGGCCTCCAGGTTCTCCCAGCATCCCTCAGTCCCTATCTGGCATACCCTGCCCCCAACCATGAACTTTCCAGCCCAGGGGCTGGACTGCTCTTCCTCCAGAGCCTCTTCCCTATATAATCCACAGTAGAGCAAAATTGCTCAACCCAGAGCAGCCAGGAAGCACAGCGGAGCAGTTACAGGAAGAGGCCAGAACAGAATTCAGCCCCCACCCCATAGCCCACTTCCTTCAAGCAGGACACACTTTCCACAGTTCCATCACCCCCCAGTCATCTGTTCAGCTTTTGAATCGATCAATGAACTATGCTATTCATCAGTTGAGAGCCCTCAGGATCCAATCTTCTCTGGAAACTCCCTCACAGACACACCCAGAGATGTGTTCACTGCCCTCCAGGGTGCTTCTCCTCCCAAGTTCACAGCCGAGTCTGACCTCTCAGGACTTGAGCCTCCCAGATGGCAACCAGTGGCCCAGGGGCCTCCCTGGTTTACACTATCCTATCTTTTCCCATTTTACAGATGGAAAAACAAATAAACACATACACAAAGACTCACTCTTGTTGACAGTCATATCTCATGCTAGAACTTCTGACCATAAAGTGAGAATTCTCAATATGCTATGGATATTTGTGACAAAATTGTTTTTTTTTCTGTAGATATCGGGGGTGGAGGGGCAGAAACCACAGTGGCCTTTCTAAGGAAGTTAGAAATTAATGAGACATGTATGGGTAAATTCTCCCTTGAGTGTGGGAGAGACTCTTCCATCTCTAACTTAACTCCTTTAGGGTAGGAGGGAATTAGCAAATTGATTGTGGTGTCTGAACACTAGGACGCAGTTCACGGGTGAGCGGGCTGGTCGCCAGCGTGCTTAAGCACTTTGCTTACACTCTGTCCATATCTTGCAAGGTAAACAAAGAAGCCTTTATGTTCTGCAAAACTACAAATGGATGGAGATGGAGATGTCGTTTTCTGGGTGAACTAACAAGTTAAAAACCACAGAGTCTTCCCACACACATACCTGGAGTAACCCTGGGGTTCTTTTCTGTTTTGCTTTGAGACAGACTGACTGACTTATGTGCGATTTGGGAGCCTGGAGTTTTCTTGCCCTCTGCCGACGACGGGAGCAGAGCCTCCGCTGGTGTTGGAAAAAGCAGGCCGAATGAGGCAGAGAAGGTATGCACAGGACCTGGCCTGAGTACAAGATGGAGAGTAGGGTGGAGGTGGATGCAGTTGCCCCCTCTCCAGGCTCTTTACCTGGCCCCAAGGACTTGACTCCTTCCTTTTCCCCTGACACGAAAGCCAGAGCCAGCTGCAGAGCCAGAGCCCTGATGAGGCCTGCTCTCCAAGGAGGCTAAGATGGGGCGACTGACTTCTGCTCTAGAAGGGGCAATCAGCTGGCATTAGTTTCCATCCTTGTCTCTCCTGTCCACCTTAATTGAAAAATTGAAAAACAGCTTTGTTAATGATCCTAATCCCTTTGCCTGGGCCTCCACGCCCTGGGAACTTCCTGAGCGACAGCCCTGGCATATGGGGGGCAGTCTGAGAGCCTCTCCTCTCGGTGGGGCTCAGGACCTTGGCAGATGGATGGCTGTCCAGGGTGCAAAGAGCAAGGAGGCTCATGGCACTGAGGCCACACCCTGTATCCAGGGTATGCATTGTCTGTTCCCTTCTGGGGTAGGATCTCAGCACTGGCAGCACCTGCCTTCCGGGAAAGGGTGGAGGCCAACACACAAGGATTGAGGGCTTTGCATTTCTAAGAGTAGTTTATGGAAGATGACGAGCTACGAGCTATGGCTGGGAAACTGTGGGAGACAGTGTCCCAGCCACCTGGGCTAAGGAAGGTCTTTTTCTTTTTGAGTTTGGTTGTCTCTGACACACTGTGGTATCTGGCTGGCTCTAGCAGTCTCAGAGTCTCTGTCTTCCCAGAGGCTGAGGAGGCAAAGGGAGAGATGATCTCGAGATTGAGAAGGTGACATGTGTGGGGATTCAAGTAGCCTCCTTGTGCTCCCTCAGGCCCCTAGGGAGAGTCTGCTGACTTGGGGGGGGGGGCTTTTTTCATCCCACCATTGTTAAGAACTGTACTTGAACAAACCCACCCCACGCCCCGCCCCTTTCTTTCCTTTTTTTTTGCTCTGCTATATATGGAAGACAGACAGCAAAAGCAATGTGTTAGACTCTTTCTCTGGGCATATGACATTGTATGGTAATAGTTCTCCAATATTCAGCAGAGGCAGAGTTAGTCTGGCTGTGGTAGTTTGAATATGCTTGGCCCACGGCCAGGGCACTACTAGGAGGTGTGGCCTTTTTGGAGAACCTGTGGCCTTGTTGGAAGTGAGTCACTGTGACGGTGGGCTTTGAGACTCTCCTCATAGTTGCCTGGAAGAGTCCCCTCTGACTGCCTTTGGATCAAGATGCAGAGCTCTCAGCTCATTCTCCTGCACCATGTCTGCCTGGACGCTGCCATGCTTCCTGCCCTGATGATAATGGGTTGAACCTCTGAAACTGTAGGCCAGCCTCATTTAAATGTAGTCTCTTTTAAGAGTTGCCTTGGTCATGGTGTCTCTTTACAGCAATGGAAACACAAACTAAGAAGTTGGTACCAGGGACTGGGGCATTGTTGTGATACACCTAAGGTGTTTTTCTTTGAAGGAATGTGGATTTGGAAAGCAATGGAATACTTTCAGTGGGGCTTAATGGGCAATCCTAATAGGACTATGGAAGACATTGATGCTGAGGGAGATTTGAACCGTGGGGTTCTGGCTCTAGGTGTTTCAGAGAAGAATTTTAGTATGTGGTCTAGAGATTCTTGTGACGTTTTGGTGAAGAACGTGGCTGTTCTTTGCTCTAGTCTGAAGAGTTTACCCACGACTAAGGTAAAGAGATTAATTGCATTGACAAAGGAAATAGACTTTGTTCTCTGTTTACCCTCTTAAAGATCATTTTGATCAAGTTTACCAAGCTTAGAAAGAAAAAATACAAAATGTATGGTTCAAGTAATAAAGGGGCACCAGGAAGTGCAATGGGGTTAAATCCTGTATTCAAAGAGATGAGCAGATTAGTGAAGTGTTGACCTCGAGGCAAGATCCCACCCAACTAAGCTTATTGTGTATACATTTGCAGTTGAACAAGGGATAGTTATAGCATGTTAGGGATTGTTTTCATTTGGACTTTGAAATAAACTACAATCCAGAAATAGAGGACACACCTGCAATCCAGATCTTAAGGCTGGAAGACAGAGGCTTTTGATACAGATCTTGACTTGAGATGACATGCATTTTCGATTTGGATCTTGAGGCATACTGGCCATGAAAAGCTTAGGTCCAGGCATGATGGTACATCATCACCTTTTAATACCAGGAGACAAAAACAAGCAGATCTCTGAGTTCAGGGCAGACCTGGAACACAGCAAGTTCCAGATAAAGAAAAGCTTAGGGATAGATGTGGTCGTATACAAATTTAACCACAGAACTCAGGAGACAGAGTCGGGTAGATCTCTGAGTTCAAAGTCAACATGGTTTACAGAGCAAGCTCCAAGACAGCCAAGTTTAGGCAATGAAGGAGTTGGAAAACAGATAGCTGGTGATAATATAATAAAACAAGACAGGCATGTTCCAGGCCTAGCATGCAGCAGAACTCAGCAGCTTCAGCCATGTGGCTTTAAAGTTAAGAACAGAAGGGGTTACTGGGACAATGGTTGGCTGGAGCTAAGGAATTAGTGGTGATTATGAAGAGACCATATCATTAAATCGAAATCTGGGAAGTGTTTTCTAAGAGCATAAAGAAGCTGTGTTTCAGAGCTAGCCGAGGTTGTACCTTGTGCCACAGCTAACTTGGTGATGTGTAAGAATCACCCAAGTAGTACTGGTTTTGAAGGCATGAAGGGGTCATGAAGAGCAGCTGAGGATTAGCACTGTGAGAGGCTAGAGAAAGCCATTGGTGATGATGCAGCCTTAGCTACAGTTGATGGCCCAGGACTGAAGGGCTCATGTAAAAAAGTTGAGGCTTGGCCCCATCAAGAGAGCCTATGAGAGACTATTGGTGAAACCTAATTGCAGCAGAAGACCCCAGCATATTGGAGATGTTAGTACCATGGGATGACAACCAAGAACAGCAACAGCAGTGGAGTGGAGTCAACTAGAGCCTAGAGTGCAACAGAGCGCAGAACTGGAGAAGTAACGCCAGCCCTTTTGAGAAGCTCAGAAGACTGTGTGTGGGTCCCAGATATTGAGACAAGAAAATGTAAAATTAAAATTGCCTTGGAGACTCTAAGATGTTAGAGATGCCAGAGCCATGGGATACCTGCTGAGGAAAGCTGCTAACAGGGAGTAGAACCAGCCCAGGAGAAAGAAGTTGTTGCAGTCAACAAAGATGAAGGAAGGTGTAGATCTGAAGAACACTTTGGCATCAGACATGGAGGTACAGAGTTTGGAGTTTGCCCAGCTGGTTTCCTGTCTTGCTTTGGTCCAGTACTTCCTCACTATGACATTCCAGAATGGTGTTGGAAGTATGTTATCTGTGTTTAGATTTTGATTTTGTAGGGATTACAGTTAAGAGATTACATGAATCTCAGAGGAGACTTTGAACTTTGGACTTTTAACATTGTTGAGAATGTTATAAACTATAGGGACTTTTGAGGTTGGACTAAGTGTATTTTTCATTATCCGATGGCTAGGTATGGCCCTGATAGACTCATGTGTTTGAAAAAGCCTATGGGGGTCAGGGAGTTGAATGTGGAGGTTTGATTATACTTGCCCCAGGGAGTGGTACTGTTAGGAGATGTGCCCTTGTTGGAGGAATCATGTCACTGTGGGGATGGGCTTTGAGACCCTAGCTGCCTGGGAGAGATTCCCCTCCTGGCTGCCTTTGGATAAAGATGTAAAACTTTCAGCTCCTTCTCCAACACCATGTCTTCCTGGATGCTGCCATGCTTCCTGCCATGATAAGGAACTGAACCTCTGACACTGTAAGCTAGCCTCAATTAAATGTTATCCTTTATAAGAGTTGTCATAGTCATGGTGTCTCTTCCCAGCAATGGAAACTCTAACTACGACACCAGCTTTCAGCCTCCACAGCCCTCTTTGGGCACTTGGTCATTACCATCGAGTCTCTAACCTACTCTCCTGCCTCGGCCCGTAGGGGAATCGACAAGATCCTAGGGAAGGGTGGGAAAGAACAAGAGACACAAAGAATTAGAGCAAGTCTGGGTTCTGATCAAGCTCTGAAACTTTAATTTTGGGGGCAGGTTATAAAGACACACCAAACCAGGAAGTTTGGGTGAGGGTCATTGCTTAGGGCTATTCCACAATTGGATGGTCATTGCCCAAGACCATCCCACAGTCATATCTTTATTGCCCTAGATAATCCCACTGTCGTAACTGGCTTCCAGGAAATGCCAGATGTTCTTTAAGTTCCTGGGACCTGAGACCAGGTTTCCCAGAACAGCAGGTAATGTCCTGGGTTTGGCTCCCGGCACTCTCCTGGAGCTCAATGGTAATCGATGCTGTCCAGAAATCCCTAGCGAAATGCCTGATCAGGACACACTCAGTGTGGCTGTGTCTCAGATGTGTCAGCCTACTTATCATTAGTCCTCAGCACTGGCTCAGTTTCCTCTCTCTCTCCCCCACTCACTAAGCAAGCCACAGAGGGCTGGGTTTCCTGCCATGACATCATACCAGCAGACATAGTGAAGAAGGACCGCCTTTCAAAGACTGACAGATATAGAAGAACCTGGAGGAATGCAGAGACTCCCTGCAAATGGACATGTGACCATTGTGAGAAGAGAGCCAGTGCCAATGGTCTTCCTTATCATACATATACACACAGTGTGTATTGGATGCTTCCGCATGTGGGCCCTGTGTTCTGCACGCACGTGCAGCTCCTGTGTTCTCCTCTCTCGGCAGCCCTTCAAGACTTTGAGACTTTGTACTCACCTTTCCCTGATGACAGAATCCAAGCCATAAAGATTAAGTCTGGTGCTGTGCCCACAGTCAGACTCGGGGTTCTCTGTGGCTTACTTTAGGTTTGGGGCTGAACATGTCTCCAGTGTGGTTTGTTCAGGTTTCATGAGCTCACTGCATGATGATTCTGAGCAAGTGGCCTCCGGCTCCCAGATGTGATTCAGGAGTTGGTGGCTCCAGCTGGGCAGCCTCCTCAGGAAGGAGCCCTGCCCTTCAGGTCGCTCTGTCCCTTCTCCCTTTGTTCTCAGCCCACTGCCATCTGGAGCTGCCCTAGTCATCTGCTCCTGAGCCCTGCCCTCTTTCTTCTCTTCCCACCCCAGCAGGAGGAAACTTCCTGAGCCCAGTGTCTCAACTCCTTGTCAGCTGAGGTCACTCAGAGCAGACACCTGTCCTCTGACACATGCAGGGAACTACCCAGCTTCCCCAGGCCTTAATTTCACAAATGGATCCATTTGGTTAATTACACTCCTACCCCTAAGCCCCTCTGCCTGTCAGCTAGAGACAGCCTCCTCCCCACAGGCTTCACAGACAGTGTGTGCTCAGGACCCGCAGCTGTGAATTGGAGGGACCAGGACGCTGATTGGAGACTGTTTGACATCTCCAAACTGAGTCCAGGCTATCTACATTTAGCCACCTTTGCCCATGGGTGCTGAGACAGGCAGGGGTAGGTGTGGGGCGTGGGTGGCAGCAAAGACAGCCGGTGACTAGGAGCTCCTGACATCCATCTCCTCTCAGTTCTTGACAATTGTTTTTTTTTTTAGCTCCTTTCATGGTGCAGTCCAGGCTGGCTTTGACCTCACAGTCTTCTCCCCTCTCCCTCCCACCTGCGGAGATAACAGGCTCTCCTAGCTCCCCCTTGGCCCTTTCTGCTAATCCAAGCCCATCTCTCTAGAGACACTATATCCCGCCCTGAGTTCTGGTTTTTAATAAAACAACCAGGGATTGTGCAAAGCTCATTTTTTTCTCCACCACCAGGGCTCCCAGTGTCTGGCAGCACACACAACCAGCACCGTTCCTCACAACCAGAATCCTGGCCAAATGTCAGTACTGAAAACTTGGGGGAAATCTCCCCCTGTCTGTTGCCTCCCCCTTTTTGCAGCCCCCTCCCCACCTCCTGTTTTCACGCTCTTCCTGTCTGTGGGAGCTGCCTGCTGGGGTTGGCAGTTGGACGCAGACAGCAGTCTGCCTGGGATGTAAATGCAGAAGGCAGAAGGAGGGGATGGAGAGGGAGGAGGATGGGAGGTTGTGGCTCTCTCCTGCTGGCTTCATGCTTTTCTTCTGTGCCCCACTTGTCACAGCAGACGGGAGTTTTTTTAAATGCTATGGGGTGCCCTGCCTTTGGAATGTCAGCAGCAAACCCACTATTGGCTCTATAAGGAAGTCCTATCCAAACTGACTCTGTTCTCTTGATAGCCAAAGGGCTGGGAGCTGGTGGGAGGAGTTTTGGGGAGGGTGTGTCAGCACAGGAATGAGGAGTCAGGGCCCTCCAGTTCTCATTGGGTGAAGGTAGATAACAGCTATGCAGATACCCCTATGTTGGTTCTGAGCATGAATGGTGGCTCCCTGGGCATCAGGCAAGTGTGTTGTGGTCTGCACAGGCATTGACTCATTGAGATACATGAATAGATGTGAAGGCCCAGATGGTCCAAAACCAGGCAGCAAAGCGGTTGTGATTTAGTGGGAAGGAGAACAGTCTGGTGGTCCTTAAAGAGCAGATGCTTTAGAGTTAAAGGCTTGGGTTAGAAGCTCATGGATTGACCGGACAGTTGTCCCAGCAACCCTCCTGTAAGCGAGCCTGTATGCCCCACAGATCTTCCTACAGACAGGAAGATCCTGACTCTGAGAGGACAAGGACAGCAAGCACCTACTGTGCTTGGGTGAGTTTGTGACTCTAAGGAAAGGCCCTTCATATGCCAGGGAGATCACACTCTCTCTCTCTCTCTCTCTCTCTCTCTCTCTCTCTCTCTCTCTCTCTCTGTATAATTTATTTAATTTGTATTTTATGTGTACTGATGTGAGGGTGTCAGATCCCCTGGAACTGGAGTTACAGACAGTTGTGAGCAGCCATGTAGGTGCTGGGAACTGAACCTGAGTCCTCTGGAAGAGCAGCCTGTGCTCTTAACAACCACAGAGCCATCTCTCAGCCCCTAACCCTCTCATCAATTCTTAATATTAAATCTCCAGAATAGGCTCTGGCATATTTCCCCTGCCTCATCTTTACTGGAACTCACTTTGCACACCAGGCTGGTCTCAAACTAACAGAAATCCTCCTGAGTGCTGGGATTAAGGGCGTGTGTCACTACCCCCTAGTCATTTGTAAATTTAGTCATTCATTTCTTTTAAGAAATAACACAATTTTTTTCTAACAAAGTTCTCTAAGTTCTGTTTTTGTTGTTAATGCTTTTAATAACTGCTTTAGTGAGATGTAATTCATATACTGTAAATGAATCCATGTAATACAGCTGAAGGATGGTTCTCATATATATATTTTTTGCTAGGGCCCAGGGTAGGACAGCTACCAATTACTGAATTTTTGTAATTGTATCACCATTCCCAGTGCCCCCGAAAGCTATACCATCAGCATCTGGGCTCTATCCCCGCTCTGTCCCCAGCCCTAGGCAGTCATTAGCCTACTTTCCATGTCCTTGGAGCCACTCTGGAGGTTTCCTATACATGAAACCATGCAATAGGTGTTTTCGCATCTGGTGTCTTTACCTAGCGAGACATTAGTGAGGTTTATCCACGCTGCAGGGCATAGGCAGTGCAGTCCAGGGAGTGGCCGAGTAACCATCCATTGTATGGGTAGACCATATCTTGTTTGCGCGGTCACACGATGGATGACTGACTGCATCCTGTGGGGACTCTGAACTTCTTTCTGAGGAGCCCTCAAATCTTCTGGTATCAATTCCAAGGATCCTTTTCCAGCATTCTACCTCCTGTCTCCACCTTCCCTCCCGTCTGGGTCCCTCCTTACTCAGCACTTGAGGCCACTCTCCCTTGGGATCTGCCACACAAGATTATGATCACTGTCTCTCCAGCCTTGTGACCCACTCCCATTAATGGCAGCATGCTGGGGAAACACCTGGGCCGCCGCCTGATCTCCAGATCCCTGTTGCCTCTCCTTCCCCGCTACCCCCCCCCCCCCCCCGCCCCCCCCCTGTGAAGAAAGACCAGTAGAGTATCCAGCGCTGAGAACATTGCTGGATGGTAGAGACCAGGGCAGGGAGCCCAGGGAGCCCAAGCCAGCTTGGGTGCTGTAGAGGCAGGCCTCTGCCCTCTTCAGTTTGCAGCACTCTCCTAGATCTAAGAGCCATCTCTTCTCCCTAAGGCATCTTCCTGTGTGGCTCTGGCTGCAGCCTGTGCAATGCTAATCTTTCCAGTGGTTGTTGCCCTCTGAAGCAGATGCTAAGAGTGCCCCCTCACCTGCCACTTTAATACCCAGCCTAGTCCTCTTTCAAAGAGCTCTCTGCCTTTCTCTCACTTGCTGTTCTGTCTCCCCGGGTTAGGTTTCCTGTAATCCTGGGTTGTGGTCTGAGTGTGAAATGTTACCCCAAAACTTGTGTAGGACTCCAGCTGGTGATACTGGTCTATAAGGGTGAGGAGCTTTGAGGTCATAGGATCTAGCCGGCTAACATAGGCCACTAGGGTGAACCCTTACTGTTACTACTATATGTGTCTTCTAGTTCTGTCCTTAAAAGGGCAAGAGAAGAAAAAAAATATATATAGTTATAGTTACATATGCACCTACATACATATGTATATATCCATATATGCATACATGTATGTATATGCACATGTGTACATATATACATATGTGTGTATATACATGTATGTATGTACAAATATATGTATAATATATGTATATACACATTATATAATGATATATACAGCAAGGAACTCTTGGCAGCTGTCTGGATCATAGCATCTATGAGGCCTAGTGACTGTTGACTGTGGCTAAGGAAGGTATCTCTTGGCCACCTGTATCCCTTGGGCTTCCTTGAAATACAAGACAGGGATGTACTAGACTCCAGAACAGCATGAGGCAGCCTTCTACTTCCTGTATGGACTAGGATAGAAATGCAAAATTGTCCCTCTTGCTGCTATTGTGATGGGAGGAAGTGGAGAAAAAGCAGCCTAAAGAGCCATGATGATCAGAGAGTTCAAAGATCCATGCAGACCCAGAAGGTATAGTCACAGTACAGAACACAAGTCCTATGTATGTCCCTACAGTGAGGTGCAGGGCACCCCCCACTCCAGGGAAGCTGCTGCCTTCTGCAGGGCTCTGGTCCTTCTGGTGGCTTCTGAGTAACACAGTGCCCTGGGATGCTTTCCCAGACCTCCTGGTCATCACTTAGAGGAAAAGATCATGTCTCACTTCTTTCCTTCCATCCCCTCCTTCTCCCCAACTTAATAGCCAGGTGGTTCTCCTGAAGGTATCAGGTTTTAGCCTATAGTTTTGCTCTGGCCATTGGGCAGGAAACATTGTTTTTCAGCCAAATGGCTAATACAAACCCAGGCATTCTCTTCTGCCCTTCCCCAGAGAGAATAAAGACTGCCTGGCAACTTCTCCTATTCCAGAAGTCTTGGTGGCCCTAGCTGAGGCTTGCATAAGAGGCAACCTGCTTATATCTTTAATGGGAAGGAGCCCTGCACTCCTCCCCATCTTCTTCTGACAATGGAACAGAGCCAAGCACAAAGCACACCATGAGGCATACCAGGGCAGCTGGAGACCACCCCTCCCAGCCCCAAGAAGGCAGTTAGGGAGTTAGCCTTGTACCAGATTTCTTTGGCTGTGCGAAAGTCCTAAATGACTCTTGGCCCACACACAGGCCAGGAAGCTCGTGTCTGTCCCCACTGGACAGGAGGAAGGCAGTGTGCAAGAAGCAGGCAAAAGAATGCCTTCTCTCCCACCAAGAGGCATCCCTGGTACGGTGCAATTCCTGAGTCTTCCAGTAGGAGGTGGTCATGTGGGCAGACTGGTTTTCACAGAAAATGCAGAGCCGTGGGGACAGTTCATCTGTGACAAGAGGGAGGTTCAGTGACACAATGCCAGATGCTGTCACAGCAGGAAATCCAGGAGCTTCTCCACACTGCTTCCTTGTCTGATATCACCTTCTAAAAACCCCTCTGCCTTTCCCCTCGCTGGTGTTTTGTCTCCTTGGCCCATGGTGGTGGCCATGTTTGGCTGGTATTTTGAGTTCCCAAGAACCCACATGTTGGCCTTAGATACCCATGAGCTGGACAGAGCTTTTCATGCCTGGGTAGTTGTCTGTCATTCCCTTCTTTGGTATGAGAGAGAGTGTAGGCGTGGGTGTCACTGGGCCACTGGATCACTGAGTGGGACCTTGGGTGACTCAGGCTGACCACTCTGCTTCAGAGCATTTCCAGAACCAGAGCTGATGCCCTAGAATGAAGGGTGGGAGGCCTGAATGGCACCTGCACAGCTGGATTCTGAGAGCCTCTAAGGATGGTACTGAGGGTGATCCTTCCTGAGGCCAGGCAGAAAGAAAGCTGAGAGGAAGTGGGGGAGCATTCTGGAAAATAAAGTCATCTGGGGAGTCTGCAGAGCAGTAAGAGGCTCTGCTTCTGAGGATCCCGAGATGAGAGCACCCAGTGATTGCCGCTGCCTTGCTGCTTCTGCATAACCACTAACAGCAGATTCATCAGACCTTTTATTAATTGAGGATCTATTAGGCAGATTTATTGATGAGCCAGATACCTCTCGGTAATAGAAAGTGTCTAATACAACAGCTCCGTGCGAGGATTTATCACACCATCTTGCTGCAGAGGGAGACCAGATTCAGGCTCAGCACTGATTAAAGTGGGTACTGACCCAGGACTCCTCCCACAAGGCAGGAGGCAATGACCACAGGATGAGCATGGAGTATGCTGGGGAACAAGGGGAATTGTCCTGACATGGAGTTGGTGAGGATCTTGAACACTGGAACAAATCAGCAAGCTAAATAAAGGAGAGGATTTGGGACTCTGGAAGAACAGGTTTGAGTCTGAGCTGGACAGGGGACCCAGGCTGCTGATTATGGGTGGACTATGAGTGAGAATATGGGCTTACCCCTTCATCTTTTCCCAGCAGACACAGCATGCAGGGCTCTATGCCCTTCGAGGAGGGGACCAGTGCTTTTCAACCTTCCTCTTGCAGCAACCCATTAATAATAGTTCCTCATGTTGTGGTGACCCCCAACCATAAAATTACTTTCATTGCTACTTCATACCTATCATTTTGCTACTGTTAGGAATCATAATGTAAATATCTAATATACGACCCCTGTGAAAGGCTCATTCAACCCCAGAGTTTCAGCCCTCAGGTTGAGAACTGCTAATATAAACCATTTGTGAATGCCATAGGCTGGTATTAGGAGTGAATTATTTGCATCCTCTATTCCAGCAGGGGGACAGCTTGCCTTCCCACTAGCCACATGGGATGAACCCTGGCAGATCTCCTACCCATGCTCAGATGTGCCTCTGATCCCATGATCCCAGGTCGTTTGGGGGCAGCTCTCGTGATCAGCCTTGCTGTCTGTCTTTTAAATGGGACTAGCTGGGGTTTGCGTTGGCTTCAGGAGCTTTTATTATCTCTCTGCTCCCCCACAATTTCCTGTGGCAGTGATGTGTGAATGTGTTCCTTAGCTGGTTCTTGTAGTACTATTCTAGTCACTGGATTAGCTTATTCCAAGAGTTAATTGCTGGCATGTAGCCCCCCACTCTACTCTGTTGGTGTATCCCTAGGCATTAATTCACACGCACAGCCTGGGAGAGCCTACAAGATGGTTATTCATGGCTCAGAGGCATTTCAAACGGAACTTACCCCGTGCCAAGCCCAGTCTCCCTGAGCCCTGACCATGAGCCCGCTTGCAGGGCCAGCTCACAGCAGCGGATCGTCTCTTTTCTAACCTGGAACTCTCCATGTCATTTTCTGTCCACCCCCAGTCAGTCATAAGAGCCTGCCAGTTGTGACCAAGGACTTCTCAAATCTCAGGAAAGCCTTGGAGATGGGACGGGCATCCTCCAACGTGGCACCTCCCACCCTTCCCAGGTCACCTGTCAATCTGGAGCTGGCAGAGGTGGAGACAAAGGGAGAAGAAGCCTCTAGGAAGTGAACCTCCTGAGCTGCACCCTGAGCAGGGAGTCGTGTTAGAGCAAACCAGCCTGCCACTTAGCCCCACCCAGCCATGTCCCAGGGAGGTCACAGGTCACTCTGCACTGGATTTGCCTGATACAAAGAGAAAATAGACATACCTTGCTTTCCTCAGAGCCTGTGAACTCACCAGGAGTTAGTCACTGGCATGCAGCCTTAGCGGCTGCAGAAGGGCCGTGGGATTGCCTCGTGGTGTGATTGCCTCGTGGCGTTCGGCAGGCTCCTGAGCCTTGTCCTCACCTGCTCTTCACAATGACAGTGGAGGCTGGAGATGTAGGTCTATTTCCGTCTTCAAGATTAAAGGACAGAAGTGAAGGAAAGGACAAGGACTAAGACCTTCCATTAGCATTTAAGTGAGAGCTGAGCCAGAAAGAAAAAGCTGAGATTAGCGAACTTCAACCCCTGCCCAGCGCCAGCTCCTTCCAATGGGAACAGTATTGAAACACAGGCTTGTTCACTCCACGGCTGCTTTTGTACTCTTGTGGTAAAGATAATAGCTTGACGGTGACTGTTCATCTAACAGAGCTTAGTCACTTAACTCTCTGGGCCTTTTCTGCTAAGCCCTTGCAGACATAGAGGACAGACAGTCAAGTGTGGAGGTCATAAACTGTGGGTGTCACTGGTCCAGGAACAGTGGGGTCTGAGGAGAGGAGAGGCTCCTCATGTCTGAGCTATACACTCAAAATTTGGATTTGCACTCACAGATTAACAGGGCAATGCAGAAAGATGGGAGGGATTTATTAACACGTGTGTCCATAAAATATAAATATAAGGGAGTCAGTCTACGACTTGGCTGGCTGCAGGGAGATACCATTCATTCAGAGGCATGAGGCTCCAGCCAACTCTTGTTCTCTCTTGGCCGGCAGAGATGTTGTATCTCAGAATCCACTTGAAGACTTTTGCTCCCGTAAGGCCTGAAACCTATACTCCCACAATACCCTGCAGAATCTCTCTCAAGAGAAAGGGAACTGGCCTACCCCAGCTGTAGCAATAAAAGTCCCTAAGGACCAGCAGGTGTCAGTCAGTTCCCTAAACAGTTTTGTCAGGCTCAGGCAGTGCTGATTGTCTTAAGTTTGGAGCCCTACCCTGGAACTGGGATGGAGTGAGGTCACTCTTAAAAAGGGTGAGGAGTGAGCTTCCCCAAGAAGGGAGCAGGGCTGTGAATGACAGGGAAAGCCCGGCTGCTGAGTAAACACCTTGTAAGTGCCTACTGGGCCCTGTGTGCTTGGACATCCTGCTGGCTGAATGAGATGCCACATCCTACCACAATGAACTCAGGGTGCAGCTAAGGAGATGGGCAGCTTGCTGACACCAAGAACTAGCACTTGTTACAGTGAGAATATCCCAGAATGCTTTGAGAGCATATAAAAAACGAGGACTTCCTCCAGACTCAATGGGAAGGAGTGGCGTGGGAAACCCAAGGAAGGCTTCCTGGTGGAGGTGTTACCCAGGGACCTAAGTCTGGGTGATGAGAGTCAGGTGAGAAGGAACGCTGGTTCAGGCAAACTTGGAAGACAGATAGATTTGTGTAAGAAGAGCATGGAACTAATGGTGACCACCCAGAATGAGGGAGAGCAGGAGAACCTATTGAGTCCAAGCTACCCCAGCAAGAGCCAGCCTCCATCATTTGCATATGGCAGGTCCCAGGTCAGGCTTCATCCGGGAGAAAGCAAGGCTCTGAGTGTGTGGACAGTCTGGAGGACTTCCTGAGAGCAGGGCATCTTAGGTGACTGAGGAACGCACCGAGCTTGGTCTTGAGATGGAAGCAGAGGTTTGAAGGGGGAAACTGAGGTCACCGACCATGTTGATCACTTTTTCATCCTTGTGACAAGTACGGAGAAAGCTGACTTGAAGGAAGAAAGGAGTTTTTGGATTCACGCTTTCTGAGGATGAAGTCCATGGTCACTTAGTTCCAATGCTTCTGCGCCTGAGGAGCAGACCAGCATGGCCAAAGCTCTTGGCCTCTTAGTAAACTCAGCTTTGGGAATAAGATCCGGCCATTACATGCCCATCCCAGTTCGGCCTATGGAGTCACTATGGGATCAGAGGATGCCCAGGTTCCTCCTAGGTCTCCCTTGACACAGGTTCCTGAAGCTCTTTCAGAGACTTCTCCACCCATCTGCTGTGAGACGGGGGATCAAGGGTCTTGAGAAAGTGTCAGCTTTGTCCTCACCCCTCAGCACAGTACAAGACCTGCACTGCTGGGAAGTAGGCTGTACCAGGTCTGGGTGATATGAGGGTAGAAACTGAAGACTGGTCTCACCCAGAGGCTGCAGAGGTGGCACTGTGCTTCAGTCTGGTCCTGCCACACTGCAGCCAGAGTGGCCTTTACCACCACATCATTCCTGCTGAAATTCTGGAATGCCTGTGATACAGTTTAAGCTCCTGAGTCTGGCCATCAGCGGCCTCTGTGGGTAAGCCTTTATCTCCCGGTCAATATCATGTCCCTCATCCATGTTCACTCTTTCAGAAGCCACACTGGCTTCTTTCAGGTCCTTGCATATACCAGTCCACTGGCTGCCACAGGGCCTTGGCACAAGCCAAGATGCCTAAGATGCTTGTTCTGACCCATCTTTACAAGACTGGCTCTTCTTGCCTCTCAGGCCTTAGTCAGGTATCACCAAAGGCCTTCCTTAACCCATGCTCTCCCACCATTGTATTGGGACTACTTTCTTAATAAGCTTAAATCTTAAAGAATGGTTTTAGGTTCATGGAAGAACTGAGCTGGTACAGAGGACTCTCACACATCCCCTGACCCCTCTGCTGAGCCTTCCCATCAACCCTGTCCCTTGCTGGATCCCACTGACGACCCCAGAGCCACACATCACTGTCACCACAACCCCCGATACAGCATGAATCACACTTAGCATTGTGTATTTCTTGGGTCTAAAAAGTTTGCACTGACATGAACCCACAGTTAACAAGTAGGTATGCCACAGAGTCGTGTCTCCCGCCTCCCGCACCCGCACCCTCTGATCTTACTAACTCCGTATCTTGCTTTTTCAGAATGTCAAGCAGTTGGATTCATTCTCTTTGTGATGTTCATTTAAGCAGCTTCTCTGTCTCTTCGTGACTTCAGAGCTCATGTCTGTTCATCATTGAACAAAGCTCCGTCACCCTTATGCATCACAGCCAATTGGTGCATTTGCCTTCGGGAGGGCATCCCCCACTTCTGCACCTGCTCAATAAGCTTGTATAGTGCGCGCGCACGTGTGTGTGTGTGTGTGTGTGTGTGTCTTCATCATTGAGCTTAAGCCTCCCGGTCACTTCATTTTGGTCATTGCCAATTTATTTTCCATTACCCCTTGGAAATGTGGGGTCCATGAGAGTGGATCAACCTTGTTTCCACCCTCATGTAAGTTCCCCAGCTCAATGCCTGACCAGTGGGGCTGCAGCATGAGTGACTGTCTGCTGCCTGCTGACTGAAACTCTCTGGCAGCTACTGCTCAGGGGACCAGAGCCACCAGCTGAGCCATATCTCCAGGCTGCCTGTCTTTGTCAATTCAGACATATTGTGACCACTGTCACAGCCTGCCTGAGACTGGGCTGAGGGGGGCTCCTGGAGATGACAGCTTGAAGAAGGGAGCTGCGGGCACCTATTCCATCTGCCAGGGACAGCTTGTAGAGTCAACACCAGGGGCCTTCAGTCTGGGGTGGGGAGAGGAGGGGGGACAACCAGGGCCCAGAAAAACAAAAGGGAGAAATAGAAAAGCAAGCCGTGACAATGAGTGGGTAATTCTCGTAACTACTCACCCGTTGTGGGAAATCCTGATCTGTGGCAGCAGCAAGCAAGTGTGACGTTTTTTGCTGTGTGTACTGCACATGCTGTGTGATTCCTGAAGGAAATGCTTCTGGGGTAGGGGCTGGGATTTTCTCTATATTTCAGAAGAGAAGGGCAAAGGAAGCTGTGAGGCTGGGGACCTCTACCTTGTGAGAGGGATGACATTAAAGCAGGGAGTCTGAGTGTGTGACTAGGAGTGTCACCACTGACCCAAGAGCCACCATGCCAGCATCTTCCCTGGCAGGATATTATGACCAAATTCACATGTGCTCATCTGAGATATTTTGAATTTGCGTCTCTCGGGAAGCTCACAGATGTCCAGGCAGGTCCCTCAAGAGCGTGGACTGTTCTGAAACAAGGCAGCAGAGGTTCTTTGGCATTCATGTTCACAAGGTGAAAAGATCTAAGACCTGATTTTAGGCCCTTCCCCGGAAGTTTAAGTTCAGAAGTTTGCATGTTCAAATGGTACCCAGCCATTCTGCTCTGGCTGGGTTTATTTTTCATGGATGGTGTGTGGGGGCTGTGGTTGATGGTTGGCTTCTCCCTGCAACTCAGGAAAGCACCTCTTCTCTGAAACCTCCTATTACTTAGTCCTGGTTTTACCTCTGTGAAGTTAAATGAAAACATTTCATTTCTTCTAACATTCAGAAATATCGGTGGCCGATGGCTGGTCTTCAACCTCCACCTACCCTCGGTCCTTTGCTTTCCTCATCCCACCAATGGGGCTCTTACCAGAGCCCATACCCCCATCATCTCCTTTATGCATTAACCCCTTGTTATGGTTAATTTCTCTTGTCAACTGGACATAATCTAGAATAGCCTGGGAAGAGTCTAAATGTTGGATCATCTAGATTAGGTTGGCCATGGGGCATGTCTGTGGAGGATTATCTTGATTACTTATGTAGATGAGAACTATTCCACAAACACATGGAATCGGTATGGCCATGCAGTTATGGCCATGCCCCTGTGGTTGAACTTCAAGCAGGCAGTCTTTACAGATGTAGACATCATTGCTGTAGGTCAGGAGCTCTGCCCCCTTGCCCTTTTCTCCCTGGTTATTGGACTGGGAAACTGTAGGCCTTGTTGATGTGAGGACCCTGGCAGCCCCTCTGCCCTCTGTGCATGGGGTCTTCCATTCTCGGTGCCAGAGCTCTAAGCCCCGCCCCATTGAGATGGAAGTCCCCTCACCCTCACGGTGTGGAGAGGGTTGCACACCATGTACCTGCCTTCTGCACTGAGGGCTGCTGTGTCTACACTTCCAGTCACTCGCCTTCTTCTGCTCCCTCTTCATCTCTGTGAGGATGTTACAGACACCAATATTATACCTTTCTGCTATTGATGTGAAATTTATCTAAATCATTTCAAGTTCACAATTTAGTGACATTCACAATGTGTGCATGAACTACCATCTGTCTAGGTTCAAACCATCCTCACCTTCTCAGAGGGAACCCATGCCACTAGCTGGGTCTGGCTGCCACCAGTGGTGTTCTGTCTTGGCAATTACTGATTCTGGCTATTTCTGTGAAATCTATACTTGGGGTTATTTGTATGTGACAGTGTGGGCTGGATGTGTTTGTGGAATTGTTCTACATTCTGGCATACGTCAGCATTTTATTCTTTTCTGTGGCTGGATACTAGTCCATGGTATGCATGAACCCAAATCCTCTTCTCCATCTGCCCACAGATGGATGTTTGAGCGATTTCCATTGTTTGGCCATGTAAGTGATATAAGCTGTGCACATGTACTTGTTTAGGAACCTGATTTGAATCCTTGGGGCAGGATTCAATCCTCAGAGTGAAATTAAAGGGTCACAGACAGTTTTCTGTTTTAGTTTTGGAAAAACTGTCAGACTATACACCGCCTTTTAAGAGAGTATCTTCACTTTGAGACTTTTCTGTGTAACAAAGACAAGGAAGCTGGGTAGAAAAGTCTCATCTGGGCGGCAGGGCACCTCGCACCAACAGCTGGGTGAGCCTAAGCACATCACTTGCTCTCCTCGGCTCTTGATTCCTCATCTGAAAAGTGAAGAGATGATTAAAATTAAATAGCTCTTATAACATTAAGTAACCTTTGAGCTTTCTTCCCAAGAACGAAGGAGGAGGGATTTATCAGGCAGCAGGATGTGGTTGATGTCTTGATGTCCTTTATCTACGATGCTGTTAAACTGTGAATTTCAAACATCCCCAACAGCTGGACATTTTCCTGCCAATGTGTTTCTGGTTGATGAATAGCTTCTGGCTTCCTGGCTCCATTGATTCCCAGAATGAACACCCCTCCCTTTCCCATCACTTCTGCTACTTGGCAGGTCCTGAGCCAAACATGATGGTCAGGGAGCCCAAACCGAGACTTCCCTGTCATGCCTTCCCTGAAGGAAGCCACACCATGCTGGGACTTGAGCTAGAGAGTTGGACTAATCTCTATAGCTGAAGCATCTGAAGTGGAAACTTAAGGGTTCTTTGGAAAGTCAGTTGGATGGTGTTTTGCTGGGCAAACTTATGAAAGGAGTTTAGCTGAAGCAGACACAGGAGAAAGGATGTTCTGCTAAAGCAAGCATGTGAAAGGACACATGAGGAAGGATTCTTTGCTAACAACACACATGTATTGGTCCTTCTTACATCAAGTAGTTGAGCTGCACTTGTTGGGACTCCATAGAGTGAAACATACCAAAAAACTTCTGGTGGTATGCTGCAGTTTCTTGCTGCTTCTGCAGACTCAGGCTGATTATCAGAGTGATGTCAGCTGAGACAGATGCACATGCTGAGGCGAGACCCATGGAGGACACGTGATATTTGGAGGGAGTATAAATAGGACTCAACGGACAGTGCAGGAGGCTGAGCTAGGCTTGCTTACAGAGGTAGCCGTGCAATGCTACCGCTTGTGGGTCTTGCATCTTCCCTGGGAGAGACACAGCCGAGAACTTCTCCTGGTGTTCCTCCTGGTCCCTCCTGCTGACTGGTGCTGAGGCTGAGGCTTGGCTGTCTCTGCTAGGTAGTGCCACTGCTGCTGTTTTCTGTTTGCTATCCTGACTCTACCAAACTAGACTGCTGGTATATCCATGAAGTGTTTGCAAGTGGATCGAGCTGCCACTGCTAACCTTTGAACTGAACTGCCGATTTCCAGATAACATAGACAGGAGTTGTTTCAAAGAACCTTTCTAAACAGGTCCACTCCCTACTCCCACTCCTTTCTTTTCTACTATGTCTAGTGGGTGGTGGGATAAAGGGAGGTTAAAGCCTTTAAGAACCATCGTTAAAAATAGGTTTTGAAAAAAAATTAAAGTCCCAAGCATCAGTGGCCTCTCTGGAGGACAGTGTAAGGGCCATCTTGGTGACTTGATTCGTGGGATGCCTCCTAGCCAAAGGGGCTGTCCTTGGAAGATTTTCTGCTCTCTTGTCTTCTTCCAGCTCATTGGCTTCCTGGCAGTGTCTGACCTATAAGGAAGGAGATTGTTCCCATCTTAGTTACTCACCAGTTTGTGTTTTCTTATGCTACCTGGTAGTTTTCTAGAGAAACAGATTCACACACACACACACACACACACACACACACACACACGACCTGTGCACACCAGACCTGTGCAAGCTCCAGCTGGACAAAATCCCAGCATGGAGTGGGAGAAGGTGAGCACAAACTCCGCCACTTGCTGAGGAGCTGTTGGCATTTAATGGCTGCTGGGAGAGAAAGTCAGTTTTCTCTAACGATGTGACCTTTAGTAGGGCAAGGGCAGACCCACTCCCAGGAGTAGCTGGGCAACACAAACTGGACTGGATAGGATTTAAATAAAGATGAAAACTCAAACTTGGGTAGGTAAGGAGGGGAAGGGAGAGGAAGTATGGGGAAAAGTGGGGGAGGGGATGAATGTATTCAAAATATATTTTATGAAATTCTCAAAGAATAAAATCGTTTTTAAAACAATACCATCTAAGTAGCTTATTTCATTTATTTTGCTCACTCATTCACTTTCTTACCCATCCTCATATCTGTCCATCACAGACTCTGGGGGCGACTATGTCTTTGATACTGTGGTTAATTACTGAGACTGGATAATAAACAAATTTTCCCACGTGTGGAGCCGTCACGTGACTTTTTTGGGACGAATGCAAAGCAAAGGGTGCCGTTGAGGGAGTGGAAGCAGGAATGTAGAACAGATAAGTGACACTTGGCAGATCCTAAGGGAAGAGGCCAAGATCACAGGCCGTCCTGCACAGATGTCAGTCTTTCCTAGATCGGTGGTCAAGACATCCTGTGCTGAGATCCTGGAAGAACAGCCGGGGAGACAGAGAAAGACCAGATAGGCATGTGGTTAAAAGCTTCAAGCCAGTAAAGGAGGTTAGCTTGAACTTGGGAACAATAGAGAGAGGTATCTAGAAATGGCGTGTTTGTATTCATACTTTAGAAATTACAATTCTGGTCATAGATGGAGAATGAAGGGCGGAGGGGGATAGGAGCAGCAGGGCTACTTAGGAAACCGTTACAGCCGCTCTAGCCTGGAACACTGGTGGTCAAAACCAAGGAGGTGTGCATGGGAAGGGAAGTAGGTGGCTAGAGGCCAGATACACACACACACACACACACACACGGGGAGGGGGTTAGTGCTGGTTGCTGACATAAATATGATCCAGAATCCTTCATTCTGACGTGGGGAGGTGATGACTGGTGAAGTTTCCTGCTTCAGGACTCCACGTCAGTGGCTTTGTCTCAAGGAGCAGTTACCTGGGCCCTGTTCTCTACCTACTTAGGATGAATGGGTGTGTGCGCAGTTCACTTTGGGCTTCAGATTCCAGCTAAAAAGAAAAAAGAAAAAAAAAAGCAGGGATAGAATTGTGTGTCCAGCTGATACAGATGTTCGCTGAGGGAAGCTGGGGGGATTCTGGAGTTGTAATCTGCTGCCTCGCCCTTTGGCTTGGCCCTGTAACTCTGGCAGGCTGGAGTTTCAGGCAGTCTCAGAGTGTTGACATCTCCTTGGACAGTCTTCTCCCTTCTTCATGGGACCAAAGAACATCACTGAGGTCGTATTTTTGTTTCCTTACCCAAACACATTCTTCTCCAAGCACACTCAGCAGATGGTCCAGGGAGGCTTTGAGCTTGGTATATCTCTTCCAGGCCTGTATGTAGGCCAGTATGTCTTTTCATGACTGCTCTATGCAAGGCTGTTTTTCTAACATCGTGAGTCTCAATTACTGGTGGATTTGTCCTCTTGGGACAAGCAGCAATGTCCAGAGATATTTTTGATTGGCATCAGGACTGCCTGAGCCCTACTGACATTGGATGTCTCCAACACTACAATATACCAGACAGTTCCCATTCCACAGACTGTTGGGTTCCAAGGTTAGAAACTCTGGTCTAGAGGGTCCCCTGCTGTGGTCAAGAGGCCTCTTGAGTCTTTGGAGACCCTGAGAGTGAGTAGAATAGAACATGAGTGCAAGAGAAACTAATTTGCTGTTGTTTTTCTTTCTCCAGCTGAGCGCTGTCTGGAAAGCCCACATAGAGCGGCACAAGGCATCAAGAGCCCGTGGGCTGGGCAGCAGGGAGCAGGGCCTGGTGCTGAGGATGGCCAGGCAGCAGGCGCCACCCTGGGTCCACATAGCCCTCATCCTCTTCCTCCTCAGCCTCGGAGGGGCCATTGAGATTCCGATGGATCGTGAGTTCTGTGCCCTCTCTTCCCCTTTTACTCCTGATCTTAGAGAATGGGTGCTGGGGAGAGAGATCAGGGAGGTGAGGGAGGTAGAGAGTAATAGCAGATTCCAGGCTTCAGAGCTGGGTTTTTCTCAAAAGACTTGATGTAGGCTTCTGCTGGGTGTGAGCCTCTTCTTGGGGCTGTGGTTAAGCTGGTTGGTGTCCGTGTTGCCCGGGACCTGCTGAGAGGAATCAAGGATAACCTAGTTTGGGATTCTGAGAGTCACCTGGAGTTGTTCCCTCTACTAATACCCCCACACCCATGGCCTTGACGTACCCTTTCTAAAGGCAGCTTCCTGGACCACATGTGGTGGGCTGTCCTAATTTACCTCTCTAGCTTGATACCCCAGAGCTGATGTCCAGCTGTAATAAGGAAGATGGTGAATAACCTGGTAGAGGATCAGGAAAGGCATTATCTTTGTAAAAGTCACAGCCAAATGAGATGTTAAACCATATTACGTTACCATAGGAGAGCCAGATACAGGTTCTTCCTGTTCCAGAATTCCCTAGGTACTATCAAAAAGGGGGGGGGAGTCATTTCTACCCCTGGTGGTGGAGCCCTATCTGAACCTGGCATGCTAAGCTAATGTCTGGATCTCTAGCTATCGACTCTATTGCTGTATTCAATGAGGGCTGTTGATCAGTGCCTTGTTCCTTGGCCCTGTTTGCAGGCATGTGCCCGTTGCCATAGTTTTGACACTTGTAGTGGATGTCTTTCTTAGCGTCCTCGAACTGAGGTACAGGTATGGCAGCTCTGCCCCCTGTTCTCGGCCTCAAGGAATTCGTGGAGCCCATGTGATCCCAAGACAGACTTGGGCACTCTCCAGTTAACAGATGACTGAAGGAGGTGGAAGATGAAGGTGGCCTCCAAGAAGGCCCCCACAGGGCACTAAAAAAGTCAGACCTCTTCCACTACAGTAACAGCTATCCAAGAGGAGCCTACCCTTCCAGATGACAGAGACCAGTAACAACTATGAACTGATCCCAGAAGCAAGCTGGGCATGCTCCCTGAGTGTGTACACACCAAAGGAGCAGGAGAGGAGAGCTCCAATACAGGCGTTCCCATGGTGACCCTCTAAGGTTGGCTCAAAGAGCAGTCTCATTAACAGCCGGGCAGACAATCTAATAAGCATCGTGATAAGGGCGTGTCCCTGGAGAGGAGGTACAGAGGAAATTGGGTTATCGAGATCTCTCTCGGTGAAGGCTCATTTCTGCTGCTTCTCACCTGCTGTTAGATGCTCAGGGCTGGTAGGGGAGGGGCACCTGCCAAGCAAACACAGAAACAAATGGTATGGACTTCTATATTGAAAATATGGATTTCCAAACTCTATTGGAGATGGAGATGCAACAGGAAGACCACATATTGCCTGAGGCAGAAGACTGAGGGTCCTGACTTTCTCACCACACCCTCCTCATCCCAACTTCCTGGCGGAGACCCATCCTTTTACGATGTATACACACACAGACCAGGCGCTTCCTTTCTTAGGGTCACACCTCTCACAGTGATAAAGTCAGAATGGAGTCTGCATCCTTTGACTCTGCTATGGCACGCTGATCCTGCTTCCTTTTAGTCTTTGGACCTCGGTGGACAGGGACCTCCGTGCTCTGTGGAGCTCACTGCATGTGGTTTTCACAGTGAATCTGGATGCAGGTGCTGCCCTTAGCTGGCATGTTAGGAAGCAGGAAAGGGACAGAGCCAGCACCTGGCAGTAGCCTCCCTGGGAGGAATCTCTCTCCACGTGACTGTAGTTGGTATGGGTTGTCAGCATGGACACCCCATAAAGCACTGCACCTCCCTACCTCCCACACCCCAATGTCTCTTCTGCAGAACTGAACTCAAAACAACACAGCAAAGGCAAGGACTTCCTTGGCTGGTTTCTCCTCAGGCTTAGCCACTACCCTTTCCACATCCTCTGAGCTCTGGGATCAGGACAAGTCGGGTGTTTCTAGTGTACACCCTTTGTTGGTAGGGTGGGGCTGAGGGTATTGGGTTGGAGACTGGTTTGTCATGTGTCTCCTCCATTTGTCCCTTCAGGGCATTCTCTGTGCCTCTAGAGCAGGGACACTGCTTCCACTCTGGGGCTTGGCACAGCAGCTTTCTGGAGCAGCACCCTGGGAGGCTGCACAATCCCTTATTGAAGTGCCCAGCCTCTGGCTCCAACTGCCTTGCCAGCAAAGTCACACGCCACATCCCTTCCATTAGCCCGGAGGAGAACAGCGTGACCTTTGAAAAAAAGTAACGGGTCACCTCATCAGCCAGCGGGGCTTTGCCAAAAAGTGAGTTTTCTGGGAGCTTGTGAGTACTTTCCTTCTCCCTTCCACTCAAGGGAATCAGCATTTCCTCCTAAGAGCCCACAGAAGAGGACAGCAGAAGGGAGAGATGCTTGCCCACCTTATCTAAACGGGGCTATGGGATGTAACACACCCATCCCCCAACTTCCAACCTCCCAGGATGTAGCCCACGAATCAACTATCAGAGCCCAGGAAGAAAAGAGCATAAAGACAGAGCCCTGGAGTCAGGGCAGATGCAGGCTTACCCCAACAGAGATGGATTGGACTGTCCTTTCCTTCTGAAACCAAAAGAGCAAATCATTTTCCACCTGACATCGCCAGACAGCAAGCTCTGAAAGGAAAGGGCATGCAGTGGGGTGACAGAGAAGCACTGTTGTCCTTGTTCTCAGACAGGCTGTCACCGGCGCCACCACAACTTGTCTTGATTCTGTCCCAGCAATAACACCCTTGGGAGCACGGTGGTGACTGAGATGTCATTGTTCCATTAGGCAGGCAGATGCTGAAGAAGCCCTTGTCAGGTAGGCAGCATAAGCTGGGGACAGTAATCAGTCAGGTCTTATCTGACTTGGGAATCTCCACTCAAGGAAGTACCTACAGTCTCCCTTGTCCACACCATCATGGACGGGAGCAGCATGAGGCCTGCACCCAGCTGACTCACTTCTAGGGATGGATTTCGAATGCTCTGCAACAACCTCTGGGGAAGCTAGTACCCATCTGTCTCTGAAGCCAGCATCCACAGGACTGGAGACATGTGACCACCCCTCTGAATTCAAGATGCTCTGATAGGGGACCAGAGCCTGGGAGTGGAGGTCCATGAGGACCAAGAGGCATCACTGCATCCTGAAATGAAGCCAGAGTCCAGCTGGAAGTTAAAAGGAATGTGCTTAAGTGCCAGTCCTGCCTGTCTGGAGACTGGTCCCCTCTCTCCCTTGTCCCCTCCTGTGCCAGCCGCAGGATCTTTCAGTATTTTTTAGAATATCTGTTCTTGGCAGGAAAACCACATGCAGGTGAAGGTGCCAACACAGGGAGCACTTCAGAGCCTGTGTTCAGAGTGGGCGCACCACAGAGCCTGTATTCAGAGCCTTGTTGGCTTTCCTTTAAGGTTTTTCATTCCTTTGTTTCCAGCCCAGGCAGACCTGGACAGGTGACGAGCAGAATGTCCCTTCATTACCCGGAGGGTCACACCACCTAGCTTGTGAAACCTTTCTAAAAGCCATACCACAAAGCCTTTCCTTTGCAGGCAGCCTGTACAGTGGCCTGCTCATTTCTGCCATGCTCTCCCTTATCCATGTTCTTTTCTCTGCTCCTGTGACTCTCTTGGGCCAAGGTGAGCCCTGGCTCCCTGCAAACTGCCCTTTCTGAGCCTGCACCTCTTCCTCCAAATCTCTTCACTCTGGTGGGAAGGCATCAAGCTCTCCAGGACTGCTTTAAAGCACACTACCTCCTGCTTTCCCCAACAGCACTCACTCTGAAAAGGGCAGCCCAAGGTCCCCATGCACCAGAGTGACATGAGGATCTCATGGTGCTCCCTCCTGGTATCATAAGGAAAGATACGAAAGAGTCCTAGAGACATGCTTTTGTCTTTTCTCCACATTTGATCCAAGGCTTGCTTTCCACATGGAAAACCTTGCTACTAACAGCATGGATCATAGGTCTCAGCACCAGCTAGGCATTTGTCAGAATTGTAAGACTTAGAGTAGATGCAGTGCCATTGTTAGAGCACTCGCCTGATGTCGGTAAGGCCCTGGGTTCCATCCCCAGCCTGGACAGAAACAAGATAGAATCCAAGCGCTACAGCAGACCATCTGAGGCAGAGCCTGCATCTTCTCTACCTGATGGTGATTCATCTGCTTGTCAGGGTGTGAGAAGCCTGTACAGGGCTCATGAGATCAGACAGGGCTGGTGAGGATGTGTGCAGCCTGCCTCTTTGACCTGCTTGTAAAAGACACAAGAAGGAACGGTGGGCTTGGCCACATGCCAAGATTCTGTCATTCAGGAACAGGGTTTTTGTAGAACATATTTTTATGTAAGAGGGAAGCAGTGTGGTGACAGGGTGAGGTGCTGTACTCTCAGAGCTTCTATACTTTGGGCCTTTGTCCCATAGAAGTGGTTCAAGTCCTCTTATTCCCCAGCATCTCTATGCTGACCCTATGCACCAAGGCTCCCCCATCCCTCAATGGTGTGAGAGTCCAGGAAGCATCTGAAGAGTCTCTTTCAGACAGTGTTGTCATTTAGGGACATTTGAACTTGCCTGATACCATCTCCCTTTGGCCACTGGTCCTCCCCACTATGTGGATACAATACCTTTTCCATGAAGTATTTGTTTGTTGTGTCTGTTCTCTGGCCTTGCCTGGCCTTTCTGCCAGGCTCTGCATCTGGGAGAAACCCATGCCCAGCACTGTCCCCGTGTTGCCACGGCCCAGTCTTGCATGCTAGAGCAAGACAACACCCGATAGACAGCTGATCAATTGTGTGCAATAACAGTGTTCTCCTTCTCTCCCCCTCCCAATGCTAACCCACTGGAACTAACAGCAAGCATTCAGAATGAGCGTAAGTGCCTGGTGTGCCTCTATGCCCTTGAGACCCTGGGAGGTGGGAGGTTGGGAAGAGGCCAGGGGAGACGGCTAGACTTGAAATCAATGGTCCCTTCGCTGCCTACTAGTGCTGATCCAGCCTAGAGACCTACAGTGAGTGCTTTACCAATGGAAGAGAACTTCACCAGGAAAGTGGGGGGCAGGTAGGTGGTCAAAAGATCTATAGTTGGCAGCTGGGATACTCCTTAGCAACTGCAGCTCCTTCATCTACTGGTGGCTGGCACTGCACCCCTGGGCAGAACACCAGCTTGCTGGTACACAGGGAAGCCCTTGGGAAACTCTAAGGGACTGAAGCCTCTTTTGGCTCTCGTCTCGACAGTCTGGCCATCTGTTGAGACTCGTGGCTCAGAACCATCGCGGCCCTAAGTTCTACAGTCATAGGTGGTTTTGTTCCGTATCCACTCAGCACATTTAGCAGGAACTGTTGTGTCCTGGCCAGTGCGCTGGGCACAGGGATGTGAGCTTTGGTGAAAGAAAGCCTGGTTTTCACTTACTTAGAGGGATGCTGGATCTTCGTAAAGGGGTTTTTATGCTCAGACTCTGTCATCTATCCCTATCCTAAAACCCTGTTTAAGAAATGGCATTTTTAGAATAGAGTACTTCTCATGTTGCCGGCTTGCCCACTTGCTCAGGTCGCTCCTGACGCTCTTGACTTTAGCCGCTCCCTAAGCAAGGTCAGGGCAGGTCTCCACAGTTCTGACTCTTGCCACATGTGTCCTGTTGCAGTGACCCAACCCCCAACTATCACCAAGCAGTCCGTGAAGGACCACATCGTGGACCCACGTGATAACATCCTGATTGAATGTGAAGCTAAAGGCAACCCCGCCCCCAGGTGAGTGGATGGGGGAGGGGCCTGAAAAGCCACCATTGAAAAGAGTCACTTTCCTCATCTCGGTCATACTGAAGACAAGCAACTGTAAAGTTCTGCACAGGGCTGGAGGGATTGCTCAGTGGTTAAGACTGAGTACTATGCTTGGAGAGGACCTGAGTTCAATTCCAATCATCCCTGTCAGGTGACTCACAGGCATCTGTAACTCTAGCTCCAGGAGGCCACTGCATCTGGCCTCCACAGGAACAGGCAGTCACTTGTACATACCCCCAGAGATACCCCAACACACACACACACACACACACACACACACACACACACACAGAGAGAGAGAGAGAGAGAGAGAGAGAGAGAGAGAGAGAGAGAGAGAGAGAGAGAGAGAAGTAAAATGACTCTTCATTAAAATGTCTGGCTCATCCATACAAAGAATATTGACACCCACCAGGTCCCATACAGGAGGGCTCACTTTTGATTAGCAGGTGTGAAGTGGCCATGTGGCTTAAAACAGCTGAGCAGGGGCTGCTATCTCTGTGTGGTTAGTGAGAAAGTTGCTTCAAAGCTCTGAGCCCCCATTTCCTCCTCCAGAGGGGAAACAGGCAAACCAACCACAGAACTGCCCTTGTATTTATGGTTTTGTTTTACTAGTTTCAGTAAATTTATCTCATAAGGAAACCAGGCTTGAAGGTGTTGAATGGCTTGTTTCTGTTAACGTGAAACCCAGGAATCTCAGTGTGTATCCCAGGCTGGCCTGAAACTCATCATTCTCCTGCCTCAGCCTCCCTTCCTTAGTAGGGTTTCAGGTATGTGTCACTAGAGCCAGCTAGATGTTATTTTCTGACTGTTCTGGGTGACCATCATCCACCCCAGTTCAGGTTATGGGAAGTCCCTATTCCTAGCTAACTCAAGGCTTTCATTCTCAACTTATCTTTGCTTGTCTCAGTAGACAGGAAGGAGAAGCCTGTCCTATCCAGACTGGTCTGTGCTGCTACATGGTCTCATTCATTTGCCCTTCTTCCTCTGTGGCAGAGCCAGTGTCTTCCTGAGAAGACACTGCCCTTGTATACAGTGTCTTCCTAACATTTTAAATGCCTACACCACCAGTCACCAGCTTGACTGAACCAGGGGTAGAACAGGGTTTAGACCCACTCCTTGACCACCAAGGCCAGCTCTGTTTCTTCCAACAAGGTGAAGATGTTAAATAATATGTTACGTTCTCAGAGTAACAGAGTGTGTCTCAGACAATGCAGTGGGGACGGTTGGCTCTGGCCCTGGGTTCTGTGAGGCAGTCAAGCAAATGATGAGCTGAGAACAAGATTGGTCTTTTCCACACGGATCCTCTGAGGGGGACAAGGATTCTGAGTGTCCACCATAGTTCCTGCCTCTTGTGTTTCTACCACATCAGCACAGAGAGCCAAGGATGTGTGCTGCTGGCTTCAGCATCAGGCTGAGGGACATGGTGATGGTGATGATGGTGATGGTGATGATGATGATGTCTCTTCCTCCCTCCTCTTCTTCTTCCTCTTTCCCTCATCTTCTTCTTTCCCTCCTCCTCTTCCTCCCCTCTTCCCCTTCCCTCCTCCTGTTCCTCCCCTCTTCCCCTTCCCTCCTCCTCTTCCTCTCTTTTCATATGAAGGGTAGAACTTCGATCCTTGCACATACCAGGCAAAAGCACTCTCCCCTAGGCCTGTAGGAGCATTTTAGGCCCTTTACAGCTCTGTTTCCATAGCCTGCCAGTTCATTCAAAGCTACCCTTTGATTGGTCCCAGGCTGCTATTCCAGGGTTTTCATGAAGCTCTTGTCAAACAAAGAACAGGGCAGCCTGTGCCACTGATGTTGGCTTCAGAGCAAATTATGCTGTTAAGTCATGGCAGAGCAGACATGGCAACCTTGCATTCCTAGGAAGAGACCAAGAATGTCACAAGGTAAACAAAGTCACTAACACTGGGTTTGACTGGTTTGTTTAAGAAACCACTGACTACCCCCGAGTTATGTGCTCACAGAACAGAACCCACCAGAGAAGCTGAGTGCCTACTACCTGTAGCCAGCCTTAGCTAGTGACAGCATCCATAGTATTCATGGTCCCAGTAGTCATGACCTGGGCCTTTGTATTTTCTCAAGCTTATCAGGGGGCTCTGCTCAGCCAGGCCTGGGTCCGTTAACATGGAGGTGGAGTAGAAGTCTGCCATTGAGTGGGGGACTAGGAATTGACCCATTCCAGCCCTTCCTTATGGTTGACCCAGCCCCTGTCATCCACAGTTTTCACTGGACTCGGAACAGCAGATTCTTCAACATTGCCAAGGACCCTCGGGTGTCCATGAGGAGGAGGTCTGGGACCTTGGTGATCGACTTCCGCAGTGGTGGGCGTCCTGAGGAATACGAAGGGGAGTACCAGTGCTTTGCCCGCAACAAATTTGGCACTGCGCTTAGCAACCGCATCCGCCTGCAAGTGTCCAGTGAGTGCCAGGGACAGGGCTGCTGCTGGCTCCCTGGTGGGTGGGAGGCATGCAAGACGCCCTGCTCTCCACGGGTCTCTCCCACCCCTAAAAGAGTCCTAGAAAGAAAACTTCCAGACTAGTCAGTACAACTGACTAGCTGATCTAAGCACTGGAGGAGGGGAGGGGAGAAGACAACTGAAAATGAGAGTCCACCTTCACCACAAGCTTCTCCCTCCTTTCACGTGCCGCTCTGTACGTCTTCTCTCTTGCCTCCCCCCATTCTCCCATCCCCCCTTCTCTTGGGCCTGCCCAGTCCTTGCTGTCAGCTGCATTTCACCCTCTTCTGTTTCTCTTCAGAATCTCCCCTGTGGCCCAAGGAAAACCTAGACCCCGTTGTGGTTCAAGAAGGTGCCCCCTTGACACTGCAGTGCAACCCCCCACCCGGCCTCCCGTCCCCCGTCATCTTCTGGATGAGCAGCTGTAAGTGTGGGAGCCTGGCCTCTCTGAGCACCCAGCTCCGGGGGGGGTGCAGTGGATGGGTTGAATGGAGGGTATGATGGCTAATATTAATTGTGAACTTGTCAGGCTCTTGAATCAATGTGGAGATGAATCTCTGTCTGTGTGACCAGCTACCTCATATGTCTGCCATCATGGCGGACTTCCCCTGGATTTTTAGGCAAAAACCAAATAAGCAACAAAACAAAACAACCATTCCTTAGTTGCCTTGGTTGGCAGAGATGCCGCAGCAGGATGGAAACTCTCAGGAGGACTCACTCTTGAGTCCAGAGGCCAACTTGTGAGAAGCAGATGTGAAGTGACCACGTGGCTCAGACAGCTGTACAGAGAGGTTGACGTTACTGTGTGGTCATGAGCAGGTGGCTTCAGAGCTCTGAGAAGATGGCTCTGTACACTGCCATTGTCCCTCTCTTCCTCCTCACACACGTGGGGAAGGGTGGCTGGCCGTCAACTGGTTGGTTCCAACTCTCTTCTCTCACCTATTACATCACATTTATGGCTGAGTTAAGTCCGTGACACCCCTTGAGTAGCTCTCATGGCCCTCCTCTTCTGTCTGTCCTCACTGACATCTCCCCAGGCCACAATCTCATCCATAGCGTCTCCCTAGATCTTAAGAACGGAATCCGATAGCCTCATTTGCATGTTTTTACTGGCTCCTCTCTTGCTTCAGGACAAGCCCAGACTCCTTTACCTGGGACAGTCACCTTTGTGACCTGCTCCTTTTGCCCCTCCAGCCCTTTCCCTTCACCCTTCAGCTCCAGGAGGGCTTCATATCCTTCCTGCCTTCAGACACACTCCTCCAGCTCCTCCGGCTCCTAAGGACCTTGGAGGTCTATCTTTGTGCTTGACACAGACATGCACATTTCAGGGTTCTCCTCAGGACCCCTAGAGGACAAGTCCCCTCTGCAGTCCCACCCTTCCCCCCGGTTCACACTCCTCTCCACACCACATTACAATGGTTCATCTATTGCCATTCTCTACTGATAGGCTGAGGGTTTGTCTTTCTTTTCCCAACCCCTGGAACATGTGACCTGGCACATAGTAGGCCCTCAGCAGATCTCTGAGGAGCAATTTGAAGAGTGGATCAGCTGTGGTGGGACATCAGTTGCATCACTGACATGAAAAAGAAGCTGTGGGGACAGGAAGTAGATCAGGCGGGAGTGTAGGTCAGCGGACCGACAGCTGACCCGACATCCTCAGCCACACCTGTGTGGGGACATTCACTCTCCACTCTGAAGTTCGCTGTCTCTGAAACTGGAAGCCCTCTTAAAACCGACAGTGTGGACCATCAGTTGCCATACATCTGACAATTATAATTGAAAACGGCATTTCTTTCTCTTAAGGGTAAACAAAATAAAAGTCCGTCTTCTAATTGATGACGGCTAAATTTTGATTAGCTGCAGCAAGGCCAAGTTCAGATACACTTAGCGCACTATTGAAAGCCCTGTGTGCTCTGGCATCGGCTGGGTACTGAGGTATAAAGATGAAAGAGTATCGCTTGTTGCCTACACAGTGCTCCTTATGGAGTGTGTGCACTGGATTCCTGACTCAAGGAGCAGGCAAAGGCTTGTGTTCTCCCTCTGACCTCGAGATCAGTCACGTTGTGGCATGAGCGGGAGTCGGAAAATGGCGGCTACAGAACCTGGGCCATGTGAGCATGTCCATGTGGATTTGAATGCACCCTTGCATGCATTCAGCCCTCCGCATCCCTATGAGGAGGGGGCACACCCTGCTGCAGCATTGGGAGGAGCTGACTAATGATTGGAAGCTCCAGATCCCATGTGGGTCTCCTGAACTGCAGTGACAGTTATCAGGGAATCCGCCTGCTAACCTCCTGTCGCCCCTCTGCTTCTCCACAGCCATGGAGCCCATCCCCCAGGACAAGCGTGTCTCCCAGGGTCATAACGGGGACCTATACTTCTCCAACGTCATGCTGCAGGACATGCAGACCGACTACAGCTGCAATGCACGCTTCCACTTCACCCACACCATTCAGCAGAAGAATCCCTTCACCCTCAAGGTCCTCACCAGTAAGTGGAGGCCATGCTCAGGGCTGAGGTCATAGGACGCAGTCCCTAAGAACACATGTCATTGATGTCAGAGGCTGCTGGCCCAGGATCCTCTCTGGCTCACTGTGCCTGAGCTACCCTGGCTCAGATGCCTTATGCAACATCTGAGGATGCAGAAGCCTTGTGTCAAATGTAGTCCTATGCTAAGCCAGTGTCTGTACTTCAGTAGGAATCAGAGTCACATCCTGAGGCCCAGCCCTATCTTACCTCAACAGGCTTGGGCTCTCTGGGGCCCTCAGTGCTCATTCAAAAGTTCCTGAAGTTAGAGATGACTTTTAGTGACCGGCACATCAGGACTCCCTGGTGTGCACTCAGCTCATGTCTTTCACTTGTAGTCATTGATTGCCTGTGTTTCCAGGAGAAAGCCAGTGCATAAGATAGTAGCATCAGTGGACACACTGAAAAAATTGTGTTCAGTTCTGTAATGTGTATTTGCGGAGCTACATGGACATCCTGTGTCTATAAACTGCAGATTCATTTCACATTGTGGGGTTTAGTTTTATCCCCTTATTGTTTCTGACTAATAAAAAAAATAATTAAAAATTCCCTGACCCACTATAGTAGTGGTGGCTTTCTACAGGACAAGCCAGGCAGAAGCTTCAGCTGTGGGTCCTTCACTTGTTCAGGCTATTGTCTGGGTTTATTTACACCATGGATATGTAACATGGCTTGAAGAGGGCCTTCTGGAGAGCCTCTAATCTGTCTGGCTCATGCTGTGAATGTCATCGTCGCTGTTGTGCTGTGGATGGTGAGGGATGTGAGGACTCCAAGCTAGGGGTACCATAGGTCAAAACAAGGCTGAGCCTCAGCTTCCCAGAGGCCTGCCTCCAGGGGCTCATGCAGCCCTGGGGAGTCCCCTGGGGAAAAGCCTAGATCCCTTGTTCAGCACTGGGAGGCCTCTTTAGTCTACACTGGTGGTGGGCAGGTGCATAGCCTCATCCTCAGGGATGTAATGCCTTCCCATAAGAAACATCATCCTCTAGTTTGCTTCTTGTGGTTTCTTCCTCTTTTGTCATCTTCTTCCTCCTCCTCTTCCTCCTCATCCTCCTCGTTCTCCTCCTCCTCCTCCTCTTCTTCTTCTTCTCCTTCTCCTTCTCCTTTTCCTTCTCCTCCTCCTCCTCCTCTTCCTCCTCCTCTTCCTCCTCCTCCTGATTTTCTTCCTTTCTTCTTTTCTTTCTTCCTCTTCTTTGCTTTCTTTTCTTGCTATTTTTCCCTCTGAACACTTTTGCCCCTCCTCTGATCACCTGCCTCCTTGTCTATGATCTGTCTTTACCAGTGAGTGTTGTCTGCCAAGATGAGACAGACAGCCCAAGGGATTACTCAAAGCCCAGCAAGGAGCCCTGCCAGATGCTGCAGAGTCCCTGGCTCTCTGACTCCTGAACCCATCCCTAGGAGACCCCTGGGAAAGGAAGTTGATTTGCCTGCTGTGCCTCTTCAGTGTACTTCAGGTGACTCTGCCAGCTGGCTGAATGAAGGAGGACAGTGTGGTCTGCCCAGGACCTCTGAGTGGCCTCAGTTAGGACAGGGCCAGCAATGAGGAGGAGCCAGTAGGAGGGACAGTGCTGTCCAGAGAAGGACGATCCTGCACAGCCTTCATGTCCACCTAGAAAGGGTGATGCCGGAAGTCAGTCTGCTGCTGCAGGGCATGAGCCAGGTGCCATGCAGTTCTGGGCAGAGCCTGGGAGCATATGCAGGTTAAATGACACTTAGATATGAAACTTTCCAGAAGCATTCTTTTCTCTAGAGGAAGTCAGTAAGGGATACTTGTCTCTGCTTGACTTCAAGTCGCCTGTCCCATTGGAAACTCTCTCCTCCAAATGACAAGAACCCTTCTTGGTAACCTGAACAGAATGCTACCAGCTTCCTGGAGTCCTCCCAAGAGCAGCTCTGGCTGGAAACAAGTTCTGAGCATCCGAGCCAGCCTAGAATTGGGCACAGTTTCTTAAAATAGCACAGTTGAGCTCTGTTGACTTTCCTGTCTAGAAAGGGCATAGGCTTTCTTTACCTCCTTCAGAACCTGGCCTGGGTGGGAAGCCAAGCTGTCTGCCTGTAGTCTGCCTTTGGGAACAAAAGTGGTCTTATTACACTATTTTTATTAATTGCATCAAAGGAAGAGGAGAAAGATATACACATATATAGATATGTATAGATGTATATGTCAAAATACCAGACAGCCTAGACGTTATTTTTAATCTGTTTTAGAATGAAGTATAAGGTAACCAGGTTGAATCAGACTGACAAAGACTGTCATGTGACTTTGTCCATGTGACAGGCATAAGGGCTCTTATTGCTACAGTAGGAGGCATCCTGGTGAGAGAGGAGGGTGTCTGCCGAGGCGGACAGTGGAGTACACACTACACTTCCTGCCTGTGTTTAAATGGTATCCCTCAAGGACAGAGTCTGCCTCAATCTCTTACACATGCTCCCACGGTTGTAGCAAGCTTGGCATGTTGCTCCTCCCCGGAAGAGAGAGAGGCTGTGTTATATCTGGGAGTATGGGAGTGAAAGAGAAGGAGCGCCTGTTAGCTGAACCTGCCACTATCCGCCTCCAGCCCCCCCCCCCAAGAGGAAAAAGAGAACCTTCTCTCCCAAGCACTGCCTCAGTCCAAATACCTGGTACCACTGACCTCTTCGTTCCACTATGGAGCAGTTCCCACCTTCATTCATCCAAACTGACTTCCAGAGCAGCCAGGTCTTTCTCAACAGCCACATTATCAGAAGTGGTTCTGATATGAAAATCCTCCCATCGCTGATTGTAAAGCAGACTAGGGGTGAAATTTAATGCCAGGCCCAGGAAAGAACTTGCATGCCCTCTTACAATTGCTTGAGATGGGATTTGATCTGCCTTTAAATATCCAAATGTTCTAACACAGCCTCTGGCCTCCCCTAGGAAGTTGGACTGTGTCCTGGCTTCTCAGGCTGTCTGCTTGGCTTCTAGTCAGTCAGCTGCACACTCCCTCCCCTGTGGGTACTGTCAGAACTTGAACCCTCGAACGGGGTGGGTAGAGAGTAAAACAGCTACCTAAGGACAGACTTATGTTTATGTGTCCTGTTCTAAAATGTCTTCATTGAAGATTGAAGGACCTCTCTTTAGTCACTTACATTAGAATGACAGCCACTGATACTCCTTTTTAAAGAAAGTTCCTGCCTCTGTGTTTTCCAGAGAGCTCTGGGTCTCAGACAGAGCATGGATCGGCTCAGCTTGCTGTCCTGACCTAAACTTTCCTTCAGGAACCTCCACCAGGGTCTCCTACCAGAGCTCTGTTAGGGTCTACAGTGATGGCCACCTGGTCGCACACATGCTCAGACATACGAGCGCGCATGGACGTAGGAGGGCATGTACACACACGCACGCACGCATGCACACCGACCCCCATGTAGTCTAGCTGCTGCCAGGCAGGCTTTGCTGCTCTGCAGGTCTCATTAACACTCGTTTTTCTCTAGCCAGTCTCACGTGGAGTCCTGGGGCCCTGGGGAGACGCTGGTTCAAAGCCAGCTACAAGATGCTTCAAGACACTAATTCTTACCTCATTTGTTCAAAATATAGATGGACCAAGCCAAGTTCAAGCCTAATATCTTTACTTTCAAAATAATCTCGTTTTATTATTGCTTTCTTTTGCAGGACTTAACCACTTTGTTTTCTTTGAGCTCCTTTGCGTTGATTGTTCACTGCCAAGTGCGTCCCTTTTCCAGCTGTGTCGTTTTCTTTTGCAAACCCCACTGGTGCTCTCCTCAGTTGTGATGTGGCTTTGCATTTCTGTTCTCTCCCTCCTCGTGTTCGTGCCCACACCTGCTCCGTCCTCCCTGTTTGCTCACCCTCTTTTGTTTATTGCAGACAACCCTTATAATGACTCGTCCTTAAGAAATCACCCTGACATATATAGTGGTGAGTCCGAGGAGTAACTTCTCCTGTCCTAATCCACTTTGGCTAACTTGACTGATACCATGACATTAACTCCTGCTGGGTGGCAGAGTGGACAGCTGGCCAGGCCAGGTGCCAAAGGGGTCACCTCAGGACACTGTCCACCTGGAGCAAGGTGGTCAGTGGGAGTCTGAGGTGGGCTCCCACCGAAAGGATTTCCTCCAGTGTGCAAGTCTCCATTTGCTGAATTCTCAGAAGGCGGCTTCAAGCAAGGGAGATCTCCATGAAGGACTCAGCGGAGACTTAAGGATCAGCGACAGATGGATGGAAAGTGGACATTTGCATCACCGTGTCCAACATATCTGAAAAACAACTTGAGAGACGAGAGATTGTGTCAGCTTACAGTTCAGAACATTTTGGTCCATCATAGCAGGACACAGGCACACGGTCACTATTAGCAGGAGTTTATTGAGAGACTGTTCACGTCACAGCAGACTAGGAAGCAGAAAGCAAGGCAGGAACCGAGGGTCAGATGCCCTTCAAATACCAACCTCTGGTTATCTACCTTTACCGCAGACCACACTTCTTGAACATCCCACCCACCACTACCTCAGCACCATAAGCTGAGGACCAACCATGAGCCAGGGCAGGGGTACGTTTCAGATTTAACTGTCACAGAGGCTATTTGAGAATAGTTGAGAGTCCACCGTCAGGAAGAAACAGGAAATCCGGTTTCTATTTGGTAGTATAAAGAGCACAGCCAGCTTTTGTTAACTCTTCAGTGTCTGGGTATGAATTGCCTGCTTTAAAGCCTCATTTTGTTTTCCCCTGAGAGTACTTTGTCACAGGCAGGTCCCAGAGCTCTTTGAAAGCTGGAGAGACAGCTCAGCAGTTAAGAGCACTGACTGCTCTTGCAGAGGGCCCAGGTTTAATTTCTAGCACTCAAATGGTGACTTAGACCCACTTGTAACCCAGTTTCATGGAATCCAACACCGTCCCCTGGCCTCTGCAGGAATCAGGCATGCACATGGTGCACAGACATGCATGCTGGCAAAATATGCATATGCATAAGATAAAAGTAAATAATTTTTTTTTAAAAAAAGAGGTTTCTCTAGAAAATGATATTAAGAATCCAGGCCAGAGTTCTCTCTCCAAGTGAGTACATGAAGTTTTCCAGCCAAGTCCCAGACCTTTGACCTTTGCTCCCTCTGGCTGCACATACAAGTCTAGTGCCCACCACCCACAAGTCGTGGAATGAGCACAGTGAGTTATAGTTCTAACAAACCACAGCTGCCTGCTAGGTCTGCTTAATGGGGTAACTGGCTATTTGCACACCTGAGTCTCCCCTCACTGTGGCTTAAGAATGCCTTGTGTTCCTTGAGCAGCCATTAGGCTCAGCATTTGCTAGATTTGACAAAGCAGCTGGTCCCATAATCAATTATGCTTCTGAGCTGAGTTCAGGTCCCCAAGGGGATCCTTGGGAGCTCAGAGAGGTAGGAATGTCTTTACTGAGGTTGCTAACATAAGCAATGATCAGAGACTGGAGTGGAGGATGGGCTGAGAAGTGAGAGCCAGGGGAAAGAGAGGTTCCAACTTGGCACCAAACAGCAAGAACCACGCTGAGACGTACTGCACACGGAAGTGGGCAGCCTTTGTTGGATTCTGGGGATTGTTTGTTTTCAAGGTAATGGAGCCAACCACCACTGTGTCAAAGGCACTGCTGTGGAATGTGCCTTTTTCTAAATTGAACCCCAAATATCTATTGTAGAAAGTGCTCTAACATCCCAAGCCCTTAGAGGTTGCCTGGCTCAAGTTCTTTGCTTTGTATAAGGCAGGGAAATGTAAAGTTGTTTATCCATGGAAGATGGCTGAGTGATTTCAGCCTTATAACCCAGCTTTTCTCCAGTGGTCAGCATTTTTTAGAAGAGAGTGAGATTTGAGAATCACTCAGGACTGTGAAACCAACAGAGCTCACGTGAGACGGAGCCCTGGTCCTTGGTCTCCACCTGGATGGGGGTTGGCGTAGCCTGGAGCTGCTGGAAAGGATGTAAAGTTAAGAGAAGCACATATTTAACAAAGGACAGCCAAGCTGATGGCTTTAGAAAGAAAGAAAAAACAAGAATAAGGAAGTTCTTCCTGGGTACACAGAGCTCCTAGCCAAGGAACATCATCAGTGACAAATGTCTGGTACATTACCTCTCTTTGGCTCAAAATATGATATGTTCCTTTTCTAGAAGTAGGGCCACTCTGTTCTAATGATCTGCACAGAGAGTTGATATCCTCTGGACGTGGGCCAGAAGCCACCTCCCCTCTGATTGGCAGAGAAAGGCACTAGGGTTTCATTCTGTCCAGAAAGCAGGTGTTTTATAGTGTGTACCTGGAGCTGCACTGCCTCCAGTCAAATGCATTCTCCAGAACATACCACCAGGTGATGCTAGGCAAGCCAGTTAATGCTTCAGAACTCTGATTCCCTCATCTGTCAAATGAGTGAATTACTAGCCTCAAAGATGGCCCTAAGGGTTAAAGAGGATCATGACCCGTAGGTGCTAAGCTGCAGTACACATTGACAATGTTAATATATAACCCACTGTTGAATTTAAAGGGAGAAGTTTTACGTGGACTGGATTGTATATAGGCCATCTGTTTCTAAATTAAGGGAGATGCGGAGACTTTGAAGACAAGCCCGGGAGAGAAAAACAGGCACTTACAGGAGAACTACTCCACAGGGAGAGACACTAGCGTACACTAGAGAAATGAAAGCCGCCCAGTTTTTGAGCTCTGCTAAGAACTGGGTAAGGAGAGAGGCGGCAACTATTGCATGCAGGATTCAGGTTAATTTTACAGAAGTTTCCTAACAGCAAGACACACCAAATGTTTCTAGACCAGAGCCCCCCACCCCCACCCCGCCACACACACACACACCTATTCCATACAGTTTGCTCAGCCATTCCTGGGGCCAGAAAGAGGGATGGGGTGCCAGGAGGCCTGCTTCACATGTCTCTGGTTCTCAGTTCTCAGAATTGAAGGCACCAAAGAAAACTGGATGTAGGGTCCAGGTGCCTTAGAAAGCTGCGTAGAAAGCTGGGGGCAAAGGTCCCTAGAGGCATCTGAGGTCTTGAACCATGTTCTGCTGGTATGTTCTACTGAGTGACGGGAACAGCTAAGTCTGTCAGCACTTTTGACCTTTGTCACTACAAGATAGCCAGAAACTATATCTCATTTGACCCTTTAAAGCCAATTTGATTAAAGTGGGGTCATGACCTGATGTCCCCTGACTGACCATCTGGCTCTGGGGATCCATGAGTCCTCTCTCCATGTTCCATAGCCTCCAAGAGTCACTCTTGGGCAGCTTTTCTTGAATGTATGCAGGTTTGAGCTTGGCATCTATATCATGGGGTTGTTTGTTTTGTTTTGTTTTGTTTTGTTTTGTTTTGTTTTGTTTTTTGGTATCAGGGTAGAACCAACCTGAACCGGAATTCGGCAGAGCATCCCTGTCTCCAAAGTGAAAAGAGCTGTTTTAGCTAAAGAGACAGCTTTCAACACATAGACCCTCATGCAATCATTACCTTCACCTTGGTAGTTACTGGTTCCTGTGTCTCCTCCAAGGAGAGGAACCAGGCACTCTCCCTTCAGAACAGAGGCTCCCAAGTCACCAGCCAGATCCTTAAGTTTTTGTGGTTCCCTTCTGCACAGCTGATGTTTTACATAACCTCCCTTCAGCTCGAGCCTTCTTGTTGCTCTGTAAAGCCACTAGTCACCATGGTCCCCCTGCAAGATTTCCATATCCCTAAGAATCCAGTCGAGATGCTCTGGACCTCTTCATTCCCTCCCAGCTTCTTGATGCTGAGCTTATCAGTTGCCTCCGAGGAAAGCTGGGATCTTAGATGCTGAGAATAGTAAACCAGGCCAGAGCAGTTCACAGAGGACACAACGCCCTTCTCCTTCACCTCTTGGCCTTGGATTTTGAGTTTCTTTGACTGGAGTTACTAGAAACATTCTGAAACTACCTGTGAAAAACGGGGACAAAGTAACATCTGTAGCTTCAGACTGAGAGGCAACCATGGCAACACAGTTTCGAATCCAAAACAGCTAACTTGTGAGCTTGAGCAAGTCTGTTAACTTCATAGAAACTTGGTTTCCTTTGCTAAAAACACACAAGTGGTAACATTTATTGTGAAGATTAAACATGCTGACCCTGCAGACCAACCAGTCACAGCACTTGGCCCTTATTAAATACTTACTGGGCAGTGATGGCTTCCTCTGACTTTCAGGGTAGTCTTTCATTCCCTTTGAACCGGGCTTGCTTCTCAGTCTCTGCTTCCTCCCTACGATACTTCTGTGTGTTGGTAGCCCACACCCTGTCCTGAGTGGTGCTGCTGTATGTAGCTTTTCTCTGGTCACACTCCTATGTGTCATGATGCCCAGAGCAGGGCTCTACGCTAATAATCTTCCTGCTCCCCATCCTTACTGCTTCCCTGACACTTGGGGTTCGTGCTGCCTGCTGTGGGATGACTTAAGTGTCTAGAGGGTCACAGACTGGCTCCTGTAGACTTTTCTTGTGTGGAATGAGTGTGGTGACTGAGATGTGCTCTTTTCCATGTTATTATGGGGTTCACAACTCTGGACAGACTCAACCACTTGATGTGAACCTTCTGCTCTGGTTTCTCTCTGTCCATTGGTGCCCATGACTGTGAGTTTTTTGTTTTTGTTTGTTTGTTTGTCTTTGTGACTGTGTGATGGAAGGAAGCTGCTGCTTCCTGGTTACTGAGTGTGGATGCTGCTAGGTCTGCAGGTATAGACAGTAACCGACTAACCACTTAATGGATTAATCCTGAAGTTGCCGCTGTTCTATGTGTATGCTGGTGTGATAAGTGAGACCGTGTGGGGGTAAACTCTTGCCTTCTTTTTTGTTTCTTTTTCTCTCTTTAACTTGTCAGCTTCACAAATATCTCCTGAACACGTGCCATATGCCGTCCGTTCTATTGTGCAGGAGCACAAATACCTCAGTGTGTGTTTTAACGTCTCTTCCCTTGACAAAAGATAAAAGATAAATTCTCTGAGATGTTTCCCAATGGCTAATGAAGAGAAACTGGGCGTCCTCAGGACAGGAGCCTCCCTGACTCATCCAGATACCTGCAGGGGCAGCCAGCTTCCATGGGAAGCACAAGATACTGAGCTTGGATGCCCACCAGCCAGTCTTCACCCCATCAGCAGCAGTTAAACCCAGAGGGATGCCCTTGTTCCCACTCCAGGCATCCCCAAGGGCTCCTAGCTCCTAGCAGCTCTGCCTCCCCTCCTTCCCTCTTGCCTGGCTGAGCCTACGACCCATGGTGTCTCAGGCTTATATTCCTCTTTCAGTCTTCATGTGTTTAAGGTAGTAATTCCTCCTCCAGTGTCCTGTTTGACTTGGGATTTCTGGTTGAACATTTTTTTTTATTTTTTATTTTACCTATTTCCATGGAGTTCTACAAAGAGTATAGGAAGCAAGTAAGGCTTAGGTCCACTCTCCATGGATGCACCCTGATTGGCATGTCCCCTTCCATGGGGAACAGCGTCAGTGTGTAGACCACCCAGCCTCTAAAGCCTGTGTGGAAGATTTCTGCCTATCTCATGGCTGCTCCAGCCTAGCTGAACTATTGGTCACCTCCCCCCCATCCTGGCTACCGTTTACCCTACTTTCACCCACCCCATCTCTCATGCAGTCAAGAGTGAGGAGGCAGAGTGGGCTTGGCCCCAGACAACTTTCCAGTCATCTCTCCTCGTTCATACTTTGTGTCTTTGCTAAGCCATTAATAATTCTCTGTTTATCTGGGGTCTTGCTGCTTCATCCCAGCTCCTTATCAGAGTCCCAGAGAGCAGGTGGCTTGTCTTATGTCCCCAACCTATGGCTTCTTTTTTTTCCATGTCCCTGTCTTGGGGAGGAATAGACCAATGCTGAGATGACCTGGCCTGGGGGCCCCACCATCCCAACACAGATGCCAGATATGGACCGCTCAATGCTCCACAGCCCCTCCCTTCCCAGAGGAAGGAAAGAGCTTCTGGGCTCCTCTCAACAGAACCTGGAACTGGTTACATACATGGGCTGCTGGAGCAGAGGACCCCCAAGCTTCTAAACACATCTTTTAAAGACACCCAGATCTTGAGGGTGGCTTGGGCTGGAAGGGCCCAACAGTAGGGCGTGATGACATTTCTTTCTAACCCAATAGTGTTGACACACCTGGGCAGGAGGCTCACAGAAGTTTGTTCTGTCCTGTTTCAGCCCGAGGAGTTGCAGAAAGAACGCCTAGCTTCATGTATCCCCAGGGCACCTCAAGCAGTCAGATGGTACTACGTGGCATGGACCTGCTGCTGGAGTGCATTGCTTCTGGAGTGTACGTACGGTCTGCACCATCTTCTAGCCCTGTTCCTAAAGGATGAGTGGGCATCAAGCCACACATTTGGAGGCAGAAAAAGTATACAGGGAAAGGGAAAGCAAGCAGGCCCACGAGCAGAACACTGTATGTCTATCATCTGCATCCTACTATGGCTGTCTCTGCTTTGGGAAAAGAGAAAAGGCAACGGCTGGGCATGCTGCAGATGCGTTAAACCAAAAGGCGTCTTAGCTCTGCCTTCCTGTGGCCAGACAGCCTCCTCTGAATAGAAAAGCCCAGGTTTTAGAGGGTATACACTTCCCACCTGGGCCCAAGTCCACTTTTAGGATGTCCTGGTGTCAGGCTCTTTAGAAGACACATTCAGTAATGGGCCCTTTGTTTTCTGCTTGATCCCTGTACTAGCCCAACACCAGACATTGCATGGTACAAGAAAGGTGGGGACCTCCCATCCAACAAGGCCAAGTTCGAGAACTTTAACAAGGCTCTGCGCATCACCAATGTCTCTGAAGAGGACTCTGGGGAGTATTTCTGCCTGGCCTCCAACAAGATGGGCAGCATCCGGCACACGATCTCGGTGAGAGTAAAGGGTACGTTGTGTGTATTTCTCATTATGATTAAGTTGCCAGCCCTGAACACAAATGTCATGACACCGTTCCTGCTGTGGCCAGGAGGCAGAGGGAGTGGGGAGCTTCCAGTGTCCTGGCTAATGGCAACGGTGGGCTGCCATGGTGGTATCACTCCTGGGTTATAACTACAGGCGTTCATGGGCATGGATACTGAGGGAAGGAAATTGACCTTGGTGTTTGCCCAGCTCTGGGCACTCTCTGCAAGTGAGATCCCTCACAGAGCCTTTCCTTTCATTTTGCATTCCCATCTGTGGTGTGTCGTCTTAGCCTGTGCTGTCTGTGTTGTATGCATGGCACTATGCTTCTTCTTAAGGATGGGAATCATCATGGACCAAACCATTTTTAAGCCACTTCCCTCCCCTCAAAGCAGATACAGCTCACCTGAGCTGTCTCAACCTCAGAGCTCCTGTCCTTGTGGGTCCCTGTTAGATGATGGGCTGTGTGAGTCATTACTCAACCCAGGCAACATTGCAGACCGGGAGGTCGAGGGCTGAGGCTGAGTACAATCTTCTCAGCATACAGTTGGCTGGTTACATGACCTTGTCCTCAGCACTATACACACACAAGGGTGTTCTCATTCTTTTTGGTGGGTAACAAGAATTTGGAAGCCATAATCTAGAAGTTTCTTTTTCTCAGAAAAAATCCACTTGTTCACAAGAAATTGTTCAAATAATGGGAAGGCGTGAACAGCCAAGAACGACTCTGACCAGAGTTCAGTGCCTAAAAGAAAACAATTTAGGACTTTCCATTCTTATAACAACAGAATCCCAAAGGGTATGACCAAGCGCATCGTCAATGTCCTTGACCTCTCAGAGCCTCAGCAACTCAGTCCCTTGACAACTCAGCTGTAGTAGGTCTGGATGATCCTCAGCATCCGTGCATTGTAAACGCCCTTTGGAGAATCCTAACAAGCAGAGTCTGTTCTGTGGGCCCAGCTAACCAGCCACCTGGAGGCTGGGCTGAGCCATCATCCTGAGGGGGAACGATCGGGGCTGGGACTTAGGGGTTACCCACACACAGGAGCCCACCTGGCTTCTCGTGCCTGGCCTGTGCCATCTACCTCTGCCTGCCTTGTCTTTCAGCTGCTCCATACTGGCTGGATGAGCCCAAGAACCTGATCCTGGCTCCTGGTGAAGATGGGAGGCTGGTATGCCGAGCCAATGGGAACCCGAAGCCGACTGTGCAGTGGATGGTGAATGGAGAACCTTTGCAGTGTGAGTCGAGCTGCTCCATCTTTCCCTCCCACCTCAGAGGCTCTGTTGGTGAGCCAGATGTCCCTAAAGTGAAGGAGATGAACGGCTCATTGGCACTGCTTCCAGCAACCTTCCTCTGCAGGCATCTCAGAAGCAGAAAGCCTTCCTTATTTTTCTGGTGAAACAGGAGGCTAAGCAGCCCAGAACCTGTGGTTCTGTTCCTGTGTTTAGAGATCTGTGCTTCTTTGTGGTTTTCTTAACCTTTGCTTTCTGCATAACTCTAGAGCCCAGTTTAGAATCTGAACACTGAAGCCTCAACTCAGGTTTGGACTCTGAGTGGTAGGTGAGGTTTAGAATGTTATTAAGTTATGTTGTTAACCATTGATGGATCTAAGTCTCTCTAACAAAGGCCACCTAAAAGGTGGAGTTATGTGACCATGAGGAAGACTATGGCTGAATGGAAAGAAAAACAAAACTTAAGTATTTGGGGGAAACCGGTCCTGTCCAGATGGATTGAGTAGGCATCCCGGGATCCCTTTGAGCTGATGATGTTGGTCTGGTTTTTACATTCTGTTCTGTGTAGTCGCTTTACTTTTTAAATGTCTAGTCATTCACTTCTTTAAGGGTTGGGGAAGTGTAAACAGAGATATCAACTAGTGGAACTCAGAGGAGGAAGTGTGGCCAAGTGTGGCCAAGTGTGTACAGCAGCTCAGCCCAGATGGCCAAGTGTATATAACACACTTCTATACCTTCCTAATACTACAGTTCTTCATGTTGTGTGACCCCCCCGCCATAAAATTATTTTCTTATTACCTCATAACTGTAGTTTTGCTACTGTTATGAATCATAACATGAATATCTGATATGCAGAATATCTGATATGTGACCCCTTCAGACCCACAGGTTGAGAAACACTGGTGTATAGAGTAAGATAGTCTCACCCTTGGGGGTTAGCAACTGATCTTATCAACTCAGAATAGTTGTGACGTTTTAAAAGTCCTGAGCCTGAGGTCAGAACGCCTCTCTGCTCCGTCTGACATCCTGACATACACAACCATGTCCACAGCAGGCAGGCTGACATTGGGAGACATGGAAAGAACATGGCAGGGCTTCCTGTCTCAAGGTGCCGTGCCTCTGTCCCCCACTCAGTGTCCTTGGGAGACACTTCCATCGAGAACCTTTTCCACCCCAGAGTACACAAACTGTAGAGCCCAGAGGAGTGAAAGAACACAGCCCACAGACCACAAAGCTAAGTGTGGCCAACAGAGGCCCGTGGTGCATGGAGAAGGGAGCCACTGAGTGAAGAGAACATTTCAGGCATGCTCCCGCCATAACAAGCTCTACACTCAAGAGTCCAGGGTCCCCTGCAGCCAATCCCCAAATCTAAATCCACTAAATCTGGTGGGTTTCAGCCTTCAAAGCTCCAGGAAGAAATTGCTCTAACTTCTTTGTTCCCAGAACCCCCACCCTCTGAATTTCAGTTTTTCTTTTTTTTACTGCATGTTTAGGGTCTTTTTACTTCAGCTTATTTTAAAAGCTTTTTTGCCTTAATATTGTATTCTTCTCACACTTATCTATTTGTGCATAGGCATTTTTCATTGTTATGTGTTTCTTTTTTAGCCTCCTGTGTTTCTTATTTTTCTTTTCTTATTACACATTTACTATCTTTTATCTTAGCTTTCAAATAAAGGCGCTCTGTGTGTGTGTGTGTGTGTGTGTGTGTGTGTGTGTGTGTGTGTGTTCAGGCTCACACATGTGCCCACAGGTAAATGCCAGAGGACAACTTTAGTTGTTATTCATCAAGAGCTGTTACCTTGGTTTTAGAGACAAGATCTCTGACTAGCCTAGAGTTTGCCAAGTAGGCTAGACTGGATGGCCCGGGAACCCCAGATGTCTCTGCCTCCCCAGTGCTGGGATTAGAACATGTGTCACTAGTCTGGCTTTTTTTTTTTAAATATGGACTCTGAGATCAAACCAGGCCCTGTGCTTTTGCAGCAAGCAATTTGCTAAGCAGGCAATGACCCCAGCCTGGAACAGTGCTTCGAATTCTGCTTTATTCCCTCTCTTATGTTCATTTCACCTTCCCTACAGACTTCCCCTGGAGATCTTGTATCTGTGTATTGTGTTCGTTCCCCTCCATCTTCTTGATGTTGTGCTAGGCATGCCTCTTCGTTGTCTTTCCTTCTATCTAACCTTGATTCTGTGTATTTTCTCCTTCTTTACCTCATCCATTGACTATTTTTGTATATACTCTAAATAATTTTCAACTTCATAGCACATACACTTTTACCATTTTCTGTTCTACAGCCATTCATGATGCATCCATGGGCTTTATCCAATATTAAGTGTATTTCTATGCCAAGTATGGCTTGGTGTGGTTGCTGTCTCAGCAATTTGCTGTGCACTCTCTGAATAGTACTGGGAATTGGCCCCTTAAAAGTTCAATAAGATGATACACAAATGAACCTGGAGGAGCTATCAAAGCCAATGAATGTGTACGTCATAGCTCAGACACACAAGAAACATAAACAAATATATCAGCACATCTCTGGCAAAGGAGCATGGTTCCGCAGATTCTGAACTCAAAGAGGTGAAATTAGCAAATTACAGATGAAAGATTCAAATGTTTGCATGTAAAATGATCCATGACCTCAAAGAGGATGGAAACACGCAGACAAATAAAGTGAAGTGATCAGTTCAGGAGCAAGAGATGAAAGCCCATGATATAGACAAAGAAGTCAGAAGAAGAGCACAGGAAAAAGTCAGCAACAGGGATCCACAAGAAAATTGAGATTGGTTTTTAGTTTGGGGTTGGTTTTTTTTTTTTTTTAATCAAATAGAAATGTTGAAATGAAAAGCTCAATGAATCAAGTAAAATAACACAATGGAAACCATCAATAGATACATCATGAAGAAGAAAGATTATCAGAAATAGAAGGAAAGGCCAAAGAAGCAATCATCACTAAATTTAAAAAGCATCACTAACATCACTAAGATTTTTTTATAACTAATAATATAACTTCCAAAAATCCAGAGATACAATCAAGATATAAACCTAAAGACCCATGAAGCAATAGAAAGAGCTGAGATAGAAACTAAAAGTATAGAAAATCTATTCAATGAAATTATAGCAGAAAACTTCCCAAAATCTAACTGTACATATAGACATCTAAGCACTGTCTTAGTCGGGGTCTCTACTGCTGTGGTAAAACACCATGACCAAAGCAACTTGGTCAGGAAAGAGTTTACCTGGCTTATATTTTTACATCATCCTTTGTTTATCATCAAAGGAAGTCGGGACAGGAACTAAAACATGGCAGGGACCTAGAGGCAAAAACTGATTCAGAGACCATGAGGGGGTGCTGCTTACTAGCTTGCTCCCCATGTTTTGTTCATCCATGCTTTCTTATAGAACAGAAAACCACTTGCCCAAGAGTGGCACCATCATAGTGGGCTGGCCCTCCTACACCAATAACTAGTTAGGAAAATGTCCTATAAGCTTGCTTACAGCCCAGTCTTATGGAGGCATTTTCTCATTTGAGACTCCTTCCTCTTCGGTGACTCTAGCTTGTGTCAAGTCTCCATAAACGAGTCAGCACAAACAGAAAAGACATTTAGAATTCCAAATAGCCATGACCAGAGATTGATAACACAACATAGGCAAGATGCCCAAAGTATCAAACAAATAATAGCCAAACTATAAGAGAAACATATCAACTCACAAAGGCATCAGAATAACATCAGACCTCAATACGAACCCCCTATCTGACCAAGAAAGCATGGGTTTTTTTCAATGACTGCTTCAGTCATTGAAAGTAAAGTAACTATCAACCAAAATTGTTATATCCATCAAAATTATCTTTTAAAATTCATGTAGAGGAGCTGGAGATATGGCTCAGCCTGACAACCTGAATTTGGTCTCACAGGGTAGAAGGAGAGTACCGATTCCTATACATTTCCCTCTGACTTCCAGATATACATATGACACATGTATACCATGCCACATTTGCTAAATAAGTATTTACAAAGTAAATAAAGTCATGGAGAGATAAGGACATTTTAAGACAAACACAAATTGAAGCAATTCTTGACTACCAACCCACTCTGCAGAAATGCTAAAGAAATCCTAAACACAAAGAGGAATACAGTCTCAGCCAAGAGAACCCAGCAGAGAGTGTAACTTTTTTTGTTTAGAATAGATGAATAAGAAAAACTAAGAAGGCTCTATCCTGTCCAGCATAGTCAACTAGCAAACCCCTAATACAAAAGGTGAAGGATGCCACTACATATTTAGGAAACACTCCATCAAGAGGAGAGAATGATTGTGAATATATATGCATTGAATGCTGGATCTTCCCATTTCATAGAACAAGCACTCTGTAAATGTGCATGAAAGGACAGATGGTTCCTGATACAATAGTGGTGAGTGACCATAATATCCCATCTTATCAATAGATAGGCCATCTAGATGTATAGTCAGTAAAGAAACTTCAGAGTTAACCCACAGCTAAGATCAAATGGACTTGTCTGCCATTTACAGGAAAATCCACTCAACAGCTGTAAAATAGATGTTTGTCTCTAATCCATGAAGCTTCCACTAAAATAGATCACATTTATGCCATAAACAAGGTTTAACAATGCAGAAGAATTGAAATAACTTCTTGTATCTATTCAGGATGCAGTGAATTTTGACTGGAACCCAACAAGGAGAAAAAACCACAGAAGTTCACAAATGCTCTCTTGAATGAGCAGTGGGCCATTGCCAAAATCTGTGAGGAAAACTTGAAAGATTCAAGTGAAAACTAGAAGCTCCACTTGTCAGAACCTTTGGGATCTAACAAAGGCCGTTCTCAGAGAAACATTCATAGCTTCAAGGTTGCATACTGAAAAATTGCATATAAATAACTCAAGAATGAACCTCAAGGCCTCAGGAAAACAAGAACGATCCAAACCCCAAAGCGGTAGATGGAAAAGCAATAACAAAAATCAGAGAAGAAATTAATGAAATGGAAAGAAAAGGAACTGTACTAAGTCTTAATGAAACTGAGTGTGGTTCTTGAAAAATAAATGAAATTGATAAATTCTTATCAATGAACCAAAAGAAAGAGAGGATTCCAAAATTAATAAAGTTAGACATAAAAGGAGGACATCAGGACAGATTTCAATGAAATCTAGAGAATATTTAGGACATAGTTTAGGGAAACATATAATTTGAAAAGCCTAGAAGAAATAGGTAGGATCTAGATGCCTATCACCTACCAAAATTAAATCAAGAATGTATGAGCAACTTAAACAGATCCCAAAGAAGTAATAAATTGAAAACCTGACCAAGGCAGGATTCGCTGCTGAATTCAACAGACCTGTAAGGAAATACTAACACCAGCACTTCTCAATTGTTCATGAAGTAAAAAAAGAAGGAATGTTAACAGACTTGTGAAAAAGCCTGTATTGCTCTAACCTCAAACTTGACAAGGACACACACACAAACTATAAAGCTGGACATGATGAACCACTCAAGAGGCTAAGCCAGGAGACTGGAAACAAGGGAAGAGGTGTCAGGGGGGATGGGAGTATGACTAAAGTACATTGGTATATATGTATGAGACTATAATCCCATAACTTTTGTATGCTAAATAGAAATATCATTTTAAAAATAGTCGAGGAAAGGAACAGGTGGAGAAGCAGAGAAGACAGGCAAAGCAGGGAGGCAGCTTGCTGGGTACTGGCTTTGCATCCTCACAAACACAATAGGGGAGGAAACCAAGCTCTGAATTGCAGGAGGCCACAGGGGCGGTAAGCAGGCTAGCTATAGACTGCATTGGACTTCAGTGGGCTTGCACTTTGCTAAAACTGAATCTGTAGCTATCCCCAGGGAGTTTCATTACCCCATCATGTGCAGAGATGTAGCCCCATCCTGTGGACCACCCTCCTCTGTCTTTATAGAGTTTGGAGGAAGTAGGCAGTGGTGGTACACTTCAGAGCTTTGTCTTGTAGCTACACAGCCTGGAGCTTGGTCTCAGCTCTGGGATCATCTGTCTGCAAGAAGTACCTAAGAGAAGTGACTGGCAGGAAAACTGGGTTCATAAAATTGTCCAGGCAAGGATTGGTGGCGCCACTTCCCTGGTGGCTTTTTGCTGAGTAGGTCCCAAGGTAGATGATAAGGACACACACTCTGCCTTCATTTACCTTCTGCTGAGTCCCCAGATTCTCATCTGTTGTGTGGCACCATAGGGCCAGACTCCTGTCACTTGTAGGTCTGAGCAATTCCAGTGAGCTCACAGTCTCAGCAAGCCAAAGCATTTGCCTCCAGGCCCAGACATTTCCAGCGGTTACAAATGAGGAAAGTGACATTTCTTGACATTTCCGCAAATCTTTTGTTTTGCAGCTCCTTGTCATTCCCTCCTTTCACCATTCCCTCCCCTCACTCTTTCTTCTCGTGGTGAAGACAGGAATGGTGTTCCCTCAGGACAGATGTATTACTTGATTTGTCCCAAGTACCAGAGTGACATATGGACAGGGCCTACAGCTCCCCAAACCCAGCAACACAGGAGAACTATTGACAAGAATGGCCTCTATGTAGGCTACTTATCTTAGGAAGACCTTTTTGCAAACATGAAGACTCAGCTGACACGAAGCTCTTGCCAGTGGGCAGCTTTTTTGTATTTGAAAGAGGTCTTGCCCAAAGGAGGAAAAGATGGTGGGTTTGTCCATTTGGATGCTGCTGTATTCTTGCCAGTGCACACTGATTAAGATCATAATGGATGAATGTCAGGCACGTTGACTCATGCCTGCAATCCCAATGATTAGCAGCTAAGGCAGGAGGATTGCCATGAGTGTAAGGCTAGTCTGGGATATAGAATGGGTTCAAGGCCAGCAAGAGCTCTCAGAAAACTAATCAGCTGACTAAATAAATTGAGTGAAAACACTAACAGTATTGCTAGGCCTTGCGCTAGTCACTTTACACCTGTATGAAAAGTCTCAGGATGGGGGCTGGAGAGATGGCTCAGGGGTTAGGAGCACTGACTGCTCTACCAGAGGTCCTGAGTTCAATTCCCAGCAACCACATGGTGGCCCACAGTCATCTATAATGGGATCTGATGCCCTCTTCTGGTGTGTCTAAAGAGCTACAGTGTACTCACATACATAAAATAAATAAATAAATCTCTTATAAGAAAAAAAGAAAAGTCTCAGGATATCCTCACAAAATGCCATGAGGTGGTGGGTTGTCTCACAAAGCAGGAACTGAAGCAGTATTGACAGCACTGACTGGAAATGTGCTTAGATTCCCATTTGCAAAGTCTGTTTCCATAGCTTTTATTTTCAACCACAGCTGTCTAGCTATTGCCTGCAGAAAGCAAAGAGTCAGGTTCCCACCAGATGACAGATGGAGAAACAAATTCCCATAGGGTCCAGGTCACAGGATTCAACAGTGCTGAGAGTCTAGAAGCTGGATCTACTTGGGTTCACATTCCCAAGGATCCTTAGCATACTTGGGACCTTGTCAAGAGAAAGAGAGCCCTGCATGCTCTTCATTCTGTTCTGTTCCCTATCTTATGGGAAGCCTCTCTTTCTTACCTGTAGCGGCACCACCCAATCCCAACCGTGAGGTGGCTGGAGACACTATCATCTTCCGGGACACTCAGATCAGCAGCAGAGCAGTGTACCAATGTAACACATCCAACGAACATGGCTACCTGTTGGCCAATGCCTTTGTCAGTGTGTTGGGTGAGTCTCTGCCTACTAGCAGTGGGGCCTTCCTGGGGTCTAGTGATGTCGTGAGGTATGTTTTCTCTGCAGCCTAGCATATTGGGCAGGCTTGGGGAGGTGTGACCCATGAATGGAGGGCTTGCACTCCACCAAGCCAGGTGACCATGGGGCTCATTCTATCAGAGAAGCTGCACAGGAAGTGCTTCTGAGCATGGCTGCTGTATTCCTTGGGCAAGGAGAGGGAAGTGGGAACTGGTAGATCCACCATGTCTCGGGGCCATGGAGGATTGGCTCCAGAAGCTCTGAAACACTTTGGGGAAACACTTTGCAAAAGCCAGTCTAGATATGGGGCAGATGTGGGATAGACAAATGGATAAATTCACTCCCTCTTCACCTAAACACAGCAAGAATGACATGCTTTGACTTGTAACATGACTGTGGTCTACAACCGTGTCGGGCAGCATTTGTAATGCTCCTGGGACACCTGAATCCCAGGGACCGTAGGTTGGATCGGTTTCCCTTACACGAAGCTTGTAAAAGGAAGGGACTCTCAGAGTCTCGACTGCTGTAAGGGGAGGAACAAGGGAAGGAAAGGGAGAGTTGTGCTTCACATGCATATTGGAAAATTGGCCCTCTGGGGTTTCAGATGTACCTCCTCGGATGCTGTCTCCCCGGAACCAGCTCATCAGAGTGATCCTTTACAACCGGACACGGCTGGACTGTCCGTTCTTCGGGTCTCCCATTCCAACACTCCGATGGTAAGTCCCAGGAGACCAGGTCTCCCCAGCAGGGGTAGTCTGTCTTTTTGGTTCCCTTCTGCCCTGCAGGCAGTATTCAACAAAACCTGGGATCCTTAAACAGTCAAAGCTGGCCAATCTGGGTGAACCCCCATATTGTTCAGAGGGGCTGGAAAGATGCTAGTGGTTATAGGCAGAGCCTGCACGACTCAGAACTGTGTCTACCTTGAGCTCCCCAGCCCCCCAACCCTGCCATAGACTCTGCTGCTTCCTGGCTCCCTTGGGCCAGTCTTTTCTCAGTATGCTGTGTTTGCTGCTCTGTTGTGAGGTTTAAGAATGGGCAAGGAAGCAACCTGGATGGTGGTAACTACCACGTCTACGAAAACGGCAGTCTAGAAATCAAGATGATTCGCAAAGAGGATCAAGGCATCTACACCTGTGTGGCCACCAACATCCTGGGCAAAGCTGAAAATCAAGTCCGCCTGGAGGTCAAAGGCAAGCCAAGGGGGTTCCCTAGTGGGAGTTCAGGTAGGGCAATAAAGCCATGCTCACGGCTATCCATTGGTGCTGGTGCTTTTGGAAATGCCTCTGCCTGAGGTCTGATCCTGGTGGACATCAGCATGTCCTCTCAGCGACTCCAGCTGACCCAAGTGTGGGAACCCTGAGGCAGGCAGCCTATCAATCTGATCCAGAGCTCACCTACCTCCCCAAACCAGCACTCATATCATAGATTTCTGGGCCCGAGAACTATGTGGGGATTTTAATCACCCTACACACAGGAATCCCCACTCATCTTACAGCTAGTTGTATTCTGTGCCTGACATCTCAAGCTCAGGCACGTCACACTACATGGACACATAGGAGCTGGTGGGCAGAGAAGAGGTCAGTGGTCAGCTTTGCAGTTGTCTTCACAGACCCCACCAGGATCTACAGGATGCCTGAGGACCAGGTGGCCAAGAGGGGCACCACAGTGCAGCTGGAGTGCCGCGTGAAGCATGACCCCTCCCTGAAGCTCACAGTCTCCTGGCTGAAGGATGACGAGCCACTCTACATTGGAAACAGGTTTCTGCTCTCCACCACCTCTGATCCTTACACACAGTTAAGGGAAGTTTGCTCTTGCTTTCAGTGCCACACATGTCACTAGGGAGCTACTAGGAGTGATGGCCTTGGTGGCCCATTCCTCAGGGGCAACCCCAGGAACCTTTTCCTCCTCTTATCAGAGGCCTGTTGCTCTCTCCTTCACCTCTTCTCTCCCATCTTCTGTCTTCCTCGACCCTTCTCCTCCCTCCCTCCCTCTCTCTCTCTCTCTCTCTCTCTCTCTCTTTCTCTCTCTTCCTCCATCCCTCCCTCTCTCTCTCTTCCTTTTGATTTATTATGTACAGTGTTCTGTCTGCATATATGCCTGAATGCCAGAAGAGGGCGCTAGATCTCATTACAGATGAATGTGAACCACTATGTGGCTGCTGGGAATTGAACTCAGAACCTCTGGAAGAGCAGTCAGTGCTCCCAACCTCTGAGCCAACTCACCAGCCCCTCCTCTCAATTTTTTCCTCCCCTTTGCATCCCCCTCTTCTTATTCCCTTCCTTGCCTCTTTATTCTGCATTCCACACTCCAATCCCTTCTGCTCTGCTTGTAGTGCCCCCGCTCACCAGTAGAGGGCAGGCCTGACCTCGTCTGTCTCATCCAGTGAGATGCCTGATGCTTCTCAGCTCTAGATCTTCTGGATGATTTGACAGTGCCCCCAGCTGCACCTCCCACACCCCAGTTCTGATTTTATTGGTTTAAGGGCTCAGGTGCTGATAATATTTAAAGGTCCCCTGGGTATTTTGTAATGTGCAGTCGGGATTGAGAACTGCTGCTGATCCCATCTTCCCTTCCCAGGGCTTTTTGCTGTCTCTGAGCTAGGCAGAAAGACACCAGCCATTCCCAGTCTCGCCCAGCTTCATGCAGGCTTCACCCGCCTGTGTGCACTGGCATCCAGCGCTCACTGGTTTTGAAAGCTCTAGAGCTGTCCTGTATTGCTCTGGGATGCCCCCTCCCTTTGTTGGAAACAGGTTGTTTTCTGAGCTCAGAGAAGTCGAAACTGGTCCACGGGACAAGTCACGTGTAAGGGAAGGGGAGTGACAGCGGCCTGTCTTGGGTTGTCAGTGTAATCGTACCCTAATTTGGGAAGTGTGTACAGCACAAGAAAGGCTCAGAGCCGGGTCCAGTGTGGATGCTGAGGACTTCTGTGTCCAGTCAGTGTTGAGATGGTCCCTCACACCCCAGCAGGAGCCATGCTCTCTCTCTCACCTGGCCCAGCCACCTCCTTCACCTCCTCCTCACTCTCCCCTTGTGAGACAAAAGTATCAGTTATGCTCGGTATGTGAGCCACCCTCCCTCCTGCCAACCTCAGCCTGGCATCTCGCAGGATGAAGAAGGAAGACGACTCCCTGACCATCTTCGGAGTGGCAGAGCGGGACCAAGGCAGCTACACGTGCATGGCCAGCACTGAGCTGGACCAGGACCTGGCAAAGGCCTACCTCACTGTTCTAGGTAACAGCTGTCACCCACGTCAGTGCTACAACCCTTCTCCCTGCTTCCCAGCAGCCAGAGCGGCCGTAAGAACTGGGCAGTGCAGAGTCGGCAGCGGTTAGGCGCGATGACTTCTTGGGGTCTCTGGATTAGGAGCTGCCTCTCTCAAACAAGCTGAGGAGGACAGTGTGGGGTTCTGTCTCCTGAGTGAGGTTTTGACCTCCTGAGCCCAGCTGAAAGGTGTGGGACGGCAGAAAGTGGAGTGACTTCTGCCTCTTCTGCCCTCTCACAGCTACCTCCACACCACCAAGCTGACTAAAGCCGTCTTGAAGCAATGCTAGACCAAGAGGATGATGGTGGTGGTGGTGTGTGTGTGGTGTGTGCAGTGATGTGGTGTGAAGTGGTATAATATGGGATGGGGGGGTGTTGTGTTTGTGTCTAGATGTGTGGATGGGGAATGATTTGTGTATGTGTATGTGTGTGTGTGTGTGTACGTGTGTGGGGCTAATGGCATGTGTGTGAGTGTATATGTGTATATGGGGTATGATGTAGGATATATGTCTATGTGGGTGTAGCGTGGAGGGGGAGTGTTGTGTGTTATATGTATGTGTTTGTGTGGTGTGTGTGTCTGTGGAGGTGTGTGGTTGGAATGTTGTGTTTATGTAGGGGTGTGTGCGTGTGGTGTGTGGGGGGTGTGTGTTTACTTCCAGCACCTCCTCCAGTTTCCTTCCCCTCCTGTGCTGCTCCCAAGTGTTGGTGGCATTTCACACTGCCACACACTGACTTAGAGGATGCCACCCCTTCCTGTCCTTGCTGGCCTGTAAAGGGCAAGCCACTCTGATCAGATGAGAAGGTGGCTACCTCTTCCAGTGTAGCAGGTCCTCTGCTGCCATCTCTGTCCTGTTCCCTGTCTGCACTCCTGCAGTGGAGGCTGCACTTGCTGGCCAAGATGGGCCCAGATATGTTAACAGTACTAGGACAGGAAGAAGCCAGAAACTCCACTCCAGGCCATGGAGAGACACAAGGGGCCAGCTGGGAGGTGGACTGCCCAGGGATGGCTGCAAAAGCCTCAGTCATCCATCTGTGTCAGTCTAGAGCCCTTTAACCCTGATAACGTGCTAACCTGGATAACCTGCTAACCTGGATAACCCATCTTGCCGTTGCAGCTGATCAGGCCACTCCAACTAACCGTTTGGCTGCCCTGCCCAAAGGTAATTGGTACTAATCGGGGGCTCTGGAGCCCAGGGGTAGAATCGTGAGGAGAAATGTGCTGGTGGACAACACTTTCACATGCCCTGCATGTGACCTCTGACCCTCAGGCACCCACAGTCACCTGTCTTCCTGGCCCATGTCAAGACTCCTTCTGCAAGTTGGACTCATAAGTCTGGACCTCCATTTTTCTCTTTCTACCACACTTAGCCCTCCCTTAGGGTGCCTCGTGCTGACCCCTAGCTACGCCTCAGGTGCCTAATGGCCAGTCAGGAAAGCTTCCTCAGACATCCCCTACAGGCTCACCAATGTGTAGACTGCCACACACCTACTGCTATGCATCATGTACCCCGCCCCCACGCACACGCACGCACTCCTCACGCACACACGCACTACTGTGAACTTAAGTGACTCACTGTCGAGGTTAGTACATCTCAGCCTTCCTAACATGACAACCCGTTAATACAGTCCTCATGTTGTGGTGACCCCTCACCACCACCATAAAATTATTTTTGTTCATTCTGTACAGACTACATAAGTGTGTGCTGCCTCATGACTGTAATTTTACAACTATTATGAACCATAATGTAAAAATCTGTGTTTTTCGGTGGTCTTAGGCTACCACTGTGAAAGGGTTATTTGACCCCCACAGAGGAATTGTGACCCATGGGTTGAAAATCACTGTTCTAGGTCCTCCTAGTAACCAGCCAAAATATGGAAATAGCTGGTTCAGAGAGGTAAAATGTGGGAGAAAGTTATCTTCCTCCATTCTATGGCTGCATGACTTCTTCCAAAACCAGGACGAGGCTGATACTCCCTAGAACAACACTGCCAAAGCTGCTTCCTTTATCCTGTGTGGAAGTCTGTGGCCTCTGCTCTACACACTCACACAATCCAGACTGAGTCTCCTACCGGGCCTGTCCTGGCCTCTCTTGGTCCCTCCCGACTTCCCTCGTCTATCTGCCCCGCTCAGCACTGCAGAGCTCACCTGGCATGCTCCTGAGAGTCCTGGCATCCAGAAAGATAAGCAGTCATCATGAGGCGTGAGACCAAAAAAAGTCCCCGTTCCTCCCCACCAGCCTCCTTCGGGGAAGCAGCAGCTTACCCGTGATGTGTATGTTCTAAACGACCTGAAGAAACAGGATGGCCTCATTCCCTCCATCTTCCTGATTCTCCTTATTACCTTGTTCCATATTCTTTGATCTTCTTGGTTCTCCCTTGTCTCCTGGAGGGACTCGGGTGGTCCCTGGCTCTCTAGGGTAGGTTGGGGTTTGATCTACTGGCAGTAGAGACCTGAGCCCTCAGGGACTTGTCCAGGACTAGTACTCCCACCATGGAGAGGGACTGGCTCACCTTCAGGAGTTCAGAGTAATATCTTTTTCTTCTGCTTCAGGGCGGCCAGACCGACCCAGGGACCTGGAGCTCACTGACCTGGCCGAGAGGAGTGTGAGGCTGACGTGGATCCCCGGGGATGATAACAACAGCCCTATCACAGGTCAGCCTAGAGCCCTGTGCTCCAAAACCAGAGAGTCTTGGACCAAGGTCCCCTAGTGTCCGCTCACACCTCTGCCTCATAACCCATGCATGGAGGCCTTGGTTGTCCCGTGTCTTGGGAAGGCATCTTTGTGTCCCCGTCTATCCCGAGGAAACGATAAAGACAAACAGAAGCCATGAAGGATATGCTCTTAAAGCAGGACTCTGTGACTCCCAGACCAGCTCTGTCCTCCTTGTCCATTCAGACTACGTCGTTCAGTTTGAAGAGGACCAGTTCCAACCAGGGGTCTGGCATGACCACTCCAAGTTCCCAGGCAGTGTCAACTCAGCCGTCCTCCATCTGTCCCCATATGTCAACTACCAATTCCGAGTCATCGCTGTCAACGAGGTTGGAAGCAGCCACCCCAGCCTTCCATCTGAGCGGTACCGAACCAGTGGGGCACGTGAGTACTTGAGCCCCAGGTGCCCTGGGTTCGCACTGACACATCCCAGCTCCCGGCCATGGGGACTTAGGCTGGAACTGACTTGCTGTTCCAAGTTTTAGCCTCTTCACCTATGAAACAGAATGATAATGACACATACATCTCAGGGCTATGGTGAGGACTCCCACTTAAAAACCTGGGGAGATAGGTTAGTGGGAATAAGCACCAGCTGCCAAGTCTGATGACCTGAGTTTGATCCCTGGTACCCAATGGATGGAAGATGACTGAATCTCAAAAGTTGTCCTCTGACCTTCACCCATGCACTATGGCATATGTGAAGCCACACATGCATACACTAAACAAACACACAAACAAATAAATAGCTGTAATGTAGAAGAAAATGTGTCTTGAGGGCCAGAAAGATAGTTCAGCTGTGAAGCATAAAGGACGTGAATTCAGTTCCCAGGATCCATGTAAATGTGGGCCTGGTGGCACTCATCTGTCATCCTGACAATGGAGAAGTGGAGGGAAGGAAGCATGTCTGGGGCTTGCTGGTCAGCCACTGTCGCTGAATCACTGGTTCCAGGTACAGTGAGAGACCCTGTCTCAAACAGTAACGTGGAGAGTGAACGAGGAAGACACCCCTGGCCCCCACACATGTGCACATACAGATGCACATGAAAGGACAGAATAGAAAATACATGCCAGGCTCTTACTGTGGTGCCCATCACACAATAAACATACAGTAAATCTTAACTGTCATTTGTATTATTGTTAGTGATTCTTTATCATCTGCTTGAATGTGTAGAGCTGTGGCAGAGACATCCTTAAGAATATATATAATCTGGTGCTATGTCAGATTTCTCTTTGTAACACACCAAGATAATGGCTGAATTTATGCAACCACACCAGCTCACAGAGGTAGAAATGCTTTCCCTAAAACATTAAATACTAAGATAAGCCAGCATCTCACAAAACATACTCAGCAATGATCTATGAAGGGGACAGCGTACGGAGTTACCGCAGTGGTCACCTGCAAGGTGGAAAGCTTGTGGTAAGTGCTAACTCATCAAAGGATTACACTGAAAAGACATTAGCTCTACTTTGGGGGTGCAAGTCTTAGCCAGGAAGACATAGCACACATGGAAGAAAAAGAGTCAGGAGCTGAGAAGAACCAGAGTACAGAAGGGGCCAGTTAGGCAGGGAGGCGCACCGGGGGTCCTGGTCAGCCTCAGGATGGGTTTCAGCTTTATCTGTTTGGATTCCAGCCCCTGAGTCTAATCCCAGTGATGTGAAGGGCGAAGGGACAAGAAAGAACAATATGGAGATCACATGGACGGTGAGCGTACCTCCCCACCCCAGCCCCCAGTGGGCTGCTCACTTAACAGCAGACACCCAGGAGCCCCCATTCCTTACTCCCCTGGTGCCATGGTCTGCTTCGGTGTGTCTAACTCAGTGGCCCTCAACCTTCCTAATGCTGTGACCCTTTAACACGTCTCCTCACTGTGATGGCCCTCCCAACCATAAAAGTATTTTCATTACTACTTCACAACTGTAATTTTGCTACTGTTATGAATCGTCGTGTGAATATCTGATATACAGGATATCTGATATGTGACCCCTGTGAAAGTTGTTCAACACCTTCCCACCCGCAAGGGGTTGTGATCCGCAGGTTGAGAAACTCTGGTCTAACTGATTGGGACCACTGTCCTCTGAGAACCAAGCTAGTCTCAGAGTTGAACATTCAGAAATAAAACAGAATAAGTGTCTAGGAGCAGGAGTTCAGAGCAGAGATGGGAGCAGAGGTCACCAAATGTCACAGGCTTCCAGTCAGGCAAAATTCATCAAGAAGGCCAACAAATTAAAACAGTTTGGTTTTGAAGGCAGGACCTGGCTTTAGGAGAAGAGATGTGCAGGATGTCAGCACTGAGCTTGGTGTGCACTGGCTCTGTGCAGTGGGTTGTTGGAGGCTCTGGTGCCGTTACAAACCCCAGGTTCTTCCTACAGCATGGGCTAGGTGACCCAAAATGTCATCTCCCCTCTTCAGCCTTGCCCCCTGAACCTCCCTTCCAAACTAAAACTGAGATATATGTTTTCAAACTGACTTTTCCTAAGCCACTCCCAAGACTAAAATTGGAAAATACATTCACTCAAGTGGCACTGAGTCGCTGCGGTGAATATCGACCACAGAGATGTGGCGTTCGCCCCTCAGGGTCACCATTAGCCCTGTCACTCTGAAGCCTGCACCTCCAACATCCTTGACCAGCAGCTTTGGGATGAGCCTGAATTCTGGACAGCTCGTCCATGGCTCTATGTGGCAAGCATTACGAGCTTGGTTCCTGAGCCAGATCCTTAGGACCAACGGGTTTCTGTTGTCTTTAACCAGCTCTGATGTATGGAGAAGGATATATGGATTTGGTAGAACTGAAGTCAGTTCTGGACTTTTGGTCTTGTCTGTAAAAGAATAGTTTGGTTAGAGCAGAATCCTCTCTCTGACTCCGGAGATCATGGTTATCAGTGTTTGGTTCTCCATTCCTTCTGTCTTAGGAGGAAGTTTGCCCAAAGTAAAGAAAGCATTTCGATGCACCTGCAGTGTGGGCGGTGCTTGCAGTCAAAGTGATTAAGTCTCTGGTGAAGCTTTTGTCAGAGGAAATCTGGATGCCACAGAGTACCTATGATTTTAGGCTCCTCAGGGAGTCAGCAGAAACAGGGTGCCATCCCTTGCACTGCGAAGGAGCTGGCCACCGACAGGCAAGCCTGGGTAGTGTGTTTGGCACAGATGAAGAGGGCAAGCTGTGGCTGGCTTTACCGACACCCTGTCCACCCTGTCTGTCTGCCTGTCTGTCTGTTTCTCCCTGCATAGCCTATGAATGCTACCTCTGCCTTTGGTCCCAACCTACGCTACATTGTCAAGTGGCGACGGAGAGAGACCCGAGAGACTTGGAACAATGTGACAGTGTGGGGTTCTCGCTATGTGGTGGGGCAGACCCCTGTCTACGTACCCTATGAGATCCGAGTCCAGGCTGAAAATGACTTTGGGAAAGGCCCTGAGCCTGACACCGTCATTGGGTACTCGGGAGAAGATTGTGAGTATTGGCCCACCTCCCTCCCTGAACAGGACCCTCACTGTCAAGCTATAGGTGGCCACTCTCATGGGCTGAGAAACTCAAGTATCATGGGAAGGCAACCAGTTCCCAAGAGACAGGGCCACCCTACCATGTCCTGGGCTGTACAGCACCTGGTAACATTCAGGAGGAGAATTATCTTTTGAATACATCCTCCTTAGTCCAGTACACACCCCAGTGCTGGAACTTTACAACTGTAAAACAGGAGAGTCTAGAGACAACCCTTTCAAGGATTCTACAACAGCAAATGTCATGCTTGAGAAAAGAAGCCAGGTCCCCAGGTCCCCAGATCCCCAGACAGGTTGCTTTACTGCCAAGCCTTGCTGGCATCAAGAAAGACTTTAGGACTCCCATTTGAAAAAGCTATTTAGATGCTCCAAGGAATCAGTGCACAGGCTAGGCTCCCATAGCAGGGGAGCCACAGGCAGAGATGTCTGCAGAGCACCAGCTAGAGTCTTTTCTGACCCAACATCTGCCAGCATTCCAACACTGTTCCTGGCCCATGGAATTGAACACAAAATGGGATGTTCTTAGGAAGTCGGCCCTGGGCAAATCAACATTCTAGACCTAGAATGTTGAAAGTGTGAGTCTGGCCTGTGTATCAGCATCAGTGAGTGTGACAGCTTGTGAGCAAAGCAGAGCTTTGGCAGAGTCAATCAGACTCGACTGCTGGGTCTGGGTCTGATCCAAGAAGAGATTAAAGGATTGGTGGGGTGAGCAGAAAGAAGGGACGAGAGCAGATCTTACTAGGAGTGGACACAGTAGGCAAGACTGGGCTCCAGGTGAGGTCTGTGGTCCCATGATGGTGAAGAGGGAAGCCGTGAGGACTGAGTCCCAGAAGCAATGATGGAGTGGGCCCACTGGAAATGAGCAGAGGGACCCCACCTAGTCCAGGAATCTAGGGGGGCTGCCAGTCAGTGAGTGTGACTGCAGGCTTCCCAGATGGCCCCATTGTTTCCATCATATCTGTCCACCCTGGGCTCTGTGCATCTCTGCGGCAGCTTTGCTTTGGTTGCAGTGCAGGGGCCACAGCGAGAGTTCCTTTTCTGAACGAAATTGGGACATCTTCTTTCTACAGATAGTGTTTCTGTTGGTACACTCAGAGTTGATTATTGATAATTTTTTAAGGGTATTCGAGGAAAACCCTAAGGGCTCTGAGCCTTCTGAGAGCTTGCAAGAACTTGTGATTTCCCTTTGAGCTTCAAAGGGGTGGGGGACACATGAGTCACCACCACTTGTGAGCATTGCCCCAGAAGCCGTGACTATGTGTAGGGGATCTGGCAGCGGAGCGAGCGCAGAGCTGCCAACCTGCAGCCCAGCAGAGGAAGCCAGGGGAAGCAATGGCCACTCCCCTTTACTCCACCCTGGCACCCATGTTGGCACCTCCTATGGTCTAAATTCCTCAAGCCTGAGGAAAAAGTACTCAGCTGACAAGGTCCAGAAAGAGCAGTGGGAACAGGTAGAGAAAGTGAAAAGTAAGTTAGATGTTCCCTGTGCTGCCACAAATCGTTGCTCTGGTCACCTGAATTGTCACCCTTTTGTCCTAAGACTTCACTGCTCTCTGGAGTACCCAGTATGCATTAGAGTAGAGATTCAGGCTCAGAACACATCATAGGGGACCCCAGAGTCCAAGAGCCAGCCTTGCCTGTTTAACCAGCTCTCTGTCCCCACACATTGCAGATCCCAGGGCTGCACCCACTGAAGTTAAAATCCGAGTCCTGAACAGCACAGCCATCAGCCTTCAGTGGAACCGAGTCTACTCTGACACGGTCCAGGGCCAGCTCAGAGAGTATCGAGTGAGAAGGCCAGCCCCCAGCCCCACCTAACCACCTTCTTGCTAACCAGGGGAAGGGGTAGCAGCCTTGGTGTGTAGGGGATCTCGAGGGACCCTAGGAGTACTTGTAGAATCTAACGTTGATTCAAGATGATTTCTGGGATTTGAAATTTCCCAGTGGGGAACATATCCATGCATACATATACTTATGTATATTATACATAGGTTCATGTATCACTTAGCAACAGGGATATGTTCTGAGAAATGCATCATTAGCCAACGTTGTCATTGTGCCAGCATTACGGTGCATACTGAGACAAACCTAGCTGGTATAAGTCAATTCCTCAGCATGGCAGCTTGCTGCAATAAACACACACAGCAAGCATTAGATGTGTGAGGCTGTGGCCAGTGTGATGTTGACACTGTTTTACAGGAAGCTGCATTTTCCAAATAGGATAAAAAAGAAAATGTAGGACCTGGGCATAGCTCAGTGGGAGAGGGCTTGCCTAACATTAATGAGGCCTGCACTGCAAAAGCAAAACAGTAACACAGAGTAAGGGAGAGGGCTTGCCCAACATTAATGAGGCCTGCACTGCAAAAGCAAAACAGTAACACAGAGTTAGGGAGAGGGCTTGCACAACATTAATGAGGCCTGCACTGCAAAAGCAAACTAGTAACACAGAGTAAGGGAGAGGGCTTGCCCAACATTAATGAGGCCTGTACTGCAAAAGCAAAACAGTAACACAGAGTAACTATGAAACAGAGGATAATAGTATAAACATGTAACCCAGTAACCTAGTGATGATCAGCACCAAACAGTACAATTGTATTGCTATCGTTTTGTGACTGGTGGCCCAGCAGACCTTTTAACACAGCACCAGCACGACCATACGTGGAATACTTTGTAATATGACGTCATGGTAGCTACAACCATCACTAGGTGAAAGAACCATATGGGGTTGGTCTCTTCCTAACAGGAACATCACACACCTCATGCCTATAGGAACACACGTGATATACTGAAAGATCAAGCTTGGCTAGAACGCCTTAGGAGGGTGCTAGGTTTCAGCCGGTCCTGCAGAGCACACATGTTTGCTATCCATATGTGAACAGACATGTGTATCTTCATGTATATAACTGAAGCACCCCTGAGCTGCACCCTTTCCCTCAGAGGCTCCTGCTGAGCTGTTTGCTTTCCCAACCTGGTTGCAGAAAGTCACACTAACGGGCAAAGCCACCAAAGGGATGTAAGCTGCCTCCCAGTTACCTCAGCCAACTCTGCTACCTGACACAGATTCCAAAGGACCTGATCTCTTGTGCTTTCAACCTGGGAGCAGTTTCTGCCGAGTCACCTGTCCTCAGAGGGCTGGACTGGGGTTGTAGGGAGAGGTGACACAGGACTTTCCCTCAGGAGCTATCTGCATTTCAGTTGGCAGTGAGGGTGATATCACATGGGTTCCCACTGGGTCTGTGAATTCTGAGGTCATCAAGAGTTGGCTGATGGACAGCTGGGGACACACAGAAGGGGGTCAGTCCCTTCTTGGAAAATGAACTTGGCGGAAAACTAAATAAAGGAAGGCCGGGTGCACCTGACCTAGCTCCTCCTCAACAGTTAACTTTTAACCTTTAACCTGCTGGCCCAGAGATTTTTCTTTCTGAAGTACTTACCGGTCTCCATAAGTCTGGATTTCCTCACCACTTGGCTGGTGACGCTGCTGTGACACATGTCCCATGGCTTCCTACCACTGCTAATATGACCTTCACTATACCCTTGACCTCTGCCACCTCCAAGGCAACCCTTCCCGTCCGAGCTCAGCTGCCTGCAGCCCTGTACCCTTACTGACTTGGACCTGTGTCTGCCGTCTGAGAGATCTTCAACGGTATGTGAAGAAATCGCTTGGCTTCCAAGAATTAATTCAACCATTGCTCATATCTCCGACTGTTTGGGACAACCTGCTCCTTGTGTGCCCACCTTCTGTCTCCCTAAACTCTACTAATCCAACTGAAAGCAAAATGGTCATTGAGCACCAGGCACAAAGCTTTCCGCGCCAGGATCCGTGGTTCACATTTATGGTTCTGGCATGGACTCTCTCTGTGCAACATGTTGCCCAGCTGGGACATAGTCTCCAAAGATGTGGTGGCATGGCTCCAAGAATGAGTGAAAATTTTAACCTTGTTTCATATTCACCATTATTCTATTCATGATTGGGACCCTAAGGCTGTCCTGCCCTCCTGAATGGGGAGGATGAGGTCATCTGCGACTGAGAGCAGCCTATAGCAAGCCAAGGGAGGACCAGTCACTACCACCACTAACCACTAACCTGGCCTTGCTGCCTAGCCCCTTACCAACCCACCTCTGTCTCAAAGGCTTACTACTGGAGGGAAAGCAGTTTGTTGAAGAACCTGTGGGTGTCTCAGAAGAGACAGCAGGCTAGCTTCCCTGGTGACCGTCCCCGGGGCGTGGTGGCTCGCCTATTCCCCTACAGTAACTACAAGCTGGAGATGGTTGTGGTCAATGGGAGAGGTGATGGGCCTCGAAGTGAAACCAAGGAATTCACCACCCCGGAAGGAGGTAGGTCTGACCTGCAGCTCGTCAAGGTGGGTTTGGACAAGGGTGGTGCCACCTGGAGCAGCTCCAGCATGGTTTAACATGGACAGCCAGGGTGACCTCAGCAAGTGGATAACCATCACCAAAATCACCCACCCTCATGGAACTTGTTTATCAAGAGATCTGTGCAATGTGTCCATGGCATTCCAGACACAGGCTATGAGACTGACCCCACCACGTCCTCTGAGGAGAAGCCACATGTACGCCTGGCCATTTCAATGTCCTGCTTACCATCACCCAAGACCTGCACGAGCTTTCCCCATAGCATCGAGAAACACTCCTGGGAAGTTGGTCTATGTGTATAGAGTACTGCCAAGTGTCAGCCCGCCCTGCTGTGGGTTTGTGGTTTGATCTAACCCTGGGGTCCAGACATCTACAAAGTTCTATTATCACCTTGGTTCCCCGTTGGCTCTTTTATCCACTTGGCATGAGCTATGCCTTCTCTGTTTCTCCTCCCTCCCTCCTTAACTGTTTTCCTATTTTTCTTCTCTTCCTCCTCTCGCTTCTCCCTTGATCGTCCCTCTTGTCTTCTCTATCCCTGTCTCTCCCTCCTTCCCCAGTTTGGTTCCTATCATTAGTCTCTCCCCATCACCCACCCCGCCCCTTTCAAGCTGCTCTGTCCTGAGTCTCTATCTCCTCCTCGACAGAGCTTGGATTCCCAGCTCAGAAGCTGGGGCCTGCTGCTGCAGCCAGTGGTGAGAGCCCTTGGCTGGGGACTCGGAACTACAACCTTGCCACAAGACAGTCATGATCGGTTCCCTACCTGGGAGTGACTCTATGGTTTAGAGGTATATTTGCAGGATTGAAGCCACCTAATTCATGCCAACTCCAGGGTAGCTGCTAAATGGAGACTCACTTGACTTCTTCCTCCAGTTCAACAGCAGTAGCTGAGCCTGCTTGGCTTTATACTAGGTGAAAGTGGTTGCCAGGCAGGCAGCAGGCTCTGCCCTCAAGGAGCCAGGGCTGGGTTCAGCATTAGTCCAGCACAGGGATACCTAAGGTCATGCCTTCATGCCTGTACTTTGTTTTCTGTGTTCTCATCCTCCCTGCCCTCACCTCCTGGCTCCCTCCTCCTTCCCCAAGTACCCAGTGCCCCTAGGCGTTTCAGAGTCCGACAGCCCAACCTGGAGACCATCAACCTGGAGTGGGACCACCCAGAGCACCCCAACGGAATCCTGATTGGATACACTCTCAGATACGTGCCCTGTATGTTCTGTTTTTCTGCTCTCTCTAAATCAGAAACAATCACAAACTGTTTCCCACTATTTTCTTGACGGGTGGAGATTGGAAGCCTGTGTATACAGAGGGCATTGCATAGGAATGAGAGAGCTAAGGAGAGCTCCCCATAACTAAGGGAGCAGGCAGGACCCAGTCCCTGCCCTTCTTACACAGCCTCACCTGCAGGGGGCAGCAAAGGGTAGTCTAATGAGGGTGACTATCCCAGCCCCCCCTGGGAGCTGGTAGTCTCCAGCACCTACAAGTCTAAGCAGGAGTGTTCCTCTCCCATTGGCCCTTCTATCTGATGGGCAATCAGTGTGTGTGCAGGCATCTAAGGACGCTCAGGAGTCTCCAGGCAGGAACAGGGATGTCACTGCACTTCAAAAATGTTAAGACCTCTAGTGTAGACAGTGCTGTCCCTCCCTGGGAAGTTCAAAGGGCCAGTGATGTGTTATTGACACTTTAGCAGTCAACAATGTGCCCTCCATGCTGCTCTGAATTGATCTCTGGACCTGACCATTCCCCTCCTGTATTGAAGAAGGTGGTCTTTTATAAAAGAGGCAAAAGCAATCGAGGCCCTGGGGAATTTCCCCGGTTCTGTTTGGACAGAAGAAAAGAATTCAAAAGATTTGACCTTGACAGAAGACTGGGGAAGTGTGAAATGAGCTTTTAGAAATGGCCATGTGACTTTTCAGAAGCTAGAAACGCTGGGCTCAGTGACAAATGTGAACCCTGAGGTACACTGGGACTTCCTCAGTACTTCTAATGGGCGGTCCCAATGGAAGGGATTTGTGCCCAATGCTCACCCCTTAAACCAAGTCTTGAATATTGCTAGGCCACATTCCCCTTCCAGAAACTCCGGAAGCTGCCCTATAACTCATGCAGGGACTCAACCTCCCACTTGCCTCTCTCCCCAGTTAATGGAACCAAACTGGGAAAGCAGATGGTGGAAAACTTCTCTCCCAATCAGACCAAGTTCTCGGTGCAGAGAGCAGACCCCGTGTCACGTTACCGATTCTCCCTCAGTGCCAGGACACAGGTGGGCTCTGGAGAAGCAGCCACAGAGGAGTCCCCAGCACCTCCAAATGAAGGTAGGTCCTCGGTGGCCATCTTTGGAGTAAAAGGCCCTAGCTAATCTGGACACGTAGAGAAGCACACCAGAAACATACTGGGTTTGGCCTTCCAGGGTGGAAAGGAAGTGAGGCCACAAGTCCTCAGCCCCATGGTGGGAGATAGCCTGTCTTGGGTGATGAGAGATGTCAGTAATGTATCAGGAACGTCATCACTCTTAGATGTACAGGCAGACTGGTCTCCCACTTTGCCTTGACTTGCTCAGCTATCAGCTGTCCGTCCTTGTATGGGGATAAGGAAGGACATGTGAGATGAGAGGCAATCAAGGGGACATGAGAAATAACCATCCTGATGAACCCCAAAGAATCAAATTGCTCATCTATCAAGGGAGGCAAGAATATCACTGAGAATCCTAAGAACTCTGGGAACATCCTGTCTTTTGCCAAGGGCATATAGAGCCAAGGAGATAAGGCAAAGTACTTGCCTGGATCAAGAGCAGAGCAGGAAATATGCTCTCCCTTTGCAGCATGAATAAGATGAGGTATCTGGTTGCAGAGATGTGGGAGCTGGGAACAACTCTGTGCCAAGCCAGCTTCACAAGGAGCAAGTGAACTCAGCCAAGGCCAGTCTCAACCACTAAGATCCCAAACCAGAGCTGCGCCTGACTTGAGTGTACACTAGAGGGCACTCTTGGCTCATTTGCATGCATTGCTGGTTTCAATGTAACCTCCCAAAAAAGGTATTGGACTGCAAAAGCCTCAACACTGGCAGCGCCTTATAAATGGGGAGAACCCTCTACCTCTCCAGAGATACAATAGTCTGTGCAACAGCCATTTTTTGAGGTCCTACCCACATGTACCAAGCCAGATACTGCTCCAGAACAAGGGACATAAAGATAATAGGAAGTTCACAATGTCTAAAGACAGCCTCAAGAATGTCTCCTTGTCTTTCTGCCCGAATGAGGGTGCTGCCAAGGGCAAGAAGTTTGGGGAGATTGAATAAGAAAGGGGATATCAAAAAAGAGGCGATCTGAACAGGTATCCCTGGGACTATCCCATGATCGTGACTAGTGACTGCCTCCCACGAGTTCCTGTGGTCTGATCCAGATGGGCTCTTCTGAGCATTTTTATCCTCTGTCCCAGGAGACCACTGTGCATCCTAGGGGGACTGCCAGACCCTGCTGCCTCCACTCAGTATTCTTGTACAGCTGCAGCAGCAGTCAGCGAAGGACCGCTGGTCCCCTGTGTTCCTCTCTGGTCTCCTAGACCAGGAGTAATCACACAACAAACTCCCAATCCTGGTGTCCTCTTCCAACACCTGGACGTCCAGGAAGTTGATTAAGACTGGTGGGATCTGTTACCAGAGACTTTCAGGCTATGATACTCTTTCTGTACTTCTAGAGATGTCCAGAAAGCCTCCCTTCCTGGCACAGGACAGCAGACAAAGCCCCTTTGTCCAACCCCAGTGGCCATGATGGGGGAATTCCTGCAACCCCAGGGGACAAGAGAACAGAGATGGTTTTAGATTTGTGGGAAATTTCAGAGATTTATTCTAGTGCTCTCTATCATATTTGTGTTCCTACTTTCATGAAGTACAATTAATGGGGGGAAACTGAGGCAGCAGACAACCAGGTCAGGTGCTTTCAGAGCCCCAGGGCCTTCAGCATCATTGTACTTTGAAAGTATGAGTTGGGGACGATCCCTCATCCACTACTTCCCAGCATCTTGAAGGGACCCTTTTTGCCTAGAGTTGGTTGCTCTGGCACTACCTACATCGACATCCTGGCATCTTAGAGGGTCACAACCCAGATAGGACAGGACTAATCCTTGAGGGAAAAGAAGCTGAAATATGACATTTTGCCTGAACTGTGCCTACAGACACCTCTTATATGGCAAGCCCTTGAACATGGGTAGAAACGTAATGTGTTAGAAAGGTTTCTAAGCCCCAAGTGGAATAATGGGAACCCACCTGAATCCAGTGGGGTTGAGCATGACTCCCTGAACACCACTTAGCATCCTCAGGGTTGCATCTAGCACCTGGCCATACCCCTGGAGTTAGGCTTGAACCAGACCCTTTCTGCTCTCCTCTGTGGTCTCACCTATGCTGTTTTCTCTTCCCTCTCATCCTCTCTCCCTCTCTCTGGCCATCTTGGGTGCTGTGTCTGAAGCTACTCCAACTGCAGGTATTGTACCATCAACAGAGGTAACGGGCATGGCACGGGGCAGTGCAGATGGAGCCCAGGCTGGCCAGAGCCCAGCAAGAGAAAGTGATTCTGGCTGAAAGCATGCTCCAGGCTCACCCTTTCAGTGGAGAAGCCAAACTTGAAAGGAAGGTGTATAGAGAGCGTTGACTAGAAAATGCGAGCGTGCTCTCTCCTTTCCCATAATGCTTGTCCCCGCTAAGGAGGCTGGCTCGGAAGGGGTCTCACATGCAGAACCCTCTGAAGCCAAGAGAAAACCTATTGTGGCCACCTGAGCCTTACTGGACCTGACATCTCTGATCATAGAGATGACTCTAGGAACAGCTGGCTCCTAGCCCTGGTGACATCACAATCCCCTGAAAGGGTGAGCACACTGTGCATGCTGGCCTTTGCATGCTGCATGGGGGGACCCAGCGCCATTCTACCAGCTAGCATATATTCCAGTCAGTGAGAATAAGCAAGCACGTCTATGAGTAAGACCAGGGCTCCAGGGCCTGGAGCCTCAATGTGTGTCGGGGATTGATGGTCTTGACACCCCCACACACACTCTGGGAACTCAGCTCCTCAGTATTCAGTATGGAGATAGACTTCCTCCTTTGTGGGTCAGGAGCTGGGCAGATGGGTCTGTGTCAAAAGCCAATCTGGTAACAACTTTCCCCTTCGGTCCTCATATTGTTGGTTTGAGGGCCATCAAAACTCTACCAAGGGCTGCTGTACTCAAGCCAGAGAAACTAGGCAAGAGCTGCCCAGGGTTCCTTTCCTAGTCCTCTGAGCTTGAATTTTCCCATGAGTTAGGAGCCGAGGGCAGAATGTCCTGGGCATTACAAAGGCTGGAAGCCAGGGTACCTTAGAGCCTGCATAAAGAAACAAGCTTTGTTAAGATGCACCTTTAGGTGAGAAAATCAAGAGCCAGGCAGGAATCTGAGCTTGCCCTGTATTTCCCAGCTCACTTGGTTTGCTTCCTACCAACGCCCATTTGTTTCTGCCCACTGCTTCCTACGTTGATTCTACTTCTGTTGCATATCTTCCTTATGGTTTCATGTTTTGCCAGCTAGATCTGTCAGTAATAAGAAACCACCATGCTTCCTTACCTCAGCCCTCCTCCTCCTACCCAGTAACCAGGCCAGCCAGCTAAGTCAGTGCTATCCCCACAAGCCCTCCTCCAGGATGTGAGACACAGTTGTCCAAGGCCTGAGGACCACAGAGCAGACAATTCTGGCCATGCTAGAGGGAGGGTCTTCCTGGCTCACGTGTGAGTCTCTTCCACAGTGGAGACAACAGGTACTTGGGGTGAGTCCACTTAAAGCTCATTCATTGGTCAAGCATCTTCCCGTCTCTCACCTCATTGGGCACTCTAGCCCCAGTGTAGAGGATCCAGCAGCGAGAAGTCTGCCGCGTTCAGAGGGCAGTCTGTGCAGTCCTCCTATGAGCTGTAGTTGCAAGAAGTGTTATTCCAACTCCTCCTCCATGTCCTCCTTCCAATTTTAAAAGATCTAAACTCAGCATGCCGTGCAGAATGGGCCCAGGGTCTCTACTGTCAATCAAGTGTGTTTCCCAGGCACCAACTTCCACATGACACCCCGGGAAGGGCAGATTGTACTTTTTGGTAACTGAGACATGCCAGTTATATCAGATGTTGTCAGTATTGCATGCACAACACCTTCTGGAGACGGGAGAGCTTGGGTCTATTCAAAGGGAGCAGTGTCCAACCCTCTATCCTCTTCCTTCTCATCCTTACCAAACCTCACCACTTCCCCCCAAATTGATCAGTTCTTCTATCGCCCAGTGAAGATAATCCCTCTCGTCCACCTGTATCTTCAGTCTGCTAGGATTGCTTCCCATCTGTCTAACAATCTGCGACTTGGCTGGGGTAGTCTTCGTGCCATGTGGACAATCTTGGACTGAACATTCCATCTTGGAATGCCTGGAAGCTGTTCTTGTCTTTGACTCAGCTCAGAGCTGCAAATGTTGGGTGGGTAGCTGGTAGAAGCTCAGCGCTGTGGCAGGTTTAGGACGATGAGAAAATGAGCAAGATGTGTCATCTCTCCATCTCTACACAGGGCTCCCCCAAATGCTCAAGTCCTTAGCTGTGCGTCTTCCTTGGGGACCGAGACAGTCTATAGGGTTGGCCTTCTCTATATTGGCAGACTCCCAGCTTCCAGATCTAGCCTTCCCTAAACCATTTTCCATACTGGACATTTATGGCTCTCTCTAGGTTGCTGGCCAGCTATGATCACCAATCAGTACCAGCCAGGGCTTTTTCCAAACTCATAGTTCCTGCTGTGGCTGGATAACAACTTCTAGCCCAGGAATGTATCTACCTAACCTGTGACCCCCCACCCCCCACCTCTGTTAATGCCAACCCCGTTTTAGGGCTCACCAGTCTTCAATTCTCTCCCCAACTCAGTCCCAGGTTGAAATGCCATGACAGGCCTTGTGAATAGCGCATGCCCTTCCTGCCTATCTGTCCCAGGCTTTGGATGGTTCTCTCTCCGGCTGTGGTGCCTTTCATCTTTGCCCTTCCTGTCTCCTGTGGTCCTCCAGCCTGGGGATACTAGACACAGCAGTGAGTGGGTCAAGGATGTGCTGAGTCACCAGCTGTGCCCTCTGGAGGTCTACTCTTTATGGAACTTCATGGGGACACCCCTGGGGGCTTCCAGTAGCTCCCACCCTCTCTCCCCATTTCTCCTTTTTGCTTATACCCTGGAGTTTTACAGAGCCCAAGGGGGAAGAACCCAGGAGCTATCACCACAGAGAATGCCTTCCTTTATTCTTGTTAGGTGCGGCTGTCAGAGGAGGGGGTATGGCTGGAAGCGTCCACATGGTCACTTCTCGCCCTTGTCTTCAAGCTGCTGAACAAAGTTCAAAACCTAGTCTAACCTCTCAGCATTTCCGTCCCCAGGGCATTTGCTGAAGTGCCCTGGAAAGCATGTGATACAAGAGGGGCTAAGGGAGATATGAGTGTGTCCCTGTATGTTAAAGGGCCAGTGGTCACAGGAAAGCACTGAGAAAAACGGACTTGGACTCATGGGCCCTGGAAAATGTACAGCTCCTGTACCTGAAAGAAAGGAAACCCAGGTTCCTGGCTACATGACAGGGTGGGGCTATGACTCAAGTTACAAGAGTATTTTCTTGTTATACCGTTTAAATAATCAGAGAAAAGAGGACCTTGTGAACCTATCATCCTCCAGAAGGTACTAGAAAATACATTATTCATAAGGAATTAAGTAAGAACTGTCTTGTCCAGAGGGACAAAACCTCTTCCTACGTCTCACTTGTGGTTATGGTCATGGTGGCTTATAGACCCAGCCCCGAGACAGCTAATCTTCACCTTATAGACGCTCTGCTTTTCTGCTTGTGAACTTATGCTTCCACAGCCGTGTTGGTGGGTGGGATAAGCCAATCCCTTCATGCTGAGTGCTAAGAGCACTGAACTGACTCTCTGGCCTAGGGCTACCTTAGGTTTGAGCCCTGGAAAAACAATGACAGGAAGGCTTCACTCCTGTTCGCTGCCCCACCCTACCAGGTCCTTCTGGTACCTTCTTGATGCCTGAAAGTTGACTGGGGTTTGGGAAATACATTGTTATTGACTTTGGACCTCCCTTGGATTCTCTAAGACACAGTGGATTCATCTAGCCCCACACTTAGGGCTCAGTAATAGCTCTGCTTTAACAGGTAGGGAAGCTTCAGAGACCTTGGAAATTTGCCCTTCTTCTCTATAGGGCTTATAACATCAGAGGCCCATGGAAGTAAAATAAGTCACATTCTGGTTGAAACGTCTTAGGCTTAGGAGCCTGATTCTCCTGGGGAAAGTTCTCTGGCTTCCATCCCTGGCCTTGCCCTTTTCTGTGAGGATGGGAGATATTTTTCAGGGTCTCAGGAGATTAAAGACAGAGTGGCATGTCACTATTTCTCCGAAGTTACGGTTACTGTTTTTGTCTAAGTCTCTGCCTGCTGCCAACACCAGAGGGTAGACAGTGGTCAGATCATTAGCAGAGATGTGGCAAGAGAGACCGCTCTGTTCTCTCTCGTTTGCCTGGTCATCCTCACGCTATTAGTCCCAACAAAGACTGACCTGGAGAACAAGGAGAAGACCCTCAGTAGCTTCCCTGTCCGTTCAAGAGAAGAAGAACACTATGAAAAGGTGGCCACATTTGTGGACTAGCCCCCAGGGCCAACTAATGTGAAGAGTCCGCTTTAGATGGAGGTGGAGCATGAGCAAGTCAGCCCAGATAAGCCTGGCTGAGCCCTGGTGGAGATTTCCACACAGAGGAAAGCCTGGCACTCAGCTCCTTTGTCCTGCAATGTGTGTGCCTTTGAGTGACTGGGAGACTAAGGTTGCCCATCACAGGCTGGACTGTCATCCATTCTAGGTTCAAATATGAACAGGAAGGACTTAGGGTCTGTGGACCCTAAGTATCCTAGACAGAAAGGCAAGAAGTTTGGGTTGGGGATGGGGGGACAAGCCACCAGTAGGCAAAGAAGGGAAAGGTGGAGAAGGGGGACAGAAACCACAGAGATGATGGGAGGAGGGGGCTTTAAGGTGAAGAACTGGGAGTGGTTGTCTGCTCTGAGTTCCTGGAGGACAGAGCCCAGCCTCCTGCCCACCGTTCCTCTGAGCCAAGGTTCAATGGCCACACCCACTTGGTATTTCTAAGACTTTGTAGGCAGTATGTGGCCCACGGTTTGTGCCATCCCTGGAGTTCAAATGGTTCAGTGTGTGTGTCCTTTGACCACTATCCTGGTGCCTGGTTGAATGCATGCTGGGTGCTTCAAGCTACACAGACCATGAGAAGAAAATGAAACACACAGCAGCTTCATTCTCTTCCTCTCCCATGGCTGTATGTTGGTTGCTGGGGTCCCGCTGGACCAGTGCGGATGCTTGGGGGAAGCTTCTGACTTCTGAGCCCATCTTGCCACTGGGCTGCCTGCCTTGCACGTGGGGCCGGATGTGCTAGCTGTGTGCTACCAGACCAACCAGACTCGGTTGTTTCACACTTCCCTCTTAGCTCCTCCCACGTTGCCCCCGACTACCGTGGGTACCACAGGCCTTGTGAGCAGCACTGATGCTACTGCCCTTGCTGCCACCAGTGAAGCCACAACAGTTCCCATCATCCCAACCGTCGTACCTACCACCGTCGCCACCACCATTGCCACAACTACTACAACCACTGCTGCTGCCACCACCACCACTACGGAGAGTCCTCCCACTACCACCATTGGGACTAAGATTCACGAAACCGGTATTGTGTGCTGCCCATGCTCCTGGCCCCTCCGAGCCCACCTCCCAGCTTCTCCAGACAAACCCAGACTTCCCTGGCTGAGTGATGAGCTTTGGAGTGGCGTTCACCAGCCCCGCCATGCTTTACTTTGCAACCTAGGCCCAGAGTCCCTGTCCTGAGCACACACGGGTGGTCACTTACCACCCAGCACTCTTAATGCTAATCAGATCTTCTACAGGGCACCAGGTTTCTCAGAGAGAATCCCAAGCATATGCCACGTAGTCAGCCAGGAATGGGTCCTCAGGAAGCCAAGTCGTGAGAGGGGAAGGTTCTAATGGCTGTGTGCCTGGCCAGGAGAGTTGCTGACTACACCATGTCTGTCCACTTCTAGGGACAGAGGCCAGGAGGAGCAGGGAGTGGCTGCTGTGCCATGTGGTTCTGGCTCTGGAACCCCTGTCCCTTCCTTGTACCCCTGTCCCCAAGGACTCTTTGCAGGTATTTCTTTTTAAAAGTTAGAGCATGCAGGAAATGGTGCTCCCAGGTCATGCCATAATACCTGACAAGGGTTCATTGCTTTTCTTTCATTCCTAAAATACATACCTGGAGGAAAAACTGCAAGAGTTCTAGGGATGGCCTTTAGGGCCGCTGTGCCCCACAGCCCTGCTCTTTGAGCATGAAAAGAATCCAACCATTCCTGAATCCTAAGCATCATCCTTGTATTATCATAGAGTAGAGGGTCTCTAACTTCCTGAGCCCAGGGGGCAGCTATAAAAAATAGCATGAAGCAGCCGGAAAGACATCCAGGAAATACCCAGAATGCTCCATTCCTGGAGACTCATTAGACACCCGCGGCCTCCACAGCATTTGCTTCTTGAGCTAGTCCCTCCCACTTCCTAGCCTCACTGCCTCCCACCCACCTGCCTATTAGCTTCTGAATGTAGGTGGAGGCTGAACAGTCCTGTTAGTATTTGCTCAATTATGTGGTGTCAAGTGAGCTGAAAGCAGAGGCGGGTGAGTCACAGCTGAGCCCCTCAGCCCTCTGAAAGGCTGATTTACTTTAGAGGTGTAAAATTGGAATGTAAACATGGAGGTTAGGGGCAAAGTCAACTCAGGTGAGGCCTACTACACAATCAAATGCTGCTGTCACTGGCTTGGGAGGTCACTGTCCTCTGGGGCATTTTCACCAGAGCAGGTCTTTTTGAATGCTTAACGTGCTTCAATTCACAGAGCCAAGAATCCTGAAATAGCTAATCTTGCTCCCTGGTAGTTCCTGACCTAGAAACTTCATTCTTACACCAGGCAGGACTGACCCCATGACTCACAGCCCAGGTGTAGACCTTGTCTGAAGCTGCAGAGGGCCTGGCTTCAGCCCCAGTCTTATGGAGAGCTTGGGGACAACTGTGAAGTATCTCAGCCTCCAGGGAATCTTTTGAATGAAATTTCATCTTCATCTTGTCTTCTATCATAGCATAAAATGTTTAATAACTTTTCCTTTTGCAGGGTATCCTTTGTGTCAGTTTTTAGATTTGGGTGCTGCTCCCTAGCTCTTATGAGCCAGTGGAACAATGTATGCTAATCACAGCCTCCTTCTGACTTCACAGTCCCTTATAGTTCACCTTCTGGGCCCTTCCCTTTCGAACACCCCAGTCCTTTAGCAGTCATCGTCCTGACCCTTCCATATGGTTCCCACCTCACAATCATCTTGGTCTCCCATTGTTCCGGTTTTTCTTTCCTCTGTGTTTATAATGTGTGTGCGCATGTTAGCATGTGTGAGTACAGGTACATACATGACGATCAGACATGACCTAGCGTTGGTGCTAGCTTTCCAACTGGATTTGAGACGGACTCTCGTGGTTTGCTGCTGTGCACAACTGGGCATGCAAGCTTCACATTCGTCTTCTTTCAGTCTCCGGTCTCCTGGTCTGCAGTAACAGATCCTGTGTTTCTGTATTCAGCTTCTTTTGGGTTTTGGGGATCCTAACTTGGTTTGACAGGCTTGCTCGACAAGCGTTTCCATCACTGCCACGGCTCCAGCCTCTGCTTGGCCTTTCCTAAGAGCACCCTGAACCTCATTGCCTTTGAGGGCGTCAGATCTGGTTCAATATTACCTTGGGAATCAAACCATTTAGTGTAGCTGCAAATGCTATTGTACGAGTCCTGGAGCAAGAAAGACCTTGAAAGTGGGGCCAGTCAACTTCATTACTAATGCAAGCGCCTCGAACTTCCAGGAAGAGGGAATCAGGAGAGGAGCCAGTGTGATCAAAATGGAGCAGAAAAGAAGTCTGTCTCCCTCCCTCTAAGGCACAGGCCTTCTGCTGCCATTAGTGAAGCCTTTCTAGGGCCCCTCACTTGACACACACTGTGTTCACCTGGGGCAACCGACACCTGACAGGATTACAGTAGGGAAAAAACACTTCTTTGAAGTGAAAATCAGAAAATCTTTTATCACTTCCCCCAGCCCCATGGCAGATAGGTAATGAATAAATGCACCGTCAATACACTCTATTCATTTATGTTTGACAACTGAGTTGGTGACAGTGCCCCCTTGCATTCTAATTAAATATACAGGAGCCACGCTTGTAAAGCCTTTGAACTACAAGCATCCCGGCTAGTCCTCTGCTGCTAAATCTTTTCTGGGAAATGTGGTAATCAGGCTTCTGGGACTCTTGCATTGGAAGGCTGCTGCCATTCTCCTGAATACGGGGCTATAGTTTCAGACAGCTCTGTGGCTTTGATAAAGTAGTTCCCAGCCCCCAGGAGCTTGATAATTAATGTCCTCTTTGTTACGGGGAGATCAAGCCTCAGTGGCTCTATGGCTGGGAAGCCAACAGGCAGGGTTCTAGTATAGAGAACACTGAGGATTGAATAGCAAGGAAAGCTCATCTTTTGGTCCCACCTGGCTTGTGAGGGATGCCAACTCTGACTCTACTAGGGACCCTGACATTCTAGGCCACACAGTACAGGCCATCCAATCCTTCATTGATCAGAGGGCCTCAGATCCAAGTCACCTGCCTGGTTGAGTATCCTCTAGCTTCAGGAAGCCAGGAGAGTTTGCCTGTATTTAGTCCCCATCGTTACTGCTAATCATTCTTCCATGAGTTTTGACGGTGCTGGGTGTGGAACCCACATGCTCGGTGAGCACACTGCTACTGAGCCACACCCCATGGCGCATCTGTTTGATTTTCAAAAGCAACTGCTCTCCTTCAGGTTGGAGACGAAAAGCCCCCTCTCCCTGTCTGCTGGCATCCTGACCACAGGGCCTGTTTCTTTGCCCTTTTCCTTACACCGTTTCAGTCTCTGGCAAGGATTCCAAAATGGGAATAAGTGGAATGACCGGAAGCCTACTCTTGTTCCTATCTTGTGAGGCATGAGAGACAGCTTCCGGATCCCCTTCACAAGCAGACAGGTCCTCTTGCTGCTCCCGCTCAGCCCTGGGTAGCTAGCGACCCTTGGCCTGGCTATCAAGACTGCAACCTGTAGCTCTATTGGGCTCCGTGCACAGCCTTTCCTGACTCCTCCCCTTCCCAGCAGACTCTGGGCGTAAGAGTATGCATGGATATGGATGTGCCTCTCTGAGTCTCCTATCCCACCTCTGTCCTCACCACTAACTCCTCTTCTAGCCCGTCCGCCAGCCCCCGATGAGCAGTCCATTTGGAACGTCACGGTGCTCCCCAACAGTAAATGGGCCAACATCACCTGGAAGCACAATTTCAGGCCTGGAACTGACTTTGTGGTTGAGTACATCGACAGTAAGCATTGCTATGTGGGGTGGGGGTGGCGGCAGTGTCGTAGTGCTGGTGGATAGTGGTAGATGCCCATTAAGGAGATCCTGTTGAACTCCCTCAGGCTTAGAAGCCTTTTAGCCTGGCTTCATTTTAGCCTCATGAAATCGATCCCTACCAGAGATAGTGGAGGTGGAAGGAACAACCTTGAACAGGGAGGGACCTCTGAAGCCATTAGCAAAAGCCTTGTGTTGCACATGTTGTGGAGGAACTATGGACTGTGACCTGTGTCCACTCCTACCCAGAATATGGATGCTGAGTATCCTAACATGAGCCCGATCTCGTTTCTGTGTTGATCTGACCGAGACCCAGGGTGTTCTGATGGCTCATTGTATTGTCCAGGCCACAGACCTGAGCTGCAGACACCCTCAGTTCACAGCGTAGTGGAAAGCAACAGTCGCAGACCAGATAGCCAGTGGTTCATCGTGTCCCATGCACTCTATCAGAGCTTGGGATCAAAAACCTGAATGGACTGCAGAACATGTTCCAAACATCTGCCTTCTCTAAGGCAGGGCCCTTGGTCCTGTAGAGTGAAGCCCGTATCTTTCCACATGGACAAGTGCAATGAAGCCAATACACCAGCCGGAAAACACAGCTGGGTTATTCCTTCCCCCAAGAACTCTTAGAGATGAAAACCTGGTGCTAGGTTCTGTGGTCAGAGGAGGGCTTTAGAGCCTCAGGATCTGGAGTCTCTATTTAGGTCAGGGTGTTTTCAAGCTTCTTGCCACCACCATTCCCTCCCACAACCCTGAGGTGTGGATACTTTGTCTGATATGCCAATTTGCAATACGGCAAACAGTCCGAGAAGAACCCAAGAGTGGAGCGAAAGCCAAGGATGCTGTCTCACTTCCATGTGAGATACTAACCATGTGGCATACTAACCAGCATGCTGGCCCTCCCAGAAAGCTCACACTCAGAAAGTGAATCACGTCCAGTGCAGCTGACACGCTTCAAGGCCGAGACAGCCAATCTTGATACACTTAGTACTAAGACCGTGCGTGGTGAGGAAGGAAGACTTCAGGGGGAAGCATCATGTAAGAGTTAGAGCTGCATGCTGGGCGCTGGGAAGCTGCCTGTTCTGTGTGGTGGACTGGACCTGGGGTGCCTTAGCCCTGTTTCCGCACCTCTCTGCTTCTGACAGATAAACAGGGACCTAAGCACTCTCTCCAGCTCCTGGTGCCTGGTTGTAAGCTGACCTAGGTTTCTGTTCCCCAGGCAACCATACGAAAAAAACTGTCCCTGTTAAGGCCCAGGCTCAGCCTATACAGCTGACAGACCTCTTTCCCGGGATGACGTACACGTTGCGGGTGTATTCCCGGGACAACGAGGGCATCAGCAGTACCGTCATCACCTTTATGACCAGTACAGGTGAGAGGGGATCTGGCCTTGCCATCCCCTGCAAGCATGGGCATCTCATCCTCATCCCCAGCTTCCTGCTTGTCTCTTCTTGGAAGCAGGTCTCATCTCCACCCCATTCCTTGCCTTGCATGGTGCGTCTCCAACCTAAAGGAAGTCAGAAGCAGTCAGGTGTGCATGCCCAGTGGAGAGCAAGCCAGGATCTGAGCCAGGGGGCTGAGTGTGGGATCAGAGGGAACAAAAGACTGCATAATGAGGACAGGGACTGCTTAGTCCCCTCCACCATGTGTGGAACAAAAGGGCTCAGTGCATGCACAAACTTGCTGGGGGGAGGGGACTGCTGGAGAGTTGTGCGCTGTGCCCCCACTGTTTGGGAGCTTGCTTTCTCCATGTATAATGAGGGGAAGAGGCCAACCCAGGATCTTGATTCAGAAATCTCCTAACTAAACCTGGGATCAGCGTGTATGTTGTTGCCATGACAACAGTGTTTTGCTCTTATTTAATTTCACGCCCAGTTTGTCCTGCCTAATAGTAAGTGGTCTGGGCTGTTGTGTTTTGTTTTGTTTTGTTGTTTTTTAATCATGCTAGAGGTAGGACAGCAGTCTGGCTCAGTAGCAGCTTCAGCCTGGTTAGAGAGGCATCTTCCTTATATCGAATGGCTAGGTTGCCTAGGGCTAGAGAGAGACCAGGTTTAGAATTTTCTCTGCTGGTGGGGGTAGCCGGGAATCTGAAAACCACAGAGGCCCTTGCTTGTCTGTGAGTGTTTGGGTTTGGGTACATCTTTCAAATCAGACAGACATAGCCAAGTGGCCTGTAGTCTAAGCCCTGGGGCTAAGGGAAGGTGGGGAAAAGGATTAAGAGAGAAAAGGATCAGCAGTCCCTCTAGGGATGGTCTGGTCAGACGCGGGTTATTAGATGCACAGGAGGGGGGGGGGAACCCCACAATGATTTATCTGAATTTCTAAATGTTGACTTGAATATTCATTACTGTTCCCTCGCCAAGCCACAGGAGCCCGATGCTGGTAGTCTGTATCTAGGGAGTCACTGTCCATCTGTATCCCTGACGTCCTAGCCCTCTAGCCTGGTCCATCTTGATACGTCTCCCTAGTGTGCTTCTGCCATTCCCACCCATTTCTAGACCACAAAATTTGAATGTACAGCTCCTTGCTTAAAATGAGCCAGGCCCACTCAGACAGGATGTCTGAGCAGGCCACCAGGCCATCGTGTTCTGTGAGAAGCCATGCATCTGGGCAACTGACCAAGCAGAACAGGTAGCTGGACTCTGACCTGGTTGGGAATCCCAAACTTTTGGATATACTTGATTTGTTTCTTTACAAACTTGAGTCTAGCTCACGGGCAAGAAACAAAGATGACTCCCAAGGGTAGAACTTCATCCTAGAGATGCTGGGAAACCCAGCACTGTCTGTTTTCAGAGCTTTGCCCCACTTGGTGCTGTGGATAAGACCTGGAGAGAAAGTCAGAAAGAAAAGGGCCAGACCTTGCCTTTATGGTTGACCTAATCTGTTTCAAGTATAAAGCATGCAGTATGGGGGGCAGGCAGTAATAATGACTGCTGTCACTTGGTTCTGAATGTCATCTTCGATACCTATTTTTCTTTCTCTGTGCTGGATCTAGAGAGGCCCAGTCTGCTTGCCAGCCTTAAGGACCACAGAAGCATATAGCATTAACAAGTTTCCCCAGACCCCTTCTCGGGTGAGCTGGAACATCTGGGCTCAGTAACTTGTTTCTGAGTTCAGGTTATTTGCTTCCTCTTAGGTCAGCTGGAAACTCCTATGTACAGTTCACACAGAGGGAAAGAAATATTTTCACCCTCTGAAGTCTGTGTGTCCTTGTAAATATGTGTCAAAAGCAATTTCCTGTAGGTGGACTCCAGAGGCAAGCCCACACAAACACCCAGATCTCTGTGTTTTCACCGAAGCAAAGCTTTTGTGAGCACATCTGGGGGCCGACCACAGGTCCTTTAGCCAACCGCAGGCTATCACTTTAGCCCAAAGGTGACATGCTCAGTGATTCAGGAAGGAAGGAGAAGGGACTTCTGGGAATGCTAACAGGCTTTCTAACCCTCACCAGAAAGATCCCACTGGGAACTTAATCACCCCTTATTAAAGCTTCTGAAGCCAGAAACCTGACAGGCTACAGATATATGACCCTAGATCCTAACTGGCCTACCCATGCTTCACTGCTGGAATGAGGGGCTGGCAGAAGCAGAGATCAAGCAGCAGGCTGCTCAGAGCTCAGGGAGGTCAGAGGGATTGCAGGATGAGACAGGGTGTGCACGGAGAAGGGTGACGTACTTAAGGGAGAGCAGCCACATTGTGTTGAAGAAAGTTCATCGCTGTTAGATTATTTGTTCATCCATTTCTAGGATAACCTTCAAATGATGTTGTCTATAGCCAAACCAGATTCTTCCAGCCAGGCTTGGGAGCTGGATGAACTGTCTGGTTAGCAAATGAATTTCATAAGTTTTTTTTTTTTAAAAATAGGTCAGAGGGTGTGGTTGGATGAACTTTTCCAGAGATGTAAAATTAACATCTGCCCCAAATTGGAATTGGCGCCAAAGCCCCTAGAATAACTCATTCATGTTTTGAGTTTGAATAAAATGAGGTTGTCAGTGATCATTGGAAGAATGGCAGACAACTTCGGACAGATCCATTTTATCCAAGTTGCCAGCTACCTCTATGACCAAGCCTAACACTTGATAAGACTCGGAGTGTGCAGCAGGATTGATGCAAATGTGGTCTCAGTACTACCCAGGGTTAAGGCAGTAGAGGTATCTACAGGCCCAGATGACATAAGGCACAGACAGAACCAGACTGAGGAAGTTGTTTTTCGGCATGCTCCATCTTGATCTCAAAACACATTGCCTGGTCATAGGAAGGCTGGCTTGTTGTGTGGCAGTCTGGTATATAGAGTAATTAGGTGGAAGCGTGCTATAAGACAGAGTTACTCTGGCTGGGATTGGGAAGAATACCTTTGCTTCAGGTATGGCTTAGACAGCTTGAACAAGAATGCTTCTAGACCAGAACAAGAGGTGTTGGGACCTGTGCTTGCCAAGCCCAAGGCAGGACAAGAACAGCTCCTGTCATTTCCAGTTGGAGGTGGGGAGTATAAATGGCGTCTCTGCCGTCTTTGAAGGCTATAGTGTTAGACCCTCAGCGTCAGTTTAGCAGATCAGTTGAGTGTGGCATTGGTGGTCAAGTGTAATTACCCTGGAGCTTTGTGAAAATGACTTCCTCTCAGCCTAAGCTGAGATCATTCTATCGTTCTCTTGTTGAGAAACTCACTCACTCTATAGGAAGGTGGAGTCAGTTGATCTCACTTGGCTTTGTGTTTGAAGTTCACAAGAATCTTTATTTCTTACCCCCCACCCCCGCCAATCAAATCTGAAACTACATTTCAACCTTGCCTGGTACTGTCGGGAGCAGAGCGATACACTTGCTTTCTAAACTGCCCCTGTAACCACTTTCCCCAGGCGCCATGACCTTCTTTCTGAAGTGAAAGGGCATGTCGTGGAGCTGGCTGCCAGAGTGTCAGAACAAACACAAGGAAGATGGGGGTGCAAACGTGTCGTTGCAGAGATGCAAACCAACCTCTCTGCAAAATGTGGGTGCCACTGTCCAAACACAAGTGAAGTAATCCCCTCACCTACTGCCTAGGCATGGTAGGTAGACAGTAGCATCCAGGCGGCCACTGGCTGCTATGGGGAGAACCAAGAGTGGGGTCCCAGCTTATCTTTCTTGCATTAGGATTAAGTTGATGTGTTCATCAGTCAGTAGTCACTGGTCACTTGTATGGTGTTAGCATTATGCTGAGTACTAGTTCAAAGACATCCTGTTCTTAAGACTGGAACAGCACAGTTGGAAACCAGGACACAGAACAATTAAACGTTAACTCGTGTGGAATAGGTAGAGTGTGGGCATAGGCCAGAGAAGGTATAAGTTGGAGTGATCAGAAGCTCTGGAGGGAAGGGAGACTAAAAAGTAATCAGAAGGAAGGATTTCAATCTGGTGTCTTAGGTAGGGTGGGAACGAGGCATGAGGAAAGCCAGACAGGAATTCCACACCGTGGGAAATTAGAGAGGCATTATCTGAAGAACGTATGGGAGTGGTAACACTAACCTCACTGCATCTGTGGGTACCAAAATGCACGGGTACTGCGCATCAAGTGTCAGAGTTGTGTAGGAGGGGCTGACAACAGTCTTTAGATGTGGAGCACACTTAGAAATTCAGGCCAAGGGGTCAGGGAAGAGTGGTGGACTCACAGCTGTGGAGTTGGCTGTGGGTTCAAGAGATGATTAAAAGGATTGCCAACCAGAAGTCAAGACTTGCCTGTGGGAGGGTAGGTGTGGGAGAGGGTAGCTCACTCACAATGGTAGCTGAGACATAGTGGTGAGAACAACTAAGTCAACATCCTGAGATCAAGGAGCAGACCTGGAGCCCATGAGAGATGACAAGTCCACCTGAGCAAGACAATGCTGTCTCAGAAGGTCTCAGAAGGGTTCCTTCAGGTTTGTGTTTTAAGACACAGAAAGAAGAGAGCAAAGAGGAGGAAATGGAACCTGCTGGGAGTCCATGGGTCTTCTATGGGAAGAGAATGCTTACAGACCACAGCAAGAGTCATTGGGACCTGTACTTGCCAGGCCCAAGTTGCATCCCACTTAAACTCTGGAGGGGGAAAAGGAAAGGAAAGACCTTTGACACATAAGGAAGGGACAGCTGCAGAGGCTGTGTGGGTTTGGTATCTCCAGGTCCAGGGAAGGAGTGCAGTCTGGAGGGTAAGAGAGGAGGAGTTACAAGATTGCAAACAATGCAGAGACATGATGGGATGGGTCTATGTCTTCCTCTAGTTCTGGGACAAGAGCTAAGTGGTGGCATCATTGCCAAGAGAATCACTGCTCCTTTTCAGTAGAAAGCAGATGGTACAAAGATTCAGAGGCAGGAATGCAAGTCAGTGGTGAGTATGGGGTGTTTTGCACAGCTAGAGGTTACACGGCCAGCTCTCTGTCAGAGCCTGATTGGATGAGAAATGCAGGGTTCTCTCTCATAGCAATTAGGAGTTTTGGACGGTTGAAGCAAAGAAGTATTTTAATACCTTGTGGGGTCTGGGGTCCCTTGTGAGGAACACCAGACAGAAACAGGAATGGAAACAGGCTCGGCCTTTTCTCCACAGCATCCATGGTTCAGGGTGTTAACAGCCACATTTCTTGTGGACTCAGCTACTTTGCAGCTGGGGTGCCACTGAGGGTCTACTCGTCACCCCTTACTGTTTACTGAAAGAGCCTTCCTGGTGTGATGTCCTCAGCTTGGCCCTGAGAAGACTTATGAAATCCTTTGTGCATCTTGTATGGGCAAAGGGTAAAATGGACCAAGGAGCAAGGACACAGGCTGTCACAAGTCCAGTGTGCTTCCTAGGAGGTGGCCTGGTGCTGTGCCTCACCCCATGGGCTGTATTCCTACTGCCACCTAACTCTCCCAGGGCTCCTCTGGGCTTCCCTGGATATGTCTCATTCCGTGGATCCTTCCCGTCTTGAATCTCAGTTCCCACGAAAGGCTGTGTTTCAGGAAGTATCCTCTCTGTTCTCTAGTCCACAGAATGAAGGGTGAATAGGTACGTAGCACACTCTCACACTAACCCAAATCCCAGCACCTGGACATCATGGACACCATTGAAGGACTCTTGGGCTCCTGTTTTAGACCCACATGTATTCCCTTCACACCACAAAGGGATCTGTGAGATGACCCCCAGGCATGGACAGAAAAGAAGGCAAGTTGGCTTGCCACGGCCCACCAAGAGCATCCCTGTGAAGTGACCTGAGAACTCAGGGTCAGAGCATTACTGCCTGCCTGACCTGGACACCTGAGCTTGAATTGGTGTCAGAAAGCACACGGTCCAGCTGGGGAGACTTGAAAAGACACAGAGCCACCTGAACCTCCATCTGGCTCAGGACTCACTGCCAAAGCCTGACGGACAAAGAGGCTGTGCCCGTAAGGTGTCCTCCAGCATGGTTAGGCAGCGTGGCCGTGCTCAGCCCCCTGACAGGTACCATGCAGGCCCATTCACCAGAACCATGCTGCCACACAGCATTGCTCAGTCCCACCAGGCCATGGCCAGTGTGTGTAGTCTGCCTCCTCTTTAGTAAACGTCTCCATCCTACAGGGCTGCTCAGCCTTCTGCTTCTCTGCTCCTTGCACCCCTTTTCTTTGCTTCTTTCCTGATCTTTTGGCCCTTGGCTTCTTTTCTGTTTTCTTTTGTCCTCCTAGCAGAGTAACCTGGGCCAGAGGGCTGCTAGGTGGTAGCAGTAGGTTCTAGGGCAAAGCTGCACAATAGCTGTGCACCTTCCCTACCTCTCCTCACCACTCCCCAAGCAATGGCTCATGGTTTGCTTCCCACTCTCCCCGCCAGCTTACACCAATAACCAGGCAGACATCGCCACCCAGGGCTGGTTTATCGGGCTCATGTGTGCCATCGCCCTTCTGGTGCTGATCCTTCTCATCGTCTGCTTCATCAAGAGGAGTCGTGGTGGCAAGTACCCAGGTGAGATGTGGGACAGTGGTCAGGCCCCCACCAGATCCGGGCTCCGATCTCTGCTCCTTTAGACTTAGAACTTCAGGCCTGTGCCATAGTTGGTCTTTCCTGGAAGCCGCCAGCAAGAAATTGTGTTAATTATATTTGCTCCAGAAGGATGGATGGTGCAGTCTAGACAGCTCCAGAGTCATGGAAGGAACTCTGGCTCCTACTAAGATGGCTGGCCTTCCCTTGACTTAGCTCCTGTCTGCTCAGCAGAAGGACTTTCTTCAGCTTGAGAGTCAGGGTGGTAGGGAAGTGAGGCAGCCATCTTCAACATGGACAGCAGAAGGCAAGACAGAAACAGCATAACCAAGAGAGACTCCGAATGGTGGCCACACCCTGCTGAGGCTTGTCTTGGTGCCCATTACCACAGACAGACTCAGCAGCTCTGGGTAAGGCAGGCAGTTTCTAATAGCACCCTGACCCCTCCTTAAAGTCCCACAGAAGCATATCTCCCCTGCCTCAAGAGCCTTCAGTGTCAAGGACAAGGACTTCTCCCATTGCTGTGTCAGAAAATATTGATTTTTTTTCCAAATGGGGAAGCTGAGCCATCTGGCTATGACAGGGTGGGTGAGATGACAGGAGACAGGATAACCTGAGAGTAACCATGCTGTTGAACTGAAGAATGAAACTGCCCCTGCCCTAGAGCCCCAGCACCGATACATTCCTGAGATGCTCTTCCTCCTGGGGTGGGGTTGGGCAAACTCAACATGAAGGGAGTGTGGGAGGGATTGATTTTATTCTCTCTCTCTCTCTCTCTCTCTCTCTCTCTCTCTCTCTCTCTCTCTCAGATTTATTTATTTTATGTATGTGAGTACTCTGTTGCTTTCTTCAGACACACCAGAAGAAGGCATTGGGTCCCATTACAGATGGTTGTGAGCCACCATGTGGTTGCTGGGAATTGAACTCAAGATCTCTAGAAGAGCAGTCAGTGCTCTTAACTGCTGAGCCATCTCTCCAGCCCCAATTTTATTCTTTTCCCTGACCAGTACCCACAGACCCTTGGCCTCTGCCCAGTGAGGGGGGTGGAAATTTAATTCCATTGGTGACCAGCGAATTCTTTCACTTTGTTTCACTATATGTAGATTGTTTTTTCTTCTGCAAGAGAGAAAACCACAGCTGGATAGAGCCCCAGATGTGGGGATACTTAGTGAGTCAGAGAGACTTAAACCCCTGAGGAACCCAGCAGATAAAGTTAGAGCCTGCCTTTACCCTCCCAGAAAGTGCCCCAGCCTAGAAAGTTTTCCCAAGCCAGCCCCCTTCCCTCTAGCTTTGGGAAAAGTAGCTCATACAGCCAGAAGACAGATGGGCAACCCAGAAACCAGGCTTCAGCCTTCCTGGAGCTCCTAATTCTATGGCCTGCTCTGGCCTCTCAAATGGGTTGATCATCTCATTCCTGCACCAAAAAGTTCTGCATGTAAGTCTTCGTGCTGGATGCTCAGAATGCATGGGGAGAGATGTCTATTTTCAACGTTACCGCTAGCTCAGAAGGGCCACAGCATAGCAGTACAGGCCTTGGTTGTGTCATCATCCCAGAGGCCATATAGGGTGAGGGAGGATGCCAACAAGAGAGGCTCACAGGTGAGCACCTCCATCCCAGAGGCCTAGGAAGCAGCCTCCCTCCCAAGTGCTCTGACCAGAGCTTTGGAGAAACACAGCCCCCACCCCCATCCTGAAGGAGAAAGCTAGCTTCTGTCACCAGTGAGAAAACATATAAAGATAATTATAATGCAGGGCAAACATGAGAAAAGGCTGAACAAGGAAGTATTTCTCTAGTGTATAGTGGGACAACTTCAAGGAGCAATGGCAGGGAGCTGAGAGGTCTGTCAGCTGGAGTGTAAAGACTTTATGGGGTGTGAAGGAAGCAGAATCAGCTTAGCAACTGATTGAGCCTGGGGGCATTAATAGTGCTTTGTTAAAAAGAAGCTTGTCATTGACTATCACTGAGCCCAAGATGGTGTCTGGGGGTCTGTAGTGTGTGTGGGTGCTGTATGTAGGTGCATGCACTTTTACACAAAGGCTAAAAGAAGGGACTGACTGACCTATGCTAGCATTTCTCTGCCTTGTTCCTTTGAGACAGGGTCTTTCACTGAGCCTGGAGCTAGGCTAGTTCTCATTCTCTCTCATTCTCTCTCATTCTCTCTCATTCTCTCTCATTCTCTCTCTCTCTCTCTCTCTCTCTCTCTCTCTCACACACACACACACACACACACACACACACACACACACCTCCAGAGTTATAGGCACACACAGCAACGCCTAGCTTTTTACATGAGTGCAGTCGACTCCAATTCAAAACCCCCATGCTAGGTAGCACAGCAGGGATCTCTCCAGCCCCCGGGGCTTTCTTTGGGCTGTGTTAGAAACACTGTAGCGAACAGAGGCATTCCTTTTAATCATCCTGCCTGCTTTCTTTTCTCTTACCAACCAGTGCGAGAAAAGAAGGATGTCCCCTTGGGCCCTGAAGACCCCAAAGAAGAAGATGGCTCATTTGACTACAGGTGAGTAAGTGATGTCCTTCCTCTCCTCCCCTGGTAACAGCTCCCTCGCAGCATCCACAGAACCTCCTGCCCACTGGACTGTTGCTTTTACCTCTGTGGCAGCCATCTGACTGAGTGTCTGTTCCCAGAGAAACAGAGAGGCCCTTGAATCCTCTACTGAACAGGAGTTCCTATTTGAGTCTTTCTACTTTCTTCCATCAAAATGAGCCCTGGGACCCTTTTCTGTGATGTAAGCTTGACCATCAGGCCTCCTCCCAGCCAGAATCCCCTAACTCCCAAGATAAATGAATGACCCCAGAAGGCTCACCACCCTGTGAGCTAGTGGCAGAGCTGAAGGAGCTGGGAATGGGCTGCCAGCTGGTGCTCTGTCCTGTGCCCATGCTCCCTCTCAGATCTGATGCAAACTTTCAGTCAGGATTTTTCCGAGTTGCCACTGGTCCATCAGGATGGCTAGTATATTCTGAGCTCAGGAATGGGTCAGAGAATCTCATCTGAATCCATCCATTTGAGATAGGAGAAAATCCCCCACCACAACTCTGCTAACTCTGGGCATAGGTCATCCCATCATCCTCTGACCTCTCTTCCTTCTGAGCCTCTACCCTTCAGACTCTTCTGAGCCTGGCACAGACCACCAGGCCAATGGATAGAGAGCTTCTGCCTGCCCAGAAGCCATCTGGCAGCTTATGGCTGCAGCTGTCCATCCAGCCTGACATCCCTGTTGAGAGGCTCCTCCTCCCTTCCTGGCTGTCCTGGGATCACCTGGCAGGGTCCAGCCTCCCAGTGGGCTGAGAGCTTCCTCTGGCCCTGAGTTAAAAGGCTGTGGGCTTTTGTTCTCCATACCATTGGTACAGCCCAGTGAAGATGAGGACAGGACGAGCTGTACCTCTCTTACCACCAGGCCAGCTTTGGCTCTGTGGAGTCTTCCTGCATCGGATGAGTCCAGGAGTCCTACTAGGGAAAGGCTAAACTTAGGAAATCAGAAGAACTACGTTTCTAAGGAACGTAAGAGTAGGGTCTCCTACTCTGTTCTTGGCTCTGTTGCCGGATACCTTTCTCATGAGTCCCTGTTCTCTCCCATGTCTGTCTTCCTGGACCTTGAGGGTCTCTGGTGGGCCAGACACCCAGACAGTTGGCTAAACCAGGTGCTCTTTCATTCCAGCCTCCTGAGGAAAGTTCTGTTCTTCTAGACTAGCAGTTCTCAACCTGTAGGCTGCAACCCTTTGCAGGGTAAAGGGGGTCGAACAACCCTTTCACAGGGGTCGCCTAGTATCACAGGAAACCACCAGCATTTACGTTACAATTCATAACAGTAGCAAAATTACAGTTATGGAGTAGCAATGAAACAATGTTATGGTTGGAAGTCACCCCAGTGTGAGGAACTGTGGTAAAGAACTGCAGCATCACTCAGGACGGTTGAGAACCACTATTCTAGACCAAGGTCGCTTTCCCCTCAAGAGCCCCATATGCCGAAGCCTTTGACTAGGCTGAGTTCTCCCGGGCCACACGTGCATTCAGCTGAAGTTCCTGCAGCCAGTCCAGGAGTCCTCCTAGATGCCCCAGCATTGCTCATGCCCTGCAGTGTGGCATGGGGGAAGTGGGGGGGGCTGACAGTAAGAATCGGACTGTTTGCAAAGAGTTCCACTTCCTACCCAAACTCAGCTCAGTCCTGGAGAGTCACTAGCTTTACTCTGCCACTGTCCTTCCTGTGACCCTGCTGTCAGAGTACACAGATAGACCGTGACAGTAGGTCACAGTCACTCAGCATATAGCAGGTATGGGCCAGTGGCTTTGTGACCTGGCTACAACCCATCCATCAAGAGGAGATGGAGCACCAGTGGCCTGTGACTACAGGACAAGTCTCTGCTCTTGACAAAAGGTTAGAATCCCAAGGAGACAGCTTCTTCCACTGCTGTCTCAGCAAATGCTTGCCCGGGCAGAGCAATGCTAATGCTTTGGGCCTAGCAAGGAAAAGGGGTGCATGTTCACCCCACATGCCACTGGAAGGCCTGGACATCACATTAGGTAGTCTAAGGGGATTCAGATACAGGATTCAAGGACTTCAGCTAAATGTACCCATAGGCAGAGATAGCTCTACAGAGTCAGAGAACTCAGCGTGTGGGGTTCTCGAGGAGAAAGGGACTTTGTTCTAGAAGAATGGGCCTTGCCTAAGGAGATTTGAATGAAAGAGTGCCTGGTCTAGCCAACTGCCTGGCAGTCTGTCTCCTATCTGTTGATGCTCAGCTCCAGCTTCATCTAAGACCCCTTCCTGGTAGCCCAAGGCTGCTGTTCAAATGCACTGTTAAAATGGCAGTTTAGCCAGGAGGGACTGATGGCTAGGACTGTAGAGGGTGTAGTGTATCCGTTCAGACTGCCTAAAACCACTGGTTCCTTCTGCAGACCTCTAGACCGCCACTGCTGGCCCACAACAGCTTCCTACCTGGGTGCCTGTGTCACCTGTGAAATGTAACCAGCATCACCTGGTCTCTCTGTCCAGCAAGTTTCCAGCTAGGAGGAAGTAGTGCCAATTTGGTGGAACAGCCTCTCATATGCTAGAGAGTACAGCCTAGTGTGGGCTGGGCATTTGTTCTTGCAGGCCAATGCCACTGTATCTCCAAGGTCGCGAACTCTTGTTACCCAGGAGGGCCTTAAGGACAGAGTCTAGAGGGGCTAATAGGATCCTCCAAACCTTGCTAGTGTCTTCTCAAATTATTAGGCCTCACATGCTTCTCTGTGTGTTCCTCCCCCACACCCACCCCTCACCTTTTATTTGCTGGGCCTAGAGTATTAGCATTGCTCTGCCTGGACAAGTAATGCCGAGATGGAAGAGGAGAGAGAGGGTTGGTTTCCTTAGGGTGCTTACTTCTTGCCAAGAACAGTTACTTGTCTCATATCACAGGCCACAGGAGCTCCACCTTGCACCCCTCTGAGATGGACAGGTTATAGTCAGGTCACAAAGCAAAGGGCGAGACTTGCTGAAACCAGAGCCCCTGAATTCTTGCCACATGTCTCACAAGCTATGGCTCTGCTCTCACTACAGTCAGTTGGCCTGTAAAGTTGATCAGGGAAAGGACCTCAGACAAGGAGTTTAGAAGTGCAGTCTCCAGTCCCTGGCCTTTCCTACCATACCATATACCCTGGGGAAGATGCTTATCCTCTCTGTGCCTCAGTTCCCCTTTTGTAGAGCCTGCTGGGCAAGGGAGGATAAACACTGGATGATCTCCAAGTCTCCAGTGCAATCCTCCTGCACTGTGTGCTTGGTAGGAAGCCAGCGGCCCTATCCCACCCCACCTGATTTGGGTTGTGCTGGCCAGTCTGGGCCTGACTCTGTCTCTCTCTGGCCAGTGATGAGGACAACAAGCCCCTGCAGGGCAGCCAGACATCTCTGGATGGCACCATCAAGCAGCAGGAGAGTGATGACAGCCTGGTGGACTACGGCGAAGGTGGTGAGGGCCAGTTCAATGAAGATGGCTCCTTTATCGGCCAGTACACTGTCAAAAAGGACAAGGAGGAAACCGAGGGCAATGAGAGCTCAGAGGCCACATCGCCAGTCAATGCCATCTATTCCCTGGCCTGATGGAGCGTCCCAGGCACAGCTCTACTTTGCAAGTAGGAGGGGAGAGGGGAGATGAAGCAACTGCAGACCTACCACAAAGCCACAACCACCTTCAGGGACAAGGGTACAACACGGGGGTCTGCCAGGCTGTGAGGACCAGTGATCACCCAGCTATCCACAACCCCCTCCGAGTGATGCCCCATTACCCTTGGGTGCCATTAGATGGGAAAGCTAGAGTTACGTTGGAGGGAGCCCTAGTCCCTTGTCCTGTCTCACGGCCACCCTGAGCATCCCACCACAATGGCCACCCTTGATCTCAGCTCACCCACATTCATTTCTATTGCTTACAATATTTTCATTCTCTCCTCTCTCTCTCTCTCTCTCTCTCTCTCTCTCTCTCTCTCTCTCTCTCTCGTGCTTTGTGCATCTTTTCCTTCCAAGTCATTGTCTCAATTTTCTTTTACTTTTGAAAAAAAAAGTCCCTGGAAAAAGAATAAGTGGGCTCTCCCCAAGGGAATGAAAAGATGGGCGAAAAAAGGATTGATCCATAACACAACATGCAGACAAGCTGTAGTATTCAAGCTGCCACCAGGCCAGTGTGTTTCCGAAGGATGCCTTTCGCCATATGCCTCCCCCACCCCCACTCCCCACCCATCTGCCTCGGCCACGTCCATGCTGAGCTGGGCTTGGCTCTTTTCTGGAAAATGACAGTGTTTTTGGCAGGAAGAGGGTAGCAGGACTCCTTGCCACGCCCTGCTTTGGTTGGGAGGGGGTCTTACCTCTTGCTCCTGGTTCTTACTCTGCCCCTGCCACCAGAGAGCCTGCTGATGAGCTGCTTGGAAGATGAGGAAGGAAAAGAGACCCATGAGGACTGTGGCGACCAGACCCCCAAGCGGAAGCAAGTCGGGGTGTGGTCCCTGGGTAACGGAGCAAACCTTCGGAGAAGAAAAAGGGCTGGATTTGGACCTCTTTTGTCTCTGGGGCAGTGAAATCCAGAGTGAAGGAGAGAGGACCACACCTGCTCACCTGGTCAGGGTCTATGCTGCTACCCTCCGGGAGCTGGAGCCCTGTGATTCAGGAGCATGGCTGGTGTATCTGGGGGTAACAATGCTGCTCCCCGTCCCATCCTCTCCTTGCTCAATTGTGTCTGACATTGACTTGTGTTTGGCGTGGTATATGAATGAGGATCTGCTGCCCCCAGACTGAGCCTATCTGTCCTTTCATTACGGTATATACATATCGGGGGACCGTGAGGTGCACCGTACTAACAGTGCTGTGATGCCCCTCCCTGCCTGGAAGGACACAAAGCTCTTCGTATGCCTTACACAGCTCGGATCTAACCCTGCGGTTCCCAGATCCCTAGCCCTATTCTGCAAGTCTTGATGCCTCCAGTGATGTGTGTCTCGGGACCAGGGCAGCCTATGCAAGTGTCCCCTCAGGACCAGAAGCAGCCACTCCACACATGCCCTTACTACCCCTCTCCACCCTAATGGGGTCGCAGGCCTGCAGTCCTCAGCCTGAAGGTGCTGCCTTCATTCCCCCACCTAACCCACTTTTGAAACCAAAGGTACCTTGCCTCAGCGACACAGAGATGGGAAATCTTGAGCCAGAGTGTCACCCTGTTAAGGTGTCTGCAGCCTGAGGCAGTTGTGGGAGGGTAAGGTTGACCACTGTGAGTGGATTGCCGGTCATAGGCAGGGCCTCCAACTTGAGGTACTAGTTAGGGGCCTGGGCGGGACCAGGGCTGTGCATTCCAGGGACTTTTCAAGAGCATCATTTGCCATATGTTTAAGCCGCAGAGGTATTAACAATGCTTGTACACTTGATAAGCATTTGGGTGAATGTCAAGCCCATAGGCACACATTCTTTGCAGGTAAGAAACCATATCCCAGAGATGAGCTGATAATGTTTGAACCTGAGAGTGTGTCATGGTCCTTTGGACCAACCCATGGCCAGCACTGCTGCCTAGAGGCCTGAGGGACAACTCTCATGGTGAAAGGGGACAGGGTAAACAGGAAGGCTAGGGGTGGGGTGTGCTCAGGGTCCCCTTCCCTGGTCTAGTCTAGCACTTCTGGGATATAGCTGGGCATTGCTGCAGTATGTATAGGTCACCATTCCTGAAGGGAGGATTAGGGAGATGTAACTAAAGGATCATCCTTTCCAGAAAACACTCTGGACCCTGGCACAGTGGTCAGTTTCTCAGGCATCATTTATACAGCACCATCCAACCAGTAAACCCATGGTACCAACAGCAGGCAGGGAGGGAAGGAGGGACTCTCAGCTGTCATTGTAGCCATCTCCCTGCCACAGACAGCCTGGAGAAGGCTGCTTTGCTCTTAAGAGTCTGGGAGAGAGGTGAATCCTTAGGCTGTCTTTGTACCTCATTCCAGAGTTCTGTCTTGCTCAGTACTGTCTTCCTCTGCATAGGAAGAAAAGTTCATCAGTCCCTCCCTGAGGCTGTTGTGTTGTGGGTGCTGATAGCTGTCCCAGCCACCAGTGATCACAGCTCTCCTGGCATGAACAGATTGGGGGCTGGAGAACCATAGAAATGGCAGGTGCTCAGACAGAGCAGGCTCAGCGGTATGAGGTTTCCAGGAGGCAGTTTTTTCCAGGAAGAGGAGAGGCTACTTTTCACAGAGCCTGCCAGAGTCTACCTACCCCCAACTCAGCAACAGAACAGTATTGCCACCCCTGTACCTGGATCTTACGAAGCCACCCCAAAGTGATGCCTAATCCAGCTAGTGTTTCATCTGTCAGGGGGATGGGGTGGGTCATCGTGCAGTGATTCTGAGTGCTTATCAAATCCTCTTTGAGCTTCTAGTCTGGGCCAAAGCTTAAGCCATGGAAAACAAGTGAGGTAAGATGTGGTCCCTAACCACCAGGGCTGACGTTACTGGAAATGAGTAGGTGAGCTACTGGCACCATGACCATTCTGTCAGAAGCATTGTGTCCTGGTTTGCCTATACTGCTGCTTGCTTCAAGTCAGAAGGGAGAGGCTTCCGAGGGAGAACTTGCTCCATTGGGCCAGCAAATCTGGGCAGGACATGATGGTCAAGATGAATGGGTTCAGCAACCAGTGCTGTGCTTCTTTAGGGTGTCTGTCTCCCCCACTTAGCCCCCAGGATAGGTGTACCCGGTCAGGATCAGCTGTCCCCATATGGGATATGCTAAACAGGACACATCAGTCTCTACTTGCTTGTAGATAGCTGAGTTAACACTAGAGGGAAAGCCAGGCTGGCTCCTGCCCTTGCCTAGTTCCTCCTTCTTAGAGGTCAGTGTAGGAGGAACCACCCCTCCCAACAAGATCTAGAATAATTCCTGGGCCAAAAGTCAGCCAGTGACTCAGCTCACCTCACAAGGGGAATAAGAGCATGTTCCTGGTTTCCCTAAACACGGTCAGCATTGAGAAGGGAGTGGAAACATCCATGGGTATTTGTGGGTACATCCTCCCCACCCACCATACACCTGTGCATCCACACACACAAGCAGACCCTATTGCAGAGCAGTGTTCCCTATAGGGAGCACCCTAGATCGTGACGTCATCTTACAGCATGAGCATCCATATCTTGCTTCACATGAGATGAACTGTTAAGGCTTGGGGTCGGGGGGACTTTGGGGAGGGAGAAGCTCCGGATTGGGCCTTATTTTTGGTTCCACCCTAGTGCCCGTTCCTCATCTGTGTCACTTCAGCATGGGGTGTCCTCCAACCAAGGCCAGCAGCCTTTGCCCAGTGCAATCCTATGGTCAGAAATAGGTCCAACCAGCTGGGCCACGGTGTTCTCTTTCTAGTGAAACAAAAGTCCTTACATGAATTTCACATGGTAGCCTAGGAATCCCATGTAGGCAGTCCCCACTCCAAAACAAGAAGTCTCAAGCCAGTGACAGAGAATGTGGAGTGTCAGAGGCTTCAGAGTGTCCCCTCAACTCGGTGGCTAAACGCCTGAAACCAGACCCATTGCTGTCCCCACCCAACACAGCCTCAGCCCAGAAAGTGTTCTTGCTTTGCTTCCTCTTCTCAGAAGGGAACTCTCAGAAATGCATTCAGGAGAGGACAGAGAAGGACATGTGCCCAGGGAAGCTGCAAGCCCCCCTGAGCTATCTCCAGCCACAGCGGAAACCAATGTTGCTCTTATCAGCATGTTAGTATTAAAAGGCTGCTGCCTGAGAAGGGAGATGGAGATGAAACAGACACAAGGCGTCTAGCTCAGGACGGAATTGGATTCCTCATGTGAAGGAACCTCAGAGCTGATCTGTTTAAAATGACTCGTTGTGCAGACAGGGAAATGACAATGCAGGGAGGAAATCTGGCCCGTGAGGGTTCATTTAGGACTTGAACTTGGGCCTTCTGGGCCTTCTGACTCCGTGTCCAGTGTTCTTTCTCCTCACCACAGCTGCCTGAGCAGGTGTTGCCTGAGATCTGTCCTGCTTGTCACCCTGTCACCTCTCTCTACCATTACACTGTTCCCAGAAACTCCCAGCTAACAACAAAGAGGCTTTTCCTGAATCTGAGATCAGCCAGTCTGAGATAACCTGTGGTTAACTCAGCTAGGGAGTCTCAGGCTGCCCAAGGCCAGAAGGTAGAATGTATGAGCCCATAGGTTTTTGTTACTGTGAAGCCCATACAGGGCCCCAGGATGGTGTCTCCTGATTAATCACACACCTGGCCTTCAGCATACTGTATTCCTCAGAAGGGAGGGTAAGGAGGGGCGTTTCTGTCCATCCTGCCCTTGACCGCCAAGTCTGCAGGTGTTGAGGGGTAGCAGGGCCCAGGCAAGCCTCCCACCCTGGGGATCTGCCAAGCTGGAGTTTAGCAGATGTAAAAGACTTCTATGAAGCAATAAAAACAAAAGTCTGGGAGAAGATACCCAGAGCTTTGTGCAATCCTGTTTCTTTTTCAAAGCTGTAGCAGATCAGATGACCCTGACCTGCTTGCTCTTCTATCAAATGTGATGTCCTCAGTCAGTGTTTGCCCTCTACCCGGCTTCCCAGCTCTTTGCCAACTTCTTCTGAGCTGAGTTACAAGTCGCCTGTGACACACCCACTCTCTGTCCTGGTCCTGCCCTCAACCATGGTAGATCCTGGAGGAGCTTGTACCCCTCCCCTACCCCACATATGCATCTCCCCCTTCTGATGTGGTGTTCCCTGTGTCTCCATGCTGCCCACATTCCTAAGCACATGAGTTGGTCTAATCTTTTTTCCATTGGTTACCTTTAACCCTCCATGGCAGGCTCATGTTAATCCCTCATATCGTGTCCTTCCCCTCTTGTGAGTTATTTGTCATTAACCAACATTGTCAGCGACAGACATGTGTCTGAGGGTGTCGTGCACGACCTTCAGCAGGGACATCTGGGCCATGGAGGACCGTCTAATACATGGACTTATAAACTGACTGCATGAGCAATGAAAAGGCCAAATTATTCTGATTTTTTTTGAATCACTGTAAAAAAAACTGATTTCTTTTGTATAGAGAACACTAAACATATAATAAAAGTTGTTCAAAATGGACCTTTTGCCATGATTTGTTTCTTTTCCTTAACTGGTAGGCAAGAGGGATGTCAAAATATCAATGACAGAAGTGACTCTCAGGGTTAGGCATAGTGACCCATGTAAATAATCCCAACACTCAGTAGGCTGAAGCAAGAGGCTCAAGGATTTGAGCTATATAGTTAGTTCAAGGCCATCCTGGGCTGTATAGCAAGAGCCTCCTTCAACCAACCAAAAAGAAGCGGAATCGAAGGATTTCCATGGGCACTAGGTAGCGTTCTCTGGTGTAGAATCCCACCATTGAGCCCCCTCCAGAACCTGCTCTTTATTTGGAAACTCGATTTGCACAACTTTGTGTTCTAAACACAGAGTGGCTGGGATAAAGATGACTAAGGAGACGCCTTCTGGTTCAGTGTAGGCATGCACACATACCACCTAAGGAGCAGCATGCCAGTGAGACTGGCAATGGCACCTGTCTTCTATCACTGTTCTTCCTGCCATATCCCCTCCTTGTCCTCAGCCAGGTGCAAGGCAGGAGGTTCTGCTCTGCAGAAAGAGAATCAGCAGTGCATAAGTAGAAATGGAAAACGAAGGCAAAAGGATCACCGGAAAACGTACACCCAACTCTCTTGAGCAAAGAACCAGCATGTGACCCCCAACCCTGTGGCTTACCCTCCTCCTGAGAGAACCACAGTGGGCCACTGACTTGAGTGTTCACTGTTTCACAAAACCACGACCTTTATTTGCAGGTGTGCCTGCTCTTGAACTGTTAGGTTACTCACTGGCACATCACACATTTTCTCTGAACCTTCTTGGACTCCCAAATTAACAAATTATCTTTGAAATTGATTCCATATGTCCGTTTGCTACTGTCTCAGCTTTGGTTCAAGCTGAAAGAGTCCTGAGAAAAAGGGTTCACAGAACAAATCATGGCCCACAGCTCTGTCCATGACCTACCTCCCAACATCCACCTCTGACCTTGTACATTGGATTCTAGGCCACTCTAGATGATTTTCTCATTATACCTTCTAGACCAGTCCTCCCAGACTACTTGAAGGCAGCTGTAGCCATTGTTCTAAGTTACCTGTCTATATACATGTCTATAACCATATATACATATACATGTACATATACAGGTACATATACATGTACATATACATATATACATACATGTATATTATACAGGGTGTCACTATGCTGTTCTGCAACTCTTGGGCTCAAGCAATTCTATCTCAGATTCCAGAAGAGCTGGGACTACCTTATGTACTAATTTATCCAGCTTTACATATCTTCAGCCATTGGCTGAGGTGACACCATCTTGAGTAGTCTTTCCCAATAGCTCTGTGTTCAGGGGTTCAGATCCCCTCACTGCACCTCCCTAGCATTTATTTCATGCACCATGGGGTTGGACATGTGACCTTGCCTAAACTGTGAATGTCCTGAGTCTAACACACATTTTCCCCATCTCTGCTTCCAGAGACCAATGCCCGGCATTGGACTAAATGATTGAGTTGGTCGAGCTCGTGAGACAGCCATTCCTTTGAAAGGCATAGCTGGGTAAATCCAAGTATTTGTTTTCTTCCCTGCTGGTACCAGATAGGTGAATATCAAATGAGCAACATTTCAGGCCAGACCTCAGGGTGATGGGGTCCATTGGCCAGTGTGCAGAGCCATCCGAGGAGACAAGCAGAACAACAAGAAAGCATCTTATCTGAGGCAAGCCAACCTCCATTCGACGGAAGCCAGACAAAGCGCCTGCCTCTCTTAAGAACCCTGGGGACCCCTGAATATGCCATCCTTCATCCCTGTCTCCTGAAGGCTGCACCTCCCAGCCCATTAGAAATGCTAATCTCCAGCTTGGAGTTGGTTTAACAGACTCAGTAGGGAGGAGACAAGCCATCTTCGGATGTTTATTAAGAGCAAAGCCTGTACAAGCTATTTCCCAGCTGCCCCCAATACTGCAATCAGGGAATTCATTCTATCCCCACTACTGAGCAGTATATTACATGCAAAACTGCAGGCACGGGCCACTGCAGGCCCCCCTCCCCCATACTTACAACTTAACGCATCAGGGCCCATTTGTTTGATGTCAGTTCCTGCTGGAATAAGGACCAGGCAGTGGGCCTCATAGCAATTTGGAGCCACAGCTGCGGCCCAACAGCCCAGCCCCAATCCTCACACCCATCCCCACACCATAATTTGCTACTGATTTGTCTACACCCCAGCACAGAGAAGTGTGGCATGGTTGACCCAGACTTGGTACACATGGACCTTGATCCCTGGTTTGAGCTTATTGGGAATTCACCACAATGAACCCAAGAAGGCATCCTTCCTGCAGAGAGCCAGCAGCAGCCAGAACATGGGGTGATTTCACTCTCAGACAAAGATTCCCAGAGTTGACTGGGAGCTGACAAATGGGAAGTAGGGGGTAATGGAGATGGGTGGTAGAGCCCTGTAGACTCTAGAGGGAGTTTGGAGACTACTAGGCAGCCTGGGGGTATCATTGGAGTAGTTGAGACAGGCAGAGGGAAGATTCGAGCAATGCTGCCTACCTACGTGTGGTTCCCAGCCCAGGTATACCAGACTCTCTTGGGAAGTGGATGATATTAGAAACTGCCTGGTCTAGTGTATCGGAAGCTCTGGTGCTTGCTATGAGAACTTTCCCAGTGCAGGTAATTCTGGCTGCCGCTTGAGGGAGAGGGAAGAGGGAAAAGCCACCACCTCTTGTGCCTTCCCCACAGACAGTCATCCTACTTCCATCATGAATTTACCCTGAATGAATAGAAATTTTTAGCAAATTCAATGAGTTCTACATCCAGGTAGAAAGGTGGATTGAGAACGGGGAGTCTGAATTAGAGCCCTCAAGAGTGACCAAAAAGTGTGGGCAGGGCTTTGACTTTCTCAAGCCTTGTAACTTGCAGATAATTGAGCCATACTGATGGAGTAAAGACAAGAGGGTACCAGATGGCCTTTGGGGGACAGTACAGTCGCATTAAGAGAAGAGGATGCTGACAGCTACCACTGTGAAGTTGGCTTTATGTGAACCGTTCCTGTTCTTTTGTATTCTTGCAGGGCTGGGGATCAAAATGGGGCCCTCCACATGCTAGACAAACACTCTACTGCTACACTGTATCACCAACCCTGACAGGTCCGTCCCTTTTAACCTTCCCACTGCCATTTAAGGCAGGCAGCTATATCCTGTTACATGTGAGAAAACTGACTCCAAACAGCAAGATATTGCACCCAAGGTAAAGGACAATTCCGGAAGTAGGTGCCAGGCCAGCCCACTCATGTACCGTGCTCCCACTGCTACACTTGGGGCATGAATGAACATCTCACGAAAAATCAGCCGTGAAGCCTACAGTTCAAGGGCACTGTGCCAGGGCAGCAGCCTTTGCAAACCTCTCAATCTGTTCTGGCAGCAATCCACCCTTCTCCTTCACCCTGCAATGGCGGGTGTGCCTATGAGAAGGCCTGGGCAATAACCAACAAGGGCAGTGAAAGTGGTAAGGTCCTGTCCTCTAACCTCATGAACTGGGGTCAGAGCTGCGATCCTACAGATAGATCAGGCTCTAGCTGTGTGGCCTCAGACAAGTTACTTAACCTCTCTTTGGCTGAATCTTCTTATGCACAAGACAGGAACGGCCACTGTAACTACAGCATGGGCTGATGTGGGGATCAGTTCCGTTAAGATGGGACTCTAAGAACAGTATGTAATTTCACTTTTCCTCTCTCCTGCCTGCAAAGATGTCCTTCCCAGTCCTAACTCTGCGTCCAGAAGCCCTCCCCACTGTCTTTTAGCAATCCCATTGTTCACAACCTCAGCACCACCTATCCTAAGAGCTTTCTCCTCTCTTGCTCCCTGCTGCCCTTAGCTCTCATCACAAGCTCCATGACACTACAGCAGCTCATTTCTTCCACGCCCAGCTAGGCTGCAACCCCCTGGAGAGCAGAGCCAGTGCCCTGTGCCTCCTAAACTATGTGGTTCCCAGCCCGGTCCTCACTAGCGACATCAGATGAGCCATATCCTCATGCTGCCTGATCGTGGAGACCGGTGGCCCCCAATGCAACCAGGGCCACTGGTGTTTATGCTGTTGGCATACAACTGCAGGAACTGCCTTTGTGGTTTAGTCCGTGTGGTTTGGGGAAGTGGAGTGTGAGGAATGGTTTGGGTGACACCTGCCTTTCTAAAATTTAGACATGCCAGTGGGATGGAAGCTTCCATGACATTGTGAGCTGGAGGCTTGTCCTGCAGCCCCGTTAATTAACTTTCCTGATGTCCCCCATGAATCTCGTCTCTCTTCCAGGCCTAGGAACTAGGAACCCACACTCATTTATCTAAAAGCACCGTTCATCTTTCACCCCTCCTTCTCACTCCTTCCAGTACTGGCCTGTAGAACCCACATGACCAAAGGGAAAATGGCTAGATGTCCAGACAGCCTGGGCTTGTCCCAGGTGACTGGTCACAGGACCCAGCTGGCATTCTTTCCACAAAGTTTGACAACATTGCCTTTGATGGAATTAGAGGGAGCTGCTCCACTGGGTCATTTTACACTATGACTTGGAACTTAACTCTCTACCTTGGAGCAACTTACAGACTGTGGGTATGAGACTGAGGGTTCCTCCCATCGAATACCTTCCCTTGAGGAAGAAGACTGGCAAAGACCATTGTCGATTCAATCAGCCACCCCAAATAGTAGTCCAAGACCAGCCTGAGCTTCCTAGCCAATGGCAACTTTAAACAACCAGAAGAGCTAAAAGCTAACCACTGCCAAACTACCAGGTCCGAACATGGCATTCATGAACAACAAAACCAAAGTCTTCTGAGCCACAGCCTCAGGTTCTTTCCCTAGTTGCCAGTAAGGCTATGCTTGGCACAGCCAGGTAGTCAAAGCTAACTAGACTAAATCAGCACAGGGCCTCAGGGCAATGGCTTGTGGGCAGCTCTTTTACCTTCTCCTTTCCTCATACCCAATCCCTTTCCACTTCCTGCTGTACAGACCCTTTCTAGAGCCATCAGATGACTCTCGAGGGCCCATCAGTGGCTTTTAACTGAGCCCCCAGCTTTCATCCTATTAGTGAGCCGGGAGTAATTATGACTTCATTAGCCAAATAGGTTCTTGGTTCAGAGACTCTCTCCACAAAACCAACACACACATAGGGCTTCCTCGCTTCAAAGTCTGTCCCCTAAGACCTCCAGCTAACAATGCAGGCTGCCTGGGGGAATCTGGCAGGAAAGGGGGAAAGTGGCCAGGATGCTGGCCAATGAGAGAGAGGCCCCCTGCCCTCCTCCATGGTGGCGCATCTGTCAGCTACCCCTGGAGAGGCTTGACAGAGAGGAATGGCACTCAGCAAATGAGGGGCGTGATCTCTTGCATCTGTCTGCTGCTCCTTGCCCTCTGGCCTGGTTCACCTTCCCAGTCGTGGACATAAGCAGTAGCCGGTTCATTTCCCAGATGGACAGGCAGTCTGCTTGGCTAGGGGCTCTCCCAATCTCCAGCAACATTAAGAATGTCAAGCGTCCCTAGCTTTCTTGCCCCAATCAACCACCCTATACTTCAACTGCAGGATTTCTTGGGGCAAGAAATTACTGCGGCGAAACAGCAAGGACAAAACCATGCGAGGCCACTGGGCTGGAGGACCAGCCCTCCGCCAGATCAGACTGGTCTCTGATTCCTGGGAAAAACTTGACAGCTCTTGTGGCATATATCTATCTCACACCTCAGTGTTAAGAAGTGCTATCTTTGGATCTAAGTTAATTCTAATTTGCATTAGAACTATCCACACTAGAAATTGCTTATCAACTTTCTCTCTTCCTATGCCTTTAATAGTTTTAAGCTCACAGACAAGCCCCTCAGTGGCACCCAGCCAACAATCTGCCCCACACCTCTAGACCCTGCAGCAGCACAAGCTGCTGTTCTTGCAGGTCATGCTGATGTCCTGGATGAAGCTGCTCTGGCTGCCCACTCCCCACCACGCCCCAAAAATGCAGTTTCCCTGCACAGCCTCAGACACGTGCCCTTTTGTCTACAGATCTGGCTGCTGCTTCTAGGGGTTTAGCAAATAACAGCTGGTGAATTCTCATTCCTGCTGAGGACCCCTCTGCCTGGGTTCTCTGTCGGCAAGATGCCATCTGCTGGGGCTGAACCAAAAGCAAAAAGATAGATGAGATGACCTCCAGACAGCCCTGCCACTTTTGAGACTCCAAGCTATTGGCAGCCTTGGCCCTGGCTCTAGATCTAACCTGACCTTGTTCTGGCCCCAAGCCCGATGACTCAGCCACCTCTGCCCTCCCTTCCCCCAGCCCCATCCATAAGCAGCCCAGAGGCTAGGCAGGAGAAGCCCTGTTCCTTGCCTGCAAGGGAAGGGAGTCCCTAGAGGCCATCCCAGCTGTGTGCCCTGTGCCCCCTGTGCGGGGCGCGCGCGTAATGGTCTCGCCGGCAAAAAACATACACACACACACACACACATACACACTAGAATCCTTCCGTAGGAACACGTTTATTTCCCTAAACCAAAATGGTGGTAGAAGACGACGAAGAAGGCGTGGGAAAGCACTGCCTATATACCCCAGAGCGGGGTATTCACCCCCTGATTGGCTGCTTACTCGTAGCGCGCCAAACGCCGTGGGATGGGCTTAGTTTTGGCGGGCTTACCATGGCACATGCGCAGTTTACTTGGTACTAGGAAGAATTACGGGCGACAGCGCCACCTAGCGATGGCGGACTTTGTCAGCTCTCGTGGCGGCTCCCAACAGCCCCCTGCTTGTGTTCCCTCAAAGCAACCATCCTTTTGTTAATTCTGCAATTTCCCAAAGTGCCAGGAGCCTCTCATCTGACAGCCGCAGCATCTGTTCCTCACACTTCCCAGAAGGCTGGTGGGATCCGTGCCAGCCTCCTCCCCACCGATCCCCCAGCCTCACACTCCTTGCATCTGAATCTGAATTCAGACCCCCTGCTCACCTTGTCCTAGTAAGTGCCTCCACAGATCTCACTACGTCTGTGTCTGTGCCTGGAGTCCTTCATAATCATCTTTCCTTTCCAGGGTCAAGCTCACCTGGCCAAGCCAATGGGCATTTACCTGTGCTGGGTCCCACGGGAAGTGAGGAAACATGCTTTTTCCCCTTTGAGGTTCACCCTGGGTCCTAACAGGTTTAGGAGCCACGGGGTCCCAGGAAGGGGATTTCTCCCACACAGCCCTTCCCATTACCCCTCCATGCTCACCAGCTTCCAGCTGTAAAGTTCCAGGAGAGTGGAAGTTAAGACTGGGCCTCAGCCCAGGTAACTTACAGGGATCTGGCTATCTCTGTCCACTAATGTGGCTCAGGGCATCTCAGTCCAGCACTGAGGACATTAGGGGTGAGGGAATTGGGTATGAAGGACTATCCTTGGAGTGGAAAGATCCTTAGCAACGTCTTAACTTTCACTGCGTACATGCCAACACCCCCCCACACACACACGCACACACACGCTTTATCATGACAACCCCAAATGTCTCTAGACATTGCCAAATGTTCATTGGTTGACAACCTCTAAACTAAAGCAAAAGAGACCCAGTTCCTAAGTGTCAGTGACTGATAGACCATAGTTTTGGGTCTAGGCTCCAAATGACAGAGAAATGTCTTAACCCAAGGGATGGCAAGCATTTTTCTCTAAGGGACCAGGTAATGAATATTTCTCCTTTCTAGCCATATAGCCTCCATGGTAAGTACTTACTGCCTGGAGTGGCAGGGAACATGGGTGTGTGGCTATGAGCCAATCCACCTCATCTGTGAACACAAGACGTCAACTGAACATTATTCCCATTGTCACAAAGTATCCTGATTTTTTTTTACACTGTTTAAAAATCACAATGCTTTCTTAGCACAAAGATGATACCCTGGTTTTAAAGACTTCACAGATCCCTGCCAGCCCTTCCTGGAAGCATCAAAAAGCCAAGGACAGAGACTAAAGTTGCTGAGGAGGTCTGGTTCTCTGGGGTGGTCTATATCTCCCCACAGCCTTTTGACAGAGAGGGACCTGGTACATCCAGCTGGCTCTGTGACCCTGGAGAATAGCCCTTCATGGTCCTTTAGGCTACACTGTCACATACTACACCAGACTGAGATGGTGAATGGGGTATTAAGCAGCACTCCCCTTGGCAAGCTATGAAGACTACATCATCTGCCTTCATAAATGGCATGCTTTAGCCAATTCCAAATTCTGCATCTCTGTCCTCAGCCCCACTCTGGACTTGGTCTTGCACTGCCTACACCTGCTCAGAGGACTTTGTACAAGCTGAATATAAAACCAGTACCAGTATAGGAAAAGAAGTAGCCCTTGGCTCAAACATGATGTCATCTGTCACTATCCTGAACCCCTAAAGAGAAAGGGATGTCCAGTGAGCTGCATCCCAACAGACCCATTCAGATTGTAAGTTAAAATGTGTTAGGGGCTTGGGAGGGGGTTCAGTGGCCAAGAGCACTGACTGTGCAGACATGAGGGCTTGAGTTGGGGCCCTCAGCACCCACATAAAAGCTGGGCATGTCCATGTGCACCTGTGAGCCCAGCACTGGGGCAGGAGAAGGACAGAATTGCCAGACCAGAAAACACATCAAAATCAAAATTTGAAGTATGCTTTCTACTGAAAAATGCATTTCATTTTTGTACCATTAAAAAATCAAAACCAAACAAAAATACTCAATCAAGGACTATGAGTGTGTACATGCAAAGTGTGTATTACATAGACTAGCTATATTTTGAGGAACTGACTTCCATGGCTATGGAGCCTGGCTAGTCTGCATTCTAAGAATGGAAAAGCCAGAAATCTGGAAAGTCTCAGACAGGAATTGATGCTACAAAAACCAGGATTGGTGGTATACACATCCCAGAACTTGGGAGGTAGAGACATGAGATCAAGAGTTCAAGGGCAGCCTCAGGCACCTGAGACCTTATGTACAGATATAGAATAGGCTTGGTCTTAAGGCCTAGTAACTCATTAGATAAAGCCCCATCCCTTTGCCAAGGGCTGAGTCCTTACTTAAGTCAACTGATTGCAGACATTGGCCACGTCTACTATTTACCTCACAGAACCACCAAGACTTGTGGGGTTTGGATTAAACCAGCCCAAACACATGGACCCATAAAAATGATAGTTATAGCTTGGGGTTTGGGTTCCCTGGGGTTCTCCAATAGCCCACAGCCAACAAGCTTCAGGGACATGGGTGTGGCTAAGGAGTCTGCCAAGTGACAGGCTGGGAGCCACCTGTCCTTGAGCCCCAGCTCCAGCCTCTGCTGACACTTGAAGAGAGACCCATGGTGTTAAAGTGACTCGATTGAGCTATGCCACGTCCTGATGCTCACTCCAGCTGTGAAAGGGATCCCTGAGGTAAGACTGTGAGTGATCCCACAGAGGAGAGTCCAGATGGAAATGGTGATCAGGCCCCACGGTTTTCATGTCCTATATCTGTATCAAGCTCTCTCCCTCAGAATGTGTTGCATTTTTGTTACTTCTCAGTGTGACTTTAGTAGACCAGATCAACCTTACTCTTGCCCTGTGTTTCTTTTCCTTTCTTTCTTCTTTTTCTTCTTACCCTTTCTCTTTAGTCCTTTCCTCTCCCAAAGAATACACTGTGGCCTGGCTTTCCAGATCTCTGTGCCTCAGCATCCAGAGAGGTGAGGCTGCTCCGTGCCATCCGATAGCATCTTTACCGGTCTCTCTCTAGCCTTTCTCTAACCAGCATCCTGTTACACTGTCCTTTGCTTTCTTGTTCTTTCCATTTCCTCTTCTGTTTACACCCCGGCTTTATTTTCTCTTATCCCATTGAAAATCATTAATCTTGCTGTTCTTCTCTTTCCATTCATACCCAAACAACTAAAGCATCACTGCACATAGCGTGTCTATATCCCTTTACTCCCTAAATAGTTAGCACTTAGTGGGTCATCGTCATTTTCATAATGGGTCCACTCCTGGATAGCAGCTTTTGATGCAGACAGTGTACTGCTCGGTGGGGAAGTTATGATGGAGAACATCAGTACAAAAGAGGAAATCAGCACTTCTGTCCCATTACAACCTACTCCATCTCTGAAAGAAGAAAGATGACCTAAAATTTAAAAAGAAAATCAGACAGTGATCTAACTCCTGATGGGCATCTCTCAACACAAAAACAAAAAAGGAGTATTAAAAAACCAAGGGAACATGTCTCCTCCAAAAGCCAATGGTCCCAGTGGGAGGGACTTAGATGAAATTCCAAAGAATTCAAAAGAATGATAAATATGCTCGAAGAAATGAAATAGAACATAAATAAACTCCCAAAAGAACACAAACAGCTGAATGGAATGAGGAAGCCCATGCAGGCTATGAAGATGGAATTCGATAACAAGATAGAAATACTGAGGGGAAAAAAACACTGAAAAGATGCTGGAAATCTCAATAAGTCAAATAAAAAGCACAAAGGAGTTCTGACAAGATGGCTCAGAGGGTAAAGGCACTTGCCACCAAACTTGACAACCTGAGTTCAGTCTCCAGGACCCATGTGGTAAAAGGAGAGAGCTGACCCCTGCAAGTCGCCCTCTGACCTCCACACATACGCCATAATATGCACTCCATAATGCAAAATAAATAATGCAATATGTATTCAAAGTGCAGTGGAAAGCCTCATCAGTACAGTAGTTCAAGGGGAAGGCAGAATACCAGGGCCTGGAGACAAGACAGAGGAATCGGTACATTCAATCGAGGCAATAATATTTTTTTTAAAGCTTTAGACAGAAAAAAAAAAAATGAAGATCTTTGGAATGCCAGTATAAGACTAAATCTATGTGTTATGGACATGAAGAAAGAGAAGAATTCCATGCTGAAGGCACAGGAAATATTTTTTAATACAATCATCAAAGAAAAATTCTCAAATCTAAGGAAAAAGAGGTCTACCTAGGTAAAGAAATATGTTGTACATCAAATAAGCAGGGCCAAAAAAGAAACTTCCTACATCCTATTACAATCAAAGCGCTAAGCATACAAAACGAACAAAAAACATTGTCTTGAGAGCAGCAAGAGAGAAACACCAAGACACACAGAAGTCAGGCCCAGAACAACAGCTGATTTTGCAACAGAAACTTTAAAAGCCAGAAGGGTACAGCATGATGTGTTTCAAGTTCCAAAAGACCACAGCTACAAGCCTAGACTAAAATAATAACCAGCAAAACCATCTATCATAATCTAAGGAGAAAGGAAACCATGTAATGATGAAAGCAGGCTGAAGAAGTCAGTGATCACTAAGATAGCTCTACAGGGGACACCGGGAGGAATTCTTCACACTAAAGAGAATGATAAACATCAAATGGACTTCAGGGGTGAAGATAGTTGAGCATTAAGTAATGAAGAATTGGGAGAACACCTAACAATACAAAACCAACCAAATGACAGGAATTCATGCACATCTTTCTGTAATAACTCTGAATATTGATGGTCTCATTTTCCTCATTAAAGGCAGAAAATAGACTGAACTAAAAGACAAGATGCATCTAAGAAAAAGAGATTGCCTCTAAGAAAGGATAAAAACAGGATATTTCAAACAAGTGAAAGTAGGAAACATGCAGGTGTATCCACTCTAAAAGCTGACAAAACAAATTTCCAATCAAGACTACTTAGAAGAGATAAAGAAGGCCTTTCCATGCCGACTAGGGAAACGGTCCATCAAGAGGACTGCCCCAGTCACTCAGGAAAAAGACCAACTATCCACAAATGGTATGTCACAAAATTTAAAAGCTTCTGTACAGCAAAGAAAATAGTTAACCACATGAGGATACAGCCTACAGAGTAGAGTCTTTGCCAGCTATACATCTGGCATAGGATCAATATCCAGTCTTTACAAAGAACTGACTAATAAATAAAGAAACAAACAACCCAATTAACCAATGGGATAACAAGCTCACATATAGTACCCAAAAGAAGGAATACAATGACCAGTAAACAGTCTTTAGATGCTCAACATCCTCAACCATCAGGGAAATTAAAACTGCTTTGAGATTCTATCTTAGCCCAGTTAAGTACAAAGGGCAGCCAGTGCTGGAGATGGTGGAAAGTGGAAAGCTAGTTCACCATTGGTGGGAGCATAAATTGGTGCATCCACTGTGGAAATTAGTGTGGAGGAGATGGTTCAGAAGCTAAGAGCACTAGCTGTTCTTCCAGAGCTTCAGCATTCAATTCCCAGCAACCACATGGTGGCTTGCAACTATCTGCAATGGGATCTGATGCCCTCTCCTAGTGTGTCTGAAGACAGCTACAGTGTACTCACATACAAAAAATAAATCTTAAAAAAAAAAGTAAAACTAGACCTTCCATATGACCCAGCTATACCCTTTCTGGGCATGTACCTGAGGGACTCTGTATCCTACACAGAGACACTTGCAAATCTATGTATATTGATGCTATACTCACAAAAGCCAGGAAATGGAAACAGGTTAAATATCTATCAATGAAATGAACCTGATGAATGAAAAATCTTAAAATGTGGAACACATACACAGTATAATTTTACTCAGCTGTAAAGAAAAATTAAATGTACAGGAAAAATAGATGAAACTGGAAAACATCAAGTGAGGTCAACCAAGCCAGCCTCCAAAAGAACACCATGTTTCCTCTCATGTTGGATCCTAGCTTCTGACATCCTATGTGAGCAATTGAGTGGGCACACGTATGTGTAAACACAGAAAACCAGAAAGGGGCCATGCACTGGCTGGTTCTGTGTGAACTTGACACAAGCTGGAGTTATCACAGAGAAAGGAGCCTCCCTTGAGGAAATGCCTCCATAAGATCCAGCTGTAAGGCATTTTCTCAATTAGTGATCAATGAGGGGAGGGCCCTTTGTGGGTGGTGCCATCCCTGGGCTGGTAGTCCTGGGTTCTATAAGAAAACAAGCTGAGCAAGTCAGGGGAAGCAAGCCAGTAAGTAACATCCCTCCATGGCTTCTGTATCAGCTCCTGCTTCCTGACCTGCTTGAGTTCCAATCCTGACTTCCTTTGGTGATGAACAGCAGTGTGGAAGTGTAAGCTGAATAAACCCTTTCCTCCCCAACTTGCAAATTGGACATGATGTTTTGTGCAGGAATAGAAACCCTGACTAGGACAGGCCAAGAGAGGAGAAAAGATGCTTCAAAGGAAGGAGAGTGGTAGAACAGATGTAATGTAAACGTGGAAGGGGTGCAGAGCTTTACACAGTGAGGGATGAACAGAGTGAGAAAGAAAAGGATGAAAGAGAAGAGAAAAGCAGGTCAACCAAAACTAACAATGTATAAACAAGCCATAATGAAATCTGATTGTGATGAGCTAATCAAAAGTAATTTTATATGTATGTGTGTACTCATGTTCATATACATATTGACACGTGTGACTGTGGGAATGTAGGTTCACATGTGTGTGCATGTGAGCTGAGGTTCAAAGTTCATGTTGGGTGTCTTCTTCAACTGTTCTTCACTTTAAAAGAACTCCTTAATTAAATCAAATTCATCCGCTTATTTATTTGTATGTGTGCCTGAGTGTATCTGTATGTGGCCACAACTTAATGGGATTGATTCTATCTTCCCACCATGCAGGGCCCATGGATCAAACTCAGGTCCTGTGGCTTAGTAGCAAGTGCCTTTAGCCCCGATCTATCTCCCTGATCCCATCTCTCAGCTGTTGTTGAATATGGAGCTGGCCAATCCCAACTAGTCTAAATAGATGGCTTGTCCCAGAGATCCTTTACTTCTTTCTCTCTCTCCCAAGAGAGAGGTACAATTACAGGTAGCTGCTATTCTTGCCTGACAATTATGAGGATTCTGGTGATCCAAACTCTAGTCCTTGTGAACCATCTGAACTGTCTCCGCAGCCCCCAAAATAAAAGTAATAAAAAACAAACAAAGAGTTTGAACAGGGTTACCCTGTATGGGTGGATAAAGCTGATCGAAAGCTGTATGTTATCAAATGAAAATCCTAGTGCAGCAATGGGCTACCTCTCTACAAGGAGTTAGTCAAGGAATCCATCCCCTTAGGCCCCTAAGACAGTACAGCTACTTTTCACAGCCACTGTTTGCTCATCAGAACTAGATAGTGAGACCTATTTGCTGAAGACAACATCAGCATTGCTTACAGTATGAGAAGACATCAACCCGGAACTGAGCTGGAAGCTTCTTACCTGTTGGCTAGTCCTCCTAGTGCTAGAAAGTGCTGCCAGAGAATTGCTATCAATAGTCTTAGTTAGCTGCGGACCCTGAAGGCAACAATGCCAACTGGCAAGAGCAGTGATTCCACTAGCGATATATCGACAAATCTGTTATGTGGGTTAACAACCTCTTTCTGATTAGATTTGATGCTGTCCTGGTTAGGTTCTCCTGTGCAGCACATCTGGGGAGGTTATAGGTCCTAATGTGAAAGCTATTGCTGTTGTTTTGTATGATGTGCCCATAAAATTGCCAAAGTCAAAGTTCTAAGACTAAACGGTGAGTGCCCATGTATACTGGGACATCTCCACTGTCCTCTCCAAGACTCAGAGAAGATGCTGGAAGAAGGAGCAGAGAGGAAGTAAGAGGTGAAGGAATCGGGGGAAGTGCCGTGGAATCCTAACTTCTGGGTATGACACAGCTGCTGCACTCTTGAACTCACAGCATCTGTGATTACCTGATCTGCACAAGATAAGGCTCATCAACATGCTTTCACAGAAGGGGGATGAGCTCATGGGACGCCACTCCTTCTTAAGAATTTAAACCGGGGTTAAGACAGATGGGATGGGAGGAGAGGCATTTCTTTATCAGTGTGGCGATGATAAGATGCCCATGTTCTGTTAACAGACTCTCACCATGTGCCTGTAAACAACACTGATGAAACACTTTGGGTCACCACAAAAAAAAATAATAATAAAGAAATGAAAAGAAGACATCAGAATAGAAAGAAGGGGAGGAAAGAGATTCGCTGGAATGAGAGGGGATAAGAGAAGCTAACAAAGAGGCGGTCAAAATCCATTCTGCATATGTATGAAAATGTCATAATGAAACCATTACTAGGCACAATTGCTATAGATAATAAAGGCATTGTTTAAGGACACTCAAAGGCTACCTGCCTATTTCTGGATCATCACTGCCCCTAAACCTGTTCCCTCATTCCCTCCTGGACCCCGGAGGGTATGCTTCTTGCCAGAACTAAAAGATATGTGTACCAGGGCTGACCGCCTCAGATCTCAACGCAGGGCAGAATTCAGACAGGGTACACCAGCACCAATCCTAGTCCAGCTCCACCCCGCTGCTCTGCAACCTTGGCCTGGGCATTCCCTTTGCTGGCTCCAGCTTTCCGGTGCCTTGCTCCCTTCCCACTGCCTTATCCCTGTCCTCTACCCTCCCACTGCCTGTGATAGCCAAATTGTTTCAAAAAAAAAAAAAAAAAGGAAAGAAAGAACTTAGGGTTCTTTGAGCTATGTGGACAGACCACATAAATGCGGCATTATTAGCATCATTACCATTAAATATTAATAATGGCACTAGCATTGTCTATTATAAGCCTTAAAAGGAAGCTTCTGGAGCCCAGGGTTGAAATGGCAAAGAGAATAATTAGGCCCCTCTGGGCCGTGGACCCCTCCAGGCTCTTAAGTGAAATTGGGAAGGCAAATGCAAGGATAAAGTGTGGAGATTTCCTATTCAGGTCAACCTCACTCCTCCTGGCACCACCTAAATCCTTCTCCCTGCCCAGGCCCCAAGTCCAGGTTCCTGCCACCCCCATGCCTTGTACCAGGAAAGCATCCCCGACTTTCTCTCATCTTTGCAGTCCAATCCAGGAGTTACTTCTTTCTCTCCCACTGAAGCCTTTATCTACCTCTGCCCACTCTATCCCCACCTTCCTGCCATTCACCTATCCGCTATGTTTACTGGGTTTCTGCCATGCACCAGGCACCATGCTAGGTAGGAGGGTGGGGGCCGGGTGAGATGACCTTTCCAACCAGATACTACATGATCAAGAAAGTAGCAATGGGCTGGGCTGTGGTGACACACGCCTTTAATCCCAGCACTTGGGAGGCAGAGGCAGGTGGATTTCTGAGTTCGAGGCCAGCCTGGTCCTCAGAGTGAGTTCCAGGACAGCCAGAGATACACAGAGAAACCTTGTCTTG